>NW_024881317.1:5738230-6320730 GCF_018691265.1 Tyto alba
TACATCTGTTAGAGAGCAGATCGTGGTGGCTCCTCTGTTTTCCCAAAGCTTCACCCATGCATGAGCAATAGACGCTATTTATGACTCTTAATAGGTCTGGATTAAGGTAATTTAGGAATCCTTAGGTTCGTCTCTCAGCTCGGGAAGATGACAGGCTCTAGGAGGTATGGATGGGTGACATTTCCACCATGAGATCCGTTCTTCCCCCCCTCCCCGCTCCCCCCTCTGCGTCCCCCCCTTCCAGCCCTAAATGTGTCATGCTTTGTCACACCCTCTGCGTGTGTGTTTTTAGAGAACATTTGAATAAAAGGCTCGATGCCAGGTATTGGTGACACAGTGGGTGGAATTTGCAGCCTTTCCACAAAGAGTTGGAAGCCTCCATTTGCATAAGGTCAGGGTACAGCTTCTCACAGAACTTTAGCAGCATCTCTGTCTCTTAGCAACACTCTTGCACTCTTGGTCCCTGCATTAAATTGACTGGTCCTTTCCTTTTCTTCCTTTCATAGGGAGGCTTACAATAAAATGTCACCCTTCCAACCTGTGCCTGTCACCCAGTAGGTCATCTGTTTCTCTTACACCTCCTTTCCCCCACCCCCCCCCACTTCATCTCCAATTAGGGGATGAGATTATTCATTTGGTGGATTCCCAAAACTGCTTCATTTTTTATTTTGTTAATTAATATTAATAACATTTCTCCTTTTGTATTAATAAAAAGGAGCCCTCATAACCAGTGAGGAGATAAGGAGCAAATTGCAGGCACCTGCAAAACAATGGGATTGGAGAGGGGTAATAAGGCGAATGGAGATAGAGAGAGCAAGGTTTAGGTCATCCTCTCCACCCATTTAGTTGATGCAGGGTTGAACTCAGCATGGAAGCCTTCAATGTGCTCAGAATATTAGAGTCACCCCTCTTGGCTCCGGCATGGGAATTGGTGACAGAATACAGATGCTGATAGGTGGTGTTAATGGAGGGTCAGGCTTGGACAATAGTATCCATCACTTGCCTCATGGCTCTGCTGTCAGATGGAGTCATTTCTGACTGCTCTATCACCAAGATTTGGGAGAGATTCAATTATTACATTCAGCTTGGCAGCAGTAGATACAAATCTATGCCCAAAGGACTGGAAAAATCACAAGCCCCCTCTTTCCCAGAGTGGGTTTTTCCCCTTTCTAAAATAAAATTTAAAAATCAAAACAAAAAAATAAAAATAATGTAATAAAAAAAATGTCTGTGCCATTCAAAATGCCCCTCTGCTCGGGGTTCCTGGAAAAATCAGCGGCCGCATTGCTTGGCCTGAGAGTTACCCGGCGGTTACATCGACACTGTGAAACTTTGGTAGGGAAGACAATTGCGGATCCTCTACGATTTGAAGCCTGTACAGAGAGTTTGTGCCTTTCCCCCAGGATTTGGACCCCGCACCCCTGGCAGGGAGGCGAATCGTGTCCCTGGGTGCCGAGGGCTGAGCCCCGCTTCCCCCGGGGCGGCTTGGAAGATTAGTCATCAAGTGCCCAGAAAGTGCTCTCATTAACTTTAAGGACGGGGCTAAAGGACCAACTTTAATCACGGAAAAGCTCTCCATTTCCCCCTTCCTACTTTTAAAGGTATTTAAGTGGTGATAGCCGTTTTAAATTCAGTCCGGATTTTATTCCCCGGCTCCCTGGGGCGAACTGATCCACTTCTAAGGAGGAATGGCTTGTTTTCTCTAACACGTTATCCATCTCCTGAGTGGTGCAAATGCTGAGGTGAAACCTGGTGCTTTTCAGCGGTATTTCTTCAAAACTCTTATTCAAACGCCCTCCTCCCTCCTCGCTGCTCCTCCCGAAGCTTTCAGACACTGTAATTCCTACAAGATAAATTCTCAGGTAATGGGTTCTGAGAAAAAGCAACAGAGGTTAGGAGTCAACTGCCTCCTCTTTAATAATTCACATGTCATATTTCTTCCACTTTGTCAAGTTGGCTAAAGAAGATGGGCAGGGCTGAGACAGGCAGACACTTGAGTTTATTATCCGAGGGCTGGGGGGACCCCTGGAAGGGCGATGCTCTCTCTGTCTCTCAAAAAGGGGCAAATCCTGCTGCCTGGCTCCCGGGTTGCCATCTGCTCGCCCATCTCCCAGCGACTTAGCAAAGAAAAGTTTATTTTCCATCAGATCCACTCCTGCCTGGTTCTCCTATTCTTAGGGTCCCCTCTTCTCCTCTCCTATTTACCTTTAAAGCTGTTAACTGTCCATTCACTTATTTTACCACCATAAAACAAACAAACAAACAAACAACCTTACAAATAAACCCGAGCAAGAGCCCACACTGGTTTGGTTTTTTTTTTTTTCTTTTTTCTTTCTTTTCTTTTCTTTTCTTTTCTTTTCTTTTCTTTTCTTTTCTTTTCTTTTCTTTTCTTTTCTTTTCTTTTCTTTTCTTTTCTTTTCTTTTCTTTTCTTTTCTTTTCTTTTCTTTTCTTTTCTTTTCTTTTCTTTTCTTTTCTTTTCTCTTTTCTTTTCTTTTCTTTTCTTTTCTCTTTTCTTTTCTTTTCTTTTCTTTTCTTTTCTTTTCTTTTCTTTTCTTTTCTTTTCTTTTCTTTTCTTTTCTTTTCTTTTCTTTTCTTTTCTTTTCTTTTCTTTTCTTTTCTTTTCTTTTCTTTTCTTTTCTTTCAATGCACTGTGATATGTCTCCCTGAGTTATAATACTCTTTCACGTGGGTTATTTCTCTATTCATGTTTGTAAAACTTTCAGGGCTCGCTAGAACAAATTCAAACAGTTTTGGATAACCAAAGGGAATCTGAGGTTTATTGGTAAGGTGAGGAAGCTTGGGGCTGGACTGTGTTTCTCCCAAGCAGCAGTTCAACAAAATACCAGCGACTGCAAATGTAGGCAGAAACTTGCTGCTTAATAAGTGCAAGAGGCAAACAGTGACTCTTCCGAAATTTGTCACCCTTCCTTACATTATACAGGACCCTGAAAAGGGTACAAAATTGATACATTATAATCCCAGTAGCCCCGGCTAATTTGTCTATTCTGTTCGCTTTTAGAAAAAAACTGCCAGGATTTTCTACATTTTCCATTTTCTTGCCCCATCTTGAATGCATATTTCCACCGCATTCCCCCAAACCTATCTTCCAGAGTCAGTGCGGAATAATGTCATGTACATGTGAACGTGTCGGCTGCCTTTTGAAATAAAACATAAAAAAAAAGAGAAGTGGCTCTCGAAAGCACGGATACAGGTGAAAACACGAGTGACAGCAGAGCGGAGAATATCTTTATTCTTCTGGGAGCTGCCTCTTTTCTCCTCTTACTATATTATGATTTTCCTCATGCTCTGGTTTAAAGTAAAACACTTTTTCTCAACAGTCTTTCACTGAAGCAGCAACACATTTTAACTGATCTTTTGCAGTGCAGTCTCTTATGTGTGGCTATAAGCCTTATCCCGAAACAATAAAGGCATATGCCTTTATCTGTCAGATTTCGGTAACTTTATACATGAAACGGAAGAGCAAGCAACTTTGGGGGATTTAGCAAAAGGACTTATCAGTGTAAGTAAGGATAAGAGCAAACCCTGAGGCCCATGGGAAGTTTGCCCTTGCGATACTGGCCAGGGTTTGTTACATTTTTGGTTAGAGGCTCATGACTTTCACCCTTTCTGCAAGCATCATTTCCAGAAACAAGCAGCTCCGGTTCGCCGTGCAGATTGTTCTGGGATTTCGTTGGGGTTTGTTCTTCCTTCAGAGGAAACCTCTCATGTTACTGGGGGTTCAATATTTCAAAAATAAATGCAAACCCCGAATAAGACCCAGGAGCCGAAGAGAAATAAATAAGAAGTGTCAGGTGCTGACAATCACCTGGCCGGCAGGCTGGGAAGGGCCGGGGGAGCATCATTGGGGGGGGGGGGCAAAGGGATGCAGATGCTGCGCGCTGTGATTTGCGCCGAGTGCTTCTGCCTGCGGCAACACTGCGCGGCCCTTGGCTTGAACAGGCTGGCACACAGGTCACCCGTGGGCTCATAAAGCACACGCGTGTCTTCACACTGTCTGCGGCTGTCGCGTTCTTCCCTGCCCCGAGGGGGAGGAGGGGCTCCCCCGGGCAGTGCTCCCCTGCCATAAAGCACAAAGTTACCCCGGCAGAAACTCCTAAATTTACACTCTGACACTTCGAAACTTTTTTTTTTTTTAATTATTTTTCCAGACACAAGCACTCTGTGGTTTGGGGTTTTTTGGGGGGTTTTTTGGTTGTTTTTTTTTTTTTTTTTGTTTTTTTTTTTTTTTTTTTTTCCCTCGTGGCTCCCGAGATGTGAGTTTATTTTCCCGGTGTCAGACCGCTCCCGGAGACACCCGGCAGGCGCCGAGCGGGGCTCGAAGGGAGAGACTGAGCCGTCCTCCATTGGCAATCAGCAATGAAACGCACTTGAAAAGCTGCCAGGGAGAATTAGGATGGTAGCCCTATCCTGCAAAATCAGATGGTTTAAAATGTCCCTGAGCAGCTGTTAAGCTTGTTGGGTTTTTTATTATTATTATTATTATTATTATTTTCCGGCTTTTTTTTTTTTTTTTTTAACACCTGCGAAGTTTGTCTGTGAGGATACCACCAAAGACAGAACTACTGAGTGCTAACAGACTCCATAAAGTCCTTGGCATCCTCCTCACTACGTGCCAGGTCCAAGGACCGAGGCGGGAGCCGCTGCCCTGCCCGCCCCGCCGGGCCCCGGCCGGGTGTTAGCGCAGCTCTGCAGACGGGCAGCAGCTGCCCTCCTGGCCCCAAATACGAAAGAGATGGAGGATTTGGGTGGAGAAGCCCGTTTGCAGCTGGTTCCTCTTGCCTCAATCACACACAGCCTGCCCTGCGCGGCGCAAAGGAGGAGAAAAGATTCTAGACGTTCAGACAGCCTCGGTTTCATAACACACACATACCCCCCCAAAAAAAAAAAACACAAACAAACAAACAAAAATCCCCCAAAACAAACAAACAAACAAAAAAGGAGGTCTGGTGCCGTCTGCTCCTTGTTTCCCGAGGAGGAGATGGCACAGGGTGTGCTGGGGCTCTGCCGGGGCAGGAGCCGCCCCGCTCCGCGCAACCCCCGCCGCTGCGGAGGTTGCGCTGCTCTGGCGGCCGCCGGTTGCATTAGGGTTTCTGCTCACACCTATCATTTGAAGTCATATTCGCTCTGTCTTCCAAACATCTGGAGCATTTCCCCCTCCCCGGCCCCCCCCCCCCCCCCCCTTGGTTCCACTTGCTGTTTCTTCGTATTGAGTTCTTCATGTCTCTCTGCAACTTGTCATAACCTGTAATAAAATGCCCTTTTTGTCTGGAGTTAAAGTCCAGAGGGCATCAGATCCATTTCCAGCTGACAGCAGAGAAGTGAGGCAGGACAGCGGCGGGAGGATCCCTTTTGTCTGCCTCCAAGGCTTTAACCATTTCACAACGAGGCACCCCGAGGGCAGCCGGACCGCGGAGCCCGGGGTGGGTCCTCCCCCAGACTCCCCGGGTAGCACATCGCAGCCTGTCGTGGTCCCCCAGCACCACAATGGGACCAGGGCTGGGGGTCTCGGGCAGCCCCTGCCCCGGCAGAACCCGCAGATCCCTGTCAGGGAGGGCATTAAAGAGCAGAGCATCCTCACGGCCCCTTGGCCCAGCCCAGCTATGAGAATTCTCCTCCTTCTCCTTTTTCTTCTCCTTCTCCTTTTTCTTCTTCTTTCTCTTCTTCTTCTTTCTCTTCTTCTTCTTCTTCTTCTTCTTCTTCCTTATTATTATTAATCATTATTAATAACCATTAGTATTTATTACTATTGTTATTACTAATATCATTAGAGTACACTGGAATAAACATGACCACTATATGTTATATATAGTTATATATTATATAAAAGGCAACATCAGACATGTGATGAATGTGGTCTCTTTAAGTCTACATTCATATGCATTGAGAATAATGCACAATCATAAATATGAACATCCACAAATGTGCTGTATATGTATGTATGCTTACATACATATGCACATCTATAAACCTATACTGTATATATATGTGTATGTTCACACATAGACTAGGTGTATGTAGATAGATACATAAAGACAGGTTTTCTGTGTGTTATACTAAACAAGAAAGCGTGCATCCTGCCCAGTCTGTTACCTCCTCTGTTTAGAGAGATGTATGTAGAACCAGAAAAGTACACCAGAATATCAGGTGCGAGAAGCCAATGAGCCTTTAAGTGGTTACATGTGATTTTATATTTTTTTAAAGACCAAGCAAACAAATAACAATCAGGAGGTGGGTTTAAATCACGCCTGGCAAGGTGCACTGTAACCCTGGCACTGCCCAGCATGTCCTGGCAAGGGCTCAGACTCTGATCAAGTATTTATGGCCACTGCATCTTTGCATAACATTTACTTTGCTTTCTTTAACAGCTTCATCCACTCCTTTCCCCGCTCCTCACTGCAAACAGTCTCAATTCAGCCCCAGACCCTGTGATGATATCAAGAAAGGTTTTTCTTTTTTTTTTTATGGTCAAGCCAAAGCGAGGTCATTCTAATAATACCCAAGGTCACTGGTGGGAGCCACCGAGTCTCCCAGTCATTTTTCATTTGCTTGCAACAGTTAATGACAGTCACAGGGATGGAGCTGGGAGCTGATGGCCATGTGATGTCACCAGCACATGCTAGGGGATTATAAGGGCAGGTACAGGGCAGGGTTATGGATTAAAAACGATGGGGAAAAAAAAAAAAAAAATCACTATTAATTGCTTCACTCCAGCAGCTTGGTGAAAAAAAAAAAAAAGGTTCAGACAAAGGAGGGGGATTTTTTCCACCTCCCCCCTCCAAATCAATCTTCCAAAATGCCAGCTCAACTGCTCTGTTTTTTTCCAGATTTAGTGACTCAGCTGGAAAAGACCTGCAAAGCGTGTGAGAGGAGGCACCGCTTACTGTACCAGCTGCTGGGCAAGAGGTTGCAAAAGCAACCTTGGAATTCCCCAGAGATGTTCCTCTCGGACGTTCCTCTCCCTCCCACCCAAATCAAATGCCTCATCCCTTTCCTCCTGCCGCCCAGGGCAAAGCCTGTGGTGACACCACAGTCAGCCCTAGACAAGTTTTTGGACCTAGACAGGTATGTTGTGGGGTTTTTTTTTGGTTGTTTTAACTTATCCTTTCTATTCTAGCTGTCCACTGAGGAAAAAAAAAAAAAAAAAAAAAAAAAAAGAAGAAAGAAAAGGAAGCAGCCCTCCCAGTTAGATTACTCCCTGGTCAAGCTGCCGTACTCCTGGGCTGGCGGAGCCCTGGGGGAGGTGGGTATTGATTTAACCATGTGCACCAACTGCGAGGTTCACACTGCAAAGTGCCCCTCAGCCAGCCACGCTGCTCACACTCAGACCTGCCCCTCCCCTCCAAGAAGTCCCCCCGGAGATCTCAGCTCTCGTGGGTGGCCCATCATGTAAACTTGAACCATTATGCGCCAGAAAGCCCTGAGTTTGCACCAGCCTGCAGGGACCACAGGAAGAAGCTACATAAATCAACTAAATTCAAAGTTTCCTTATAATTTAAAAAATGTAATTATATTCTCCTCCAAAAGGAGCAGGAGAAAGTGGTTTTTAACCTGTAGGATAACTAATAGTTTGGACAAAGTACTCTTTCTCACTGGGAAGTAAATCAGAAGAAAGACAAATTGCATATTAATCTTCACTGAGCCTCTCATCATTGCACTGTTTTGTCTTACTTGTCCATATTATTGCATTTATTTATGAAACATGACCTTCCAGTAGCCTTTGTTTCTGCATTTTTATTTTCTGACATATTAACTGTATAGTGGCCATCAGTTTCATTGTTTATTATTGTCATCACGTATCTTTTAAAAAAGGAATTCCATGAAGAATGTTGGATATCAGTTGAAATTTTTGCCCAATAATGCGGTTTTTAATCTTTCAATCTACAAAAGCAAAAAACACTCACTGAAATGTGTCAGTCCAGAATAAAACAATTAAGACAGAAAAGAAAACAAGCAACTGTTTGGTTTATATGAACACCTAAACTAGGCTTGTTTCACAGCCTACAACCATTTATGAAAGTCTCACTGTTGAGGTCAATGGACTTTGGATCATCTCCTATTTAATACAGAATGGCATGAAGAGAAGTCAAACTGATATAATTGTCCAAAATACACTGAGATGAATAAAATTTGTACTTTCTGTTTTTCTGTGTCTGTTGTCTTCTCTTAAAGCTCATTCCTGCAAATAAGTTTTCTTTCAAATGCTGTGTCTCTCTTGAATGAAAAGGGAGAAACAGATGCAGCTGGAGGCTGAATTTTTGAGCCAAATTGTGCTGTTGTAAACAGTCGTGGCTGCAGTGAAGTTCTCTGAAGGATGCTGAGTTATGGCAATATGATATCTGCTCTGAGACATGTTGTTAAGGATCTTCAGGTGTTACCCGATATTTACTTCAGCAGTTCTGTCAGAATCAAGGCTGATTTATTTCTTTCTCTTCCCTGAGAAGGTACAAACCCATGTGCTGCTCCTTGGAAAAGAAGAATGTGGTGTGTTCTTCCTATCTGCCTATTTTCCACAAAAATTCATAATGTCCCGTTTGCTATTAGGCCTGACTTGATCTATCATAGTTAATAGGATCAGAGCATCAGTCTCTCCCAAGAATATTCAAATGCACAGGAAGAGTGGTACCGAGTTGGTGGTGTCTTTCTTCTCCTCCTGTGATGGGCATGATGACACACCTCCAAGCAGAGGGGATTTGTCCGGTGGGAGCAGGCAGATTATCTGTATCTAGTGAAACAAGGCGTGCATGGCAACCTTTGCCAAGGCTCAAAGCCAGAACCTACTCACTATAAAATAATTGTGTCACTACCTAACCAAGGCACTCTTCATGTTTCATTTATCTTTTGACTTTAATTGAATGGTTGAAAAGCAAAAAATGTAGACAAATTCCAGCTGTATTGAGATCTGTTTCTTTCTCTGCTACCATGGCCCATCATTAGATAGTTTCCCTCTCTGTACAGAAGGTCAGAGAGTATAAATATAAATTGCATTTTGCATTACTTCTAGATGAGTGAAGCTGTCAAAGCAATAATATAAGCTTTCAGTCCCACATTCTACCACTTCTTTCCCATTTTTTGGCCAGGAGGTCATGTGCAAATTGAACGTGACAGCCCAGACGACATGTCCAACAGACTTATATTGTTAGACTGTTCTGCCATGGCACTCATCACAAATTAAACCCACATCAGACTTAGAGTTCTTCAGTAGCTGCTAACAGTAGCTCAGACTTCTTGCAAAAAAGTTCATGTCCACATCAAGCTTGTATAACAATAACAACTCTTTTGGAGGATCCTGTTGAAAATTAAGAAAACACTGAAAAAATCTCACAGGCAACCTGAAAGAGCTGATCATCGTAATGCAAACTTTTGCTGTTTGAAAGCTGGATACATGTGTAGTGTGCACGTATGTGTGTACTCTTCACTTCTGTAAGAGCTTGCCCCTCCATGAAGTTTAAGTGAACACTCTATTATCTTATAATAATCAATAATTCAGTATTTAGTGGATATTTTTGCTATCAGCATTCACAAGAGGAGGAACAAACCCCTAATTGCCCACCTCTTTTTATGCAAACAAAGTTAGCTTCATGTCTGTTGGATAAAATGCCGTGTATGTCAGTTAATAGCATTGATGATTTGGAAATAAATGTATATTTATAGCATTAAAATCGGTATGAGTAGTCTCCACTAGCAGATATTTGTATGATGTAGTCTAAATTAGTGCGTGGAAATAAATGCTACTGAATATCGTATTTTATATTGACTCAGTGCAAAGTTTGTCTACAGAACACCAAAGGATGAGATTGAGGTTGTTGTCTTCAGCTGAAGTAGAATCGGGTGTCAAAGTAGCTTTAGAAAGTTCTTTGTGCTATGTACAATGTTGGAGAAAAGATAATGCTGAATGACAGTGAAACAAGATCGCTCTGGGGACAGAAACCCAGATTTCGAGCCCTTCACCTTTAGGTATCTAAAAATGCAACACAGGTTGTGAACGACTGAAAATTCTTAGCATCTGGCAGTAGTCTGCTGGCCTGTGCTAAAGAGCTGGTGGTCTTAGTCCAAATCTCGGCAGAAAGGAGTTCACGTTATAAATGACATTATCTGGCAAATCTTTGCGATTGTCTGAGCAGAGGGGCCAAGAGTTAACTTGGCACAGAAAGCCATGCTTTCCCTCATCTCAGAAATGTTCTCCCTAGATAAGGGCTGAGGCATACATATGAATCAAGAAAAGTCCCTGCCACTCTTGCTCTACTAGCTTTCCATGAATTAACAAAGAACTTCATTTTCAAGGACTATCAGGCTTTTGCATTTTTTTTTTTTTTTTCCTCCAGAAAGACTAAACTTAGAGTGAAGAGTTTGAGTCCCATCTGGTACAAATCGGTAGGGGCTTTGCAGGCTTCAGTAGAGCTACACTGATTTACACCAGATGATGCTATTAGAGGACTGAACTATCCAACAATAATTATAAAAAATGTCTTTGATTATGCATGTGCAACAACTATTTATGTTTACATTGCAGAGATTTACATGTAGCACAGTGGGGAGCATTTTATCTCTTCAAAACATTGCACCAGCATAAATAATCCACTGACATTCAAATGAGCAAAGAAATACCCGCTTTTTACCACAAGATGGACCAGAAAGGTTTTTCTTCACGCATCTTTTTCAAACAGATTTGTCAATAATTCTCAAATGCAAAGTTCATTCTAAAGAAAGAAACATGGAAAAAGGAAAAAAAAAAATAAAAAAAAGATATATTCTTTTCCAGGTGGTTATATTATAGATTGCTGTGAGCAGCAAGTGTGTCTAGATGCAACCAAATGATCCTGCACTTGCAAGGGAAGAGGATGGGGGGAACCAGGGGAAAGTAGGACATCATAAATACCACACAAAAGGCAGGACTGTACCCCATTTGACAGCATTTAAAGCAAATTGTCAAGGAATATGAACCAATTGAAATCCAAAGTGAATACTTGAAGCAATTGGACACAAGCCTATCAAAGGCAGAGATGGAGATAATTGTGTGAACACTGGGAGACTTTCTGTTGAAGTACCAGCCTGGAACTGCACAACAGAAATTACCATTGGGGGAATTGCACTGACATTTAAGCTTTCAAAATAGAAAATGCTTAAAATATACAGTAATACTTTGTACCTTTGACTCACAAGAGGAAAGGGAGATGAAAGCGCAGGTAATATTCCTTTGATGTTGGAACTGCATACACAGGCCTCCTGCTCTGACTTCTGGTTTGGTTTCTTTTCCTATTTGCTAATTGTGCTTTGGTGGTGCTTCGAAGGCATTAAAATTCTCAAATTAAGGCATGTTGCCCTACTCCAAATATAGCTTTCGTCTTGAGAACAAGGGAGAAAGGAGTTTCTGGCATTATAATTTTAATGCCCAGCAGAGAAATGGAAGATACACAGACATAATTTTCATGGCCTGGTTCCCTCCATTCACCTTCGTATCTTCCTTCAAAAGCCCCCGGTGCTGGTCACAGTCGTACAGGTCTGGTGTAGCAGCATGGCCACAACTGTAAGGATAGCTCCTCTTAGCATACATCCTTGGATGAACTCACTCAGCCCCAACTCAGAAAGCCTCTGGAAGTCAATGAGAAACTGCTGCATCACTTTTGTACCCAAAAGACCTTGTTGCCTTTGAGAGCAACCTCTGCTTTTGCCAAGGGTGTTGAGGCAACAGCAGGAAGTTTAATCAAAACGTGAGGAGAAAGCAGAGACTCAAAGACTTGACAGCTGTGTGCTCTCTGCTGTTTCTTTTGCTGAACTCCGCAAGAGAAACTGAAGATACCAAGATATTCCTCCACTTGTACCCAAGAGAATTAGATTTTGCCCTGCAAGGGAAATCACACAGCACTGAACTCACCTGGGTGGCTTGGCAAGGACTCCAGTCTGTTGTCCTACACAAATCACGTTGCCTCAGTTTCCCTATCAACAGGATGAGGATGTGATAATGACAATCTGCCTCTTGGGAAGACCCTGAACAGTAATTAGTGGTTTTATTAGCTCTTCCAATATGAAATGTGCCTCATAAATACTCAGAGTTATTAAACTGAATTTAATTGAGAAGGGCTTGAGAAAAATTTCTATCATAAAAAGATATCTTTGAACAAGTGAAGGAGCTAGTGGACTTGATCCTTCTGTGAGCCCTTGAGCCCTTTTGTGTGACAAAACAATGCAAGCTCAGGGTGGGGGAAGGAAAGCCATCACACCTGACACTCTGTGCTCTTTAACGGGAGCCCAAGATGAGGAGACATATAAAATATATGCTCAGAATTGGTAAGAGACAAAAACCTGAATTTAATCACTGAAGTAAACAGAGTAAAAGTGAGCTTCTCTAGAAAACCTGTCTGCTTAAAGCAATGGAAGGACAGGAAAAAACAGGCCCAGGTTCTAGAAGAGGAGTTTAACAAGGGGAGAACAGGCTCACCTGGGAGCTTCCGAACACCACTCAGATGGGAGAACTCTGTAATTTTCTGTATCTTTGTAGCTTTGGTTTTCTCTAAAAGAAGATATCTCTGTTCTGATGGCTGTTTGGGGAGAAAAATAAACTACCATCTTTAAAATCCAGACTTTAATCCTAGCAAACTTGTCAAACCTCCAGGCACACTGCTCACCAGAATTTCAGTACAAGAGGAATCTGTCATGTTATCACTACAAAATGGGGCCAAATTTTCAAAGATATCTCTGCAATGAGACTCAGAAATCCGGTACTAAGCCATCAGGGGATTTACATTCACGGTTTGGGTTTCCAACATGACAATAGGAAGTTCAACTCCAAACACCACCACATTGCATGAGCGCATGAAAAAAACAAAGTGAGAAAAGCCTCTTTTCATTTTTTGGGACAAGCATGAGTAAACTAAAGTGACAACTGTACTTTTGCTGTGCATGCAGGCTTCCTTTGATTTTTCATGAGATCTTGGACATCCAGAAGCTGTGTTTATAGGAGCTAATCAGAAAAAAAAAAAAAAAAAAAAAAAAAAAAAAAAGATGTAAAAACTTCTGCTTTGAAATCAACGGATGTTGAGCACTGAAGTCACCCAATAAGTATTAATGTCATACTCCTGAAATGTATTCTGTTAATGACTGTAAATATGTCTCTAGATCCTTAGAGGAGATAGAGACCTCCAAGATATCAGTGAGTGCAGTGATAGGATGAGGGGTAATGGTTTTAAAGTACAAGAAGGTAGATTTAGGTTAGGTATAAGGAAGAAATTCTTCCCTGTGAGGGTGGTAAGGCACTGGTACAGGATTCCCAGAGAAGCTGTGGCTGCCCCCTCCCTGGAAGGGTTCAAGGCCAGGTTGGATGGGGCTGGGGCACCCTGGGCTGGGGGAAGGGGGCCCTGCCCGGGGCAGGGGGGTTGGGACTAAATGGTCTTTAAGGTCCCTTCCAACCCAAACCCTTCTATGATTCTGTGAAGATGAATCTGTTCTGGGAGTCTCACTCCAATCCCCTCTGTCAGCAAGGTAAGCAAAGGTAGAGCAAGACACTGCTTGCTTGCTGCATGAGTAGAGGTGGCTGACAGACCCTGCAGTGTACAGATCTGTGTAGGACCAAACAGAATTGGACAGTTCTGACGTGGTTATAGACTGATCTTCCTTAGTGGCACCAGTTTGTGCAGGCTGCCAGATACACTGAGTGTGCTTCTAAATCTGGTGTTTATTTTTCACTTGATTTTACTCTCCATCATGATTTAACCAGCTGGGTAAGCAATGATTCTCTTTCCAATTTTGTCACTAACAGGTTTTGCCATGGCTCCCTTTCTTCCACCGTTTGTGTGTTTTTAAATTTGTAGCTGTTTTAATAATATTTGCAATTAACTTGAACCACATTCACCATACTTACAGCATTCTTTCAAGTACCCATGTCAAGGCTACTGTGTCAGTGGTTTTCATCTCTTCTCCCTATCTAAAAGAGGAGGTTTGGGATAGTCCATTACAGATACTTGGGCAATACACTTCAGCTCATTCGTTTAGGTATACTTCCTAAATTGTCATGTTAGTGCAGTCCCAAAGCAGAGTGTATAACCATACAGTGGATGCTGGGCAAGATGCTATTCTGCAGTAAAGTGGCATAGCTGTGTGAGGTCTACCATAGCTTAAGGTAAATTTTTGAGACTGGTCTCTGCTTTCTACTAGTCCAATACAGGTACACAGTTATTTGTGGTTTATAAATATTTCTTTATTTGCTTACATATGAATTCATTACATGTATTTTCATGTTGTGTGATAAAATACAATAAAAACAGTTGTAAATTTATCAATTCAGAATCTTTTTTCTTCTCCTCTTTTTTCTCCTCCTGTCTTCCCTTTACTAAATGACTAATAAATTAATGTTTAGAGAACCCATTTATGATACAGAGAAAACTTGTGTTCAAACCTTATATTTATCTTTCTAGTTCACCCTGTGAATAACTTCACTGTGAGTTAATTTGTTATTCTTATGAGAGGATCTCTGCCTCAAAGGTTTTGACCAGAAAATCATACCTAGATTTGAGAAGTCTTGAAGTTTAACTGAAATGGATGTAATTTATTTTAAAACATTTATATTTTTCCACTGGAAGAAATACATGCACATATGGGATTCAAGCTAAAAAGTCTCAGGGTCTCCTCTGCCAGAAGAGTTTGTTGGGGCTGTGGGTTGGATGAGCTGACTACAACCCCTTCCCTCTCCCAGGAACGGCATCTGCAAGGAGGCAGTGTCCGAGGTGAGAGGAGAAACAGCCCGCACTCCTCAGCCAGGGTGAACTGACCCTTTAACCAATTCACAGTCACCGTTTGCTTCCCACATCACCTCCTCTAATAAACAATTTTATACTGTCTTCACTGGAGCCTTGATTTTATATTTTTGTAGAACTTCAATTACTGGCATTATTTTCCGCAGCTCTAAGATCAGTAATAAACACATACATTCATTTTCTTACCCCAAAGCATTTATTTTTCAGATCCCCATTATCAAATATGATATAATAAACTGGTGGTGCTATTGGGATGGCTGAGGGCAGATAAAATGTTTCTTGAATAAAATAATCCTGAGTGTATAAGTTTGCACGAGCAGGAATGGACAACATTTTCAGAGACTCCTATTCATACCCATTGCTGGATCAATTCAAAACACCAGCCCAAATTTTCATTTATGTATCAGGTCTGCACAGAGCAAAGGAAGTGCTGAGAAGATGAAAGAAAGCGATGACTGCAAATATCTGTTCCTTTGCAGACGTTGTTTCAGCGGTGTTCTCACTCTCCTGCTTGTCACCCACCCCAGGCTGTTGCTTTGGTGATGCCTGACATAACGCAACCAGCCAAAAATGAACGTGGCCATCCTGAACGCTTGCATCACGGCTCATATCCTCTGAGGAGTTTAGGTGCCTGCTCACTGCGATGTAGCGGGGTTGGTTCTACACCATCCTGCCGAGTGACACAGCAGTGCCCGGAGCCAGCCTCACCTGGCTCTGAGGACTCCCCCCAACACAGGGCACCAGGTGGTGCAAAGCCACTGTAGTGGATCCGGTGCCATCTGCCCCCCTGGCCATGAGCACGGAGGCTCTTGGATGCGCCAGCAAGTCCTGGCTGCCAGAGCAATCCCTCGGTGCTGCTGACAGCTTGTATGAGGGACAGGACTGTGTCCAGATGGCCCCAGATTTTGAGGAGCTGCACTGAGAGATCAAAACTGAACTCACCCCTCCCATGTCAGTGGTGAGGGCTGAGAGCTCTTTCTTCTCCCATATTCCCCATATCCTGCTCCTGTCGTCTGCCATCCCTGACAATATCATCACTGACAATGCTACCCCATCCCCACACGGGCTGGCAGCCATCCTTGCCTCCCCCAACGTGCACCGCCTGTCACCTTCCCTCCATCACCCTTCTGAGGTCCAGCCTGGTCTGCTGTGTGCCCCCTTCTCCTCCTTTCTGCATCTCCTTCCTCACCGCAGCCTCCCATCTGTCACCCATCCCAAAAACCAAGTGACAAATAATTTTTCTCAGAATCCTGTTCCTATCTTCCAGACACCCTTTACAGTCCTTTTTTTCCATCCTACAGCAAGGTCATACTTCTTAACCTCACTTCCCAGATGTCCATATGCTTTCTCTTTTTTTTTGTATCATTCTTTCTTACCATATCTCAGTTTCTTTTTCACCAGTGATGCCAGCTTGGATCATCTGTTCAGCCACTTCTTATGCAACTGCCTTTTTCCCTCCATTCCCCATATCCTTCCTTCATGGTACTTCTTCAGCATAAACGGGGCCAATAGTCCCTCTTTCCTACCATTTAAGAAATGTTCCTGAGGTGAGAACTTTAAGAAAATTGTCAAGATTATAACAAATAGGTCACATGTAGCAGTCAATCTGTCTCATATATTGTCTTAATTTAAAATGGACACTGGATGAAAAGTATATAACAACTGTGTAAGGCGATGGTGATACACCCATTCCTTCACCGTTTGAAATTTATCCTGTAAACACATTTGGCTTCAAGGAGCACTTGTGGTGATGGGGGTGGACAGCATTTGACAAGGCACATGTTATCATGCAAAAACCCCCCACCCAAACAAACAAACAAACAAAACCCCTTTCCTATTTACTAAGATCTGCTTTTATTTGGGATAGATTTACTGGTAGGACTAAGGAGATTGCACCCCTCTTCCCTCACCAGCAAACAAACCATGGATTCCCAAGAGAAGAAACACAACCTCATCTCTACTATGGTACTATTCAGGTCCATTTGCGAAGAAAGCCTGCCCTGTGCTGCAAAACCATCCCTTTTCCCTAATTAATCTCTTTGCTCTGGAAAATATAAGTGTTTCTTCCTGACTCTTCTTTTGTCTGCCCCAGGCACACTACAAGCTCTTGCTTATCAATTCCCTCCTCTTCTCAGCAGCCTCTTTCTTGTCACCAGTGACCACTGATAATCACGTCAGGCAACATCTTGACCCTTATCCGAAAGTTTCGAATCAGCCAGTTTTTTTATTTTATTTTATTTTTCACTCTCATCATTGTACATTGGCAGTACTGTGCACCGGCTGATCATCAGCTCAGTTTGCCTTGCCACCCAGCTTGCTCAGAGTAGTGTCTTGTTGATTGGATTATATCTGAACAGCACTTTAGCTGTCTTAATATCAGGAAGTTCACCAGAGCCCCTATGATTTTACCCTGTGTCTATCACTTAGAGAAGACCGAGGTTCTGTTTCTTCTGTGCTATGAAATAATGACTAACTGGAGCACTGAACCCTGATCAGCAAAACCCCTTCAAATATTTGCAAGTATTCTGCCACTTGCTCCTCTCCGTTCACCGTTCTTGGCTGAAAACATTGCTGATCCTGGGCAGGGAAGGAGAAATCATCCTAACACAGCGGCCGAGGCCACAGCCCTTCCCTGAGTGCTGGTTCTACAGCAAAATCTGCTCTGCAAAATGCAGAGATCATGGAATATTTATAAATGCTGTAGAGGAAAGAGCCAACCCCCTTTTCCCAGGTGTGATTTCCAGAAAGACAGAGAAGACCCTTTTTCTGTTTCTCTGTATATCAACACATGTGCCTTCAAGGAGACACCTTCAGATTGAAAATATTTAAAAGAGGCAAGAGCCAGACACAATGATTTCTTATCAGAATCTAAGGGTCCACAGAAACACAAAAATACCAGTCAATCAAACTGCTTCTGAAGAAAATCTAAAAATGCTAGAGATAAAGAAGATCCAAGTGTTAATACTTTAATATCTAAGACAACTCTTCTTATTTTATATAGTGGTCCCCAATCCACAGTCCTCTGATGTTTCCTGTGGCAAAGGAAAAGGTAAAAAAAGTTGAAATTGAGACTGGCAGGCAGAGCAAAAATAAAATGTTGCTTGTGGCACATTACTTGGTGTGTATGAGCTTTGTGTCAGGCCAATGACCCTGAGAGAGACTCATTCTGCTCGTTCACATTCCTCCAAGCAGCAGTTTGCAGCCTTTGGCCAGGAGAGACCTTGTGCTCCGTGAAGCAACCTTCAAGTGACCAGGAGAGGTAACAGCCACTGGCAGGTCTGCAGTCAGCGAGAAAAATGGAAGGGGCTGGAAAAGTGAAATGTGTTGAAAAATCCTGCTTCGTGAGAATAAATTAATTTAAGTCTTTACTTCTAACTCCATTGCTAAGCCAGACCAGGAGGAAGCTATCAGACAGTCTACTAAAAAGTACACCCAGAGAGAGAATTCTTCTGATGATGTAAAAATACCCAGAGTTCAACCTAAGTTTAAAAGATGAGAAATTCAGCTAGTAAATCTACCTTTTCTCTCATTAGTTTTAAATGTAATCAACACGCCACAGTTAAAAACACGTCTCCTATGTTTTGTGGGACACACAAACACAGACCAGCTGGTGAGTCAGGAGCGGCTGCTTCAATCCCATCCTCACTGGGAGCCTCAGGAAGCTGAAGCCACTTGTGTGCATCTGGACCACCACGCATAGAGCCATAAACCAGTTCTGCAAAGGCACCAGAAGATTCCCCTCCACTCCCACCTCCAAGTCAGCGATGGAGTTAATGAATAAGAGCAGAGCCTGTTTCATTTGCTGCAGGCTGGTTGATGTGATAGTCCCAGATGAAGCCCATGACCATGATGGACCAGAGAATGATATGCAGCTGGGGTCTGCAAGGGACATAATTTTAACCTAATAGATGAGAAAGGGGATAATCTCTCCCCTCGCCTCTAACTTCCCCTTCTTTCTTTTTGGATACACCTGTTAAAAGTAAAGGATGTTTTATGCATATAAGTAGATGCTTGGCTGGCATAAACCATCACAGGATTTTTGATAAATTTTTATAATCTTCAGGACCCAGCTGTCAAGATCTTTGTAAAGAATTCAAACCAATACCTTATATAAATCTTCCTTCTAATTTAATCCAGACTAGTTTAGGATGCATTTAGATGAATGAAAATCTGGCTGAAGAGCCATCAGCAAGGTCATGTAATGCAAAGAACAAATTACAGAATTACCAAATTTGGGGCAGTTGTCCCCTCGAGAGAAGCTGGGCTGTCCATGAGATTCCTTTTAAAGTCTTACTTTGTGCAGAGGAAGGTTCTCACCTCCCGTAGTACCAGTTCTGTCACAGATTAATAGTCTCTTTCCATAGCAACACCTGACCCTTTCCTCCCTTTCCTGTGATTATACCTACATATATACATATAGATATATTTCCTGTCTAGGGAAAGAACGGACAGCTGACAATTTTCTGTGGAATTTGCACAATTTAATGAAAGGAAGGCTTAAAAACCCCACAGAGCTGGGATGCTACTTCCAAAAAAAGAAATACGGGGAGTCACAAGATCCTCAGTTGTGTCAACAGCACAACAAGCTGTTATCAGTAGCTTCACACAGGATCCTACTTCCAGGAGAGACTGTACTATGATAAGTACTGAATAAACGTGGGTGACAGCACTTTGGAAACAAGCCACTGCTGGGGCATCTGCAAGGACCTTGCAGGGACTGTCCAGGAAAAATCAGTCACCTACGCAGAGGCAATGGTCCTCTCACAAGCAATAATATAAAGCTGGTCTGCAAGTGTTTGTCTAAAATCCCAACTACACTCAGACCATGTCTGGTCACGGCTTCTCAGGTGAAAAGCACACTCTTTGTGTTAGAAGCAGAAAGGTCTTTCACAGCGTTGTTCAGCCCATGGTATGTAAGAAGGGTTGGGTAGAGCTCAGCCTCCTGACACGTCTTGCAAGGAGGAAAGTACAAATGAAAACAAAAGACAGCTGCACCTAGAAAAACAGTACCTGGGAATGGAGTAAATAGGAGCTGGAAAGGAATTCCTTCCCAGAGAAGACTTGAGAAATAGTATTGTTTTTACAGGAAAAATAAGTTTTCACAAAGAACTGTAGAATTCAGTTTGGAAGAACTGAATCTGTGCACAAAACCGACCTATAACCAAAAGGGAAAATGTGGTCAGGTTCAGGAACATACTGTAAAACCATTCAGAGTCCACACAAAGCTGCTAATAAAAATCCCATGAACCAAGGGTTAACATCTCTTGATAAAGCAACCAGCACACAAGAGTACCACCCAGCACTAAGCAACAGATAACCGAAGGCAATGGGTGACACTGTGATCTTCTCAGTGTGGGAAAGAACAAGTCTCACATGCCTGGGCCAGCACATTTAGAGAGTAGGGAAGAATTTGAAGGAGGTGAATCCTACAGGACAAGCTCAGGGTAAAAGCAGGTGTCCTGATCATGTTAGCAGAGAAACAAAACAGACTTTTGGCACTGGTGGAGCTGCTGAATTAAAAAACAAAAGCTTGCACGGGAGGACATCATCGTGTTTAAGAAATCTGGAACCGAATGGATGCGCAGCTGAGAGATAAGGGAGCTTGCAGGTAAATTGAAGGCTGGCAATGACCCAAAACCACTAAAGAGTGCACTGAAAAGCATCGAGTGCATGCTACTGATACTCCAGTGCTCTGATGTGAAGAAAAGGTATTACCCAGGGAAAAAAAAAAAAATCATTCCTAGGGGCCAATAGATTAGGTAGCATGTTTGCTCCAGCTGTGAGGAGCAGGAGGCAGCCTATCAACATTCCAAAATATCTTAGCATCTCTCATTAGAGCCGAAGAATTTTTTTCTTTTTTTCTCTGATGAAACAGATGTCCAATTCATCGCATCTGAAACATCTTGTTTCATCCCCAAAGATCTGTGCTCCTCACCCTGGGGCAGTCCCCCGCTGAGGCTGGCCCCATAGCTCCAGGCCCTGCGAGCTCGGGGGCCTTGGGGCCGTCGGTCGGGAAGGATTCCCAGGTTCACGGCCCCGGAGCAAAGCCGACAGGCGTGTTTCAGGGGAGACTGAAACAAAGGGGTTTGAAATTCCCAATTTGTTAACCTTATGGACCCTCTGAGGCTGCTCACAGCCATAGGAGTTAAAAAGGATGGGGAGAGGGGAGGAAAAAGGAAAAAAAGACAGTTCATTCCTTGCTTGATATTATTATCCCAGGGCCAGCGTGGGCTGGGGACCACTGGGGTAGAACAAAGAGTCAACGCAGACATCAGTGTGCTCAGACAGAGGGTCCGGCTTGCTGAATGAACCAAAAACTTTTGACTTTTTAATCCCAAACTCAGTCAGGAGGTTATTAAACCAATGACTGCTGGGCCTAAACCAACAGCAAGCTCCTGACTGACAATTTCTACAGATTATGCTAATAAAATACAGGACTTCTTTGAAGCCGAAGCATGTTTCTGCTCTTGCCATACACAAACCATCCCAAAGAACCACATGTGACACTTTCCTAGCGCCATTCCTCTGGCATTCGTGTGCATCTCTGATGAAATAAGGTCCCACTAAAGTCACAGGCAAACCATATTCAGCTGTGTTTGAGTAATACAAATACACTCATATATATGTCCAAAAAGCTGCTTCCAAATCTAACAGAAACTAAAGAAACTCCCAGGTGAAGAGAACTTTAAATAAACCTGAAAGAGTGAAAGCCAGAAAGGAACTGCTAGTGACAAAGTTTGATGTTGTAAAACTCTCAGCAGAGAGCCGTATCCTTGCTCCGTGTTTACACTGAGTGCTGAACCTTGCGGCTGAATTAAGGGTTAGCTTCTAGAAAGATATCCAAACCTGATGCTGAAGGCTGAAGTAATAATAAACTCACCAGGCCCTTCAAAATAACAGTTCAAGATATGTTTTTCACCTCTAAAATGCTGTTAATTATGACACTTTTAAAACTAGATGTTAGAAACACAGGAGATCAAATTATAGTCCCTACGCCTAGCTGCAATTCTGATCCAGCGTCTCCTCTCTGCAAGTCGCCTCACAGACACACCTACTCAGTCTGCACTGGCCAGATATTTTTATATTCTTTCTTTGCAGCAAGATGTGAATCAGTAACTGTAGGCATAAGTCAGGAAAGCAGGAGAGATTCCCAGATAATCATCTTAAAAGGCAAAGTTGCTTTTTAATTCCTCTAAGAAATCTTTTTTTTTATATATAATTTATTGTGCTGAGAACAGGAAAGATTCGCCCACCTGCATGTCAGTAAACTTTCCTGGGGTCCATGCCAAGCTCATTTATTCCCTCTTGGAGATTTCCTTACAGCGAAGAGTATGTCCAGATTTACAGTAGGGTAAATGAGAACAAAATTAGAGTTAGGGCAAAAAGATATTTGGCTAATCACTGGAATTGTCTTCAGCTCAGTCAAATGAACAAAGTTTGAATCAGGAAGCAACTTTCATTTGGCTTACCATTTCCCACCACGCCTGTTAGGTAGAATCACCTCAATTTATTGCCTAAGGAAGTGCTAGTTGGAAAGAGAGAGCTCCTAGTGACAGTCCCCGAGAGATGCTGTGACGGCATTCTGCACCCCGGATCAATGGCCAAAAAATGGGTACCCTGTTACGGCACCCATATGGCAGGGCTGTATGTCAGCCCCGCGCTGGGCACATATAGGAGGGTAGGGTGTAAATCAGATTAATGCTGCGAGGGGCCCGCAGGAGCCTGGAGGCGAGAAACCCCCGAATCCGGCGATAAAACCGCGGCGGAGCCTGCGGGGGGGGGGGGTGGGGGGTGCAGAGCAGCGCTGCCCGCCGGCCCCTCCGCGCCCCTCCGCGCCCCTCCGCGCCCCTCCGCGCCGCCGGAGTCCCGTCCCGAGGGCGACTGCTTTCCGCGTAAACCCTTCGGGATCAGAGGCGGAGGGAGATGCCTGGGGGGGGGGGGGGGGGGGGGAAGGCGGGGGGGGCGGAGAAGCGCGGAGCGCGGAGGGAGAGACGGGGCGGAAGAGAGCGCGGGTGCGGATGAGGGCGCGGGTGCGGTGCGGAACCCCTTGGCAGGACGGCCGGCTGGGAGCTACGACACGGCCTAAGAGTACAATTAGCATTATCTTGATGAATTTATAGGCAGCGAGTCCTTGCTGTGCCTTTCAGGAGTCGCAGGGCACTCTGTCCCCATCTGTTCCTTTATGATTATTACTCCACTTTTTTTTTTTTTCTTTTTTTTTTTTTTTTTTTTAATAGTAATCGTTGACCTAATATACATGACTGGGGGAAAAGGGGAAGATGTGGCTCCTACAACGTCAATCAAAACTCTTCCTCAAACCCTCCCCACACAAACACTTCCTATCTCCCAGCGGTACTGGCAAGATGTTCGTAGCCAAATACATGATTCTATTAATGAGCACTTATATTTGCTAAGGAATGCAAATTCTTTCTCACCGTGTATTATTAGCTGTATCAGAATGTTTGTCCTTTCAGTCCTCTTTGAAGTTGAAGGAGGAAAGGCTGTTATGTGGCACTGAGAAGGGGGAAAAAAAAAAAAAAAAAAAAAAAAAAGAAAACCACTTATAACTCCTCCGGGTTTTTATTTGTTCTCTTGCCAAAAACGCCAAAGGTAGCAAAAGTTACAGAAATCATTCAAAATGTGTGGGGTTTTTTCCTCCAAATTAGATAGATTTTTTTCCAACTGATCGTCCCCTTTTAATAATAATGGGATCTAATGAACAGCCTGCTTTGAATTTACTTTATAAAATAATCTCTCTGATGCTCTAGAGAATCTATTACGAGTTGGAAGGAAATAAATCCAATTGCCTCCCTAAACATGGGAACGGGGGTTTTAAGCCGCAGCTGCCCCTCCTGCCCCCCTCCCCGCCGCAGCGGCGTCCGGCTGGTGCCGCGGGATGCGCGGAGTTTACTCGGGGCGCGGAAGGGCCGACGCGGTGGTTGCTGCGAGTTTGCAGCGGAGCGCGGGTGCGGAGAGGTTTCCGCACCGCTGCGCGGGGGCTGGGTCCTCACCCACCTGTGAGGCAGACACGAGTGGGGGCTCTCTGCAGTGAAGTTTTTATTCCAGTTAAAGGGGGGGGGGGGGGGGGGGGGGGGGGGGGGGGGGGGGGGGGGGGGGGGGGGGGGGCGGGGAAGGGGCCTCTGAGTCAGCTCAACTTTTGTCATGTATCACTTTTCCTCTTGAAAGGTGTTATAACAGCAATTCAATTACAGTAAATAGTGTACATCATCTTCACAGCTGGAAAATTCTGTAACTAACTGTGACCAAACGTTGTAAAGGAATATAGCTTAACCAGTATTACTTTTTTTTGTTGCTGACCACAGGTTAATTAATTTCAAGGAGCTTAGTATATCTAAACAGAAACACACTGAGATGCTGGCAAGAAATCATAAAATATAAAACGTGGAATTAGGAAGATCATGGGAAATCTCCACAGCGGTATTTGGTGCCTGGGAATCATCCCGGCGGCCCCCTCGGGCAGCCCACCCCCCCCCCCCCCCAAACCAAGCCCCGAGCCCCCAAACCAAGCGGAGGCACCGAACCCTCTGCAAACAGCCCAGGGCACACACTCGCGGCCAAGTGTTCACGCGAGGGTGGACATCTCTCGTGGGTGCGCTCCGAAGAGAGCATACATCCGCGGCCGCGGAGTGTATATATCCGCGGCCGGGGAGCGTATATATCCGCGGCCGGGGATGTGTGTGCCACGCACTGAGACGCGCATATATCTATACTTTCAGCAAACCACGCTTCCACGACAAATGTGCGCGAAGCAATATATACATTACAGGCCATACATATAGACTTGTGCTAAGCACCCACTTCCAGCCCGGTACTGTGTGTAAGAAGGTAAAAGGTGCTTCACGTTAGGGCTGCAAAAAGCTGACGGGGTCCGAGAGACACCCTGAATCACCCGTGTAAAAAACCCGAGTGAAACTCCCCATAAGCCAAGCTCAGCTCTCATTTCAATTAATGGTAATATTACCTGCCGTCTCCAGTTGCAATTGAGAAGATTTAAGGAGGATTTCATTTACCTGGGGGGATATGAAAAGTCGTTATGTACCGTAGGAGGTGTTTTCTTTCGACCCGCGGAACCGATGTTGTTTCCGCGGAGCCGAGCGCGGTGCCCCCGCACCAGCCCGAGCCCGCCCGTGGGGACCCGCGTCGGGGCGGGGGGCGGAGGGGGGAAGGGGTGCCCTGCGGAGGGGGGCAGGATGGGGCCCGGGTCCCATCCTGCTCCCAGAGCCAGCTGGGACTTGGTCCCGCTGCTGACGCCGACCTCGTCCTGCGTGGTCGTGGGGCAGCGAGAGGGGGAGGTTGGATGCTGGAGGTGGGGCAGGGGGAGGAAGATGTGATGGGACACCCCGATTTGGGAAATTCAAGGTAACATACATCCCCTGCCACTTCCCCCAAAAAAATAAACAGAGAGAGCAGGGTGAGAGCCAGGTGGATTTCCCCGCGGAAGGGAGACAGGATCGGGCCCTTTCGCCTGCTCCTGCCCCGGGTGAGAGACGCTCTCGCCAAGCGGGCTGGAGTCAAAACGTTTCCATTAAATTCACGTTTGTTAGCGAGCTGTTGGCCACGCTTCAAAACAAAATAAATTAAAAAAAAAAATCCAAAACAAAATCCCCAAACAACCCACCCTCGATCTGTGAAAACTTTATTGAACAAAAAAATCTTCAGCCACCGACCGTCCCGCTTTTCTTTAAAAAGGAAGAAAACATGAGTCGCCACCTCCAAATTGCATTCGCCAGCCCCAGAACAAAGGTCCGAGCCCCCACGTTTTGCAGTTGTCAGGACAATCTTGTCCATCTCCAGGCTGAAAGGACGACAAATTCCCTACCTCCTCTCCCTCAGCCTCAGCGAACCCCCGCGGGCAGGGGGGATCACCACCCCAGCCCAGCGCCCACCGCCCTCCTCGCCACACAGCTCTTCCAAATTTCATTTTTTTTTGGACTCTTCCCAAGTCAAAGTTTGAGAGTGAAACTCCTGCCCCGCGTCCTTGCCCAGGATGGCGACGATTCCTCCTGCCAAGGTCGTTCGCTGCTTCTCCCCTCCCACCCCTCTGACCAGGTACCAACTCCCCGCAGCGGGACGGGACCTTCTCAGAGATTAAAAAATATCAAGGCAAAAACGATCACAAAAGTGCTGGTTTCCAGGGCAGCTCGATAGCAAAGACATAGTTGGGACTTAAATTTTTTTTAACTTTTTTTTCCCCCGAATGCGGTTAGTTCAGTTCAAAGCGGGTAATGCGGCAGAAGCTGAAATTTTTGTTGCACGTGTGCAAAAATACTTTCCACCAAGGAAGCAAATAGTTCTTCTAAACAGACTTATTTCTGTTCCTCCGCACTGCCCGTCTAATGCCTTTAATAGTGCGTCTTTCTAACTCTTTCTCAGATTTTCTGTCTTTAATTCTCCATTTCTAAAGTTGCACCCGAAAACCGGGATTGCAAACACATCACCACCCAGATACAAGAAGAAGAGCACAAAAGCCCGAACCATCCTAATTCTGTTTTATCTTTTCTGGATGGGGAAAAAAAAAAAAAAAAAAAAAAAAAAACAAAACAAAACAAAACAACCCGCCCCCCTAAAAAGATGTTTCTGATCATCCTTTAAATCAACCCACCACTGTATGTTCGAATGACTTTATTTTAAGTTTTTAAGTGTTGTTTATTATCCTCAGGAAATTGCTCCCGCTACTGCATAGGTTCAATTTTGTGACATAGCCCAGAAATATTCCCAGCAGAGGAAAATACACCGCAAATGCGTCTCAAAAGTTTTTTTCTTCACACCCTCAAGTTCGTAGATAATTTTTCTTCTGAAAATTCTCATCCTTCATTTAGAAAAGGTGGGGTCCACGCAAAATGGGGGGCGGGAGGATATTTCTTAATTAACTGATTCCTTCAGATGGCAAGAAAAAAAAAAGATAATGTTTTGTTCATTATTGAGATGTCATTTGCCAGAGTTACCACTGTCAGAGTGTGGGGGGGGGGGGTGTGGGGAACGGGAAACTTTGGCGGGTTTAGATACAGGCTTTCTGATCTTAACTTTAGCAATGCAAATCTCATCATTTTAGACGTTTTGCAGAGGTTATTTTCTGCTTCCCAACGTGGCAGGGCTTTTATATTATTATTATTTCAAGAGATATTCTGAAACTCCGGTTACTCAGCAGAGTTCGAATCCTTTTTCATCCCTTCCAAGGGAAATAAATGTTTATCTTTCTCGTTTATATTTTTTTTCTTTCATAAATAAAAAAAATATCTATGAAGTCAAACACCTAAAGCACATTTTCGCTGCTTCCCTGTCCTCTCTTTACCTGAGGAAGCGCATCCGGCGCCAGAGAAGTTAGCTTAAAAAAAAAAAAAAAAAAAAAAAAAAAAAAAAAAAAAAAAGAATAAATCAATCAAACAAAACCCCATCCAGGATGTGAAACAGGGGGGGAATTTTTACTCTTTCTTATGATTTGGCTTGCAGAGCACCTGGGAGGAAAATGCAGAGGGGGAAGTTCCCCGTGATCCGAGGTCCCCAAACGCTGCCTCGGAGCTAATTAAGACCGAGCAGCCCGGCGAGCTCCTCTGCCCAAACCCAGCTCGTTCATTTCGGAAAAGTTACCCGCATCGTTTCTTTTAAAACCCACAATAATTAGATCTGAGCTGAGTTAACTACTCTTCCTCCTGGTCAACAAATCAATAGCAATTAATTTGAAATAGCTGAGATGATAAAACACTTCCTATTGCACCTGACCTTTCCAAAAGAGTTATAAATAGGATATACTGAATAAATGTTTTAACACAATTCCCGTTGGTTTAATCCATCTTTTGCTATTCCTCGGCTCTTAGGACACTTCTTAATTTTCCATTTCCTTCCGTTTTTTTCCGACTGATTTTTTTAGTCTTTAAACAAATTTTCTTAGAACGTTTTAATGTTTTAAATAAACCAATAATGGTACGAGATACTTGCAGCAAAAATAATCTCTTTACATCAAGTTCGAGTAAAAAATGAAATATATTTCATGTAAGTATATACGATGAATGATACATTATTAGACATGAATATACATGTAGCCAATATTATATCACTTATGCACACTGTTTCATAGGACATGAATTGATCTAAAATTGAAATTGTAGAGGGGAAGAAGGTGATGGGGTAGGAGGACCATAAAGGGAAGAGATCAGAAACGTTTAGGTGTGGAATATTAATTATAAAACACAGAACTCTCTTCACTTTTTTCTGCTTGGTAAGAAAGCCTCGTCTTCCCCCGCTCCCCCTCTTGCTCTCTCTCCCTCTCTTTTATTGGAAAGAGGATCCTAAATTCCTTTTGACTGATAGGAAGTTACAAGACAAGATGCTATTTTCTCTTTCTTTTCTGACAACTCTGTCATCCCAGGGATCATAGTCATGTCAGAGTGTCTGTCTGGGAGAAGAAGAAGAAGAAAAAAAAAAAATCAGTGAAGCCTGTGGCCATCTTTGCATCAAAATTTTCCAGACCTCTATTTTTGATTGTGATCCCGCTGATCTGAGTTTGAAATGAGAACGCAGCAAAGCCCCTAAGCCTTCAATCGTGTGAAATTTTCAAAAGATCTCTAGAAGCAATCTCAGGCTGTCTGACCCCTGACAGGCGGAGATCTCTTTATACCTCTCTCTGCCAGCACTTCATTTGTTGGAATATCTTTCAGATTTGCACCTCCAGATGACAACCTGAGTGTTTATTATGGGTATGAATCTGAAATCTTCACCGCAGTACAAAGGAGACGTCTTAAACATCATATTTAATTTCAGATCATAATTACCTGCTCCTCTTTTGCTTCTAATTATCTATTCCTCCTTCCTCTCTGTGGCATGTTGATATTTTGTTGATTCTCCCTTTTAATCAGCCTTTCTTGCTTTCTTTCTTTTTTTTAATCGTATTAGTTTAGTCCACGGGGGAATTAAACATGTCACGGTGGACACACATCATGCCTATATGGAGAGATAAAATTCTAGCGACGAGTGCATGCTCCCTATGGCTCCCTGTATACATGTATGTGCTCTGGAGAAATAATAACTATTCCTGCCATTATAATCCAGGTTGTTAGTATGCTTCATCTCCCATTAATCTTTATACATCAATTTAAATTGGCAGCAGTGTTTATGTTTTGTCCCGTGACGTAGCAGCAATGCCATTTGGTAGCAACCAAAGCAGCCGAAGCCCTTTAGCGTCCCTCCTTTCGAGGAAGCAGAATGAGGAAAGGGGGAAAAAATACAAATAATTTTTAAAACCCCCAAACATCTCTAACTTTTTCCCTTTTCTTTAAGGGAACGTACAGGTCTCCTTCCTGCTCCCCTGTTCACCTGTTTAAAAGAAACCCTCTCCCGCCCCAGACTCTTTGGGGAGAGATGGAGCTGGTTACGCCGATCCTGGTTAATGTATTTTGCTTTCTTGGCGTTCATTTCTCAGGTGAAACAGCCGTCCCTTTAATAGCATGAGAGGTGTCATCCCAAGTGCCCAGCTCCTTTGCACAGGCTTGCTAAGGTAGGATCCCGGGTTGTTCTGCACCTTAAAAAGGGGGAAATCAGTGACCGTGGTGGGATGGCGGAACCGTAACGGTGGGAGGCTGGTGCGGGACCCCCGGCACCCTCCGCGCCCTCCCATCCCTGCCAAGCTGCTTAGGAGTTGAATATACATACATATATATATACACACATATATATATATATAATTGTGTACAGGGATTTCACATCATTTGTCCCTGCCCCTATGCTACAGACTCATGGTGTTTCTATGATCGATTTAGGAAAATATCTCACCGTTAGTTTAATTTGCCCCCAAAACGCTTGCCTATGTGTCCAGATGTTTCTGTATTTAACCATTTTTTCCCATAAAACTTGTATTAAAACAAAATGTTACTTTTCTTTCTCTCAGGAGCTGTATATAGAGACCCTCCCTTTTTGAAATAGACCGCAGGGACTGTCATTAGATCAGATGGCAAGCCTTTATAGAAAGTGTTTTGCATAATTACATACCAAAGCCAGAATAGTCACCCTCACATTTTATGGGTCACAAACCATCAACAATTGGCACATTATTGTCCAAGAAACCCCAGTCCATTCACTGATAGAGAAAACTAGACTGCCTAATCTAGAACTGAAGAAGATTGAAATTTCTTCTAACAAGAACCCAGAGAAGATTATTTTCAAACTGACAACGTGTTTACATATAGTTATAAAGTTCAGAGGACCGGTGGGGAGAGAGAAAGGGTATAAACCACTAAACATGATTAAGAATCGCACAGTGGCCTAATATAGATGGTTCATCAAAAAGGAGCAGACTGAAAGCTTCCCCCCCCACCCCACCCCGACAGCCCCTCTCCTTTTCAGATCTGTTCCCTTTTCTACCGTTGTGATTCAGTAATTAAGATATTCTTATTTGGACAGACAGCTCCTCTGGTAACTGAATAATATTAGTTCCCTTTGATGTCAAACTTTTGACAGTTATCACACTAGCATTGGGCAATTTAGCACAAATGCCCTCTTCTTTTTTTTTTTTTTTAAAGGGGGAAAAAAAGTCTTTGAAGAAAAGTAATAAGTGTGATCGCTATCAGCAAATGATGTAAATCTCAGTGGACAGGCATCCCTGGGTATAAATTACATTTTGTTGTATATAATGAAGCGAGTTTTGTTTTTACCTCATTCCCTTATCATTGTCCAAAATTAAGGCAATAATCCCACTTCCTTCACACCAATTCACCACAGTCCCTCTCCCCTCTGATTATTTTCTTTTCTTTCACAGGAAAATTGGACGGGTTTCCAAGCCTTTCCACCGCCCCCCCCCCCTCCCCGCCCCGCTTCCCACCCACCCGGCGCAGCGCGGAGCCACCGGCGCTGCGGTGCGGGGGAGCGGGCGGCAGCTGCTGGGGGAGCGGGGCTGCGGCCCCGGCTCCACGCTTCACCTCATCCCCTAAAGCCCCTCCTTTTGCCATGGCCCCCCCCCCAAAAAAAAAAAAAACAAAACCCACCCCTAAAAAAAAACAAATCCCAACACACACCCCCCCAGCCCTTCTGCTGTGCCACTTGGCAGCAGCGGAGCCGCGGCAGCGTGGCATAATAATAATAATAATAATAATAATAATAATAATAATAATAATAATAATAATAATAATAATAATAGAAGTAGTAGCAAGAAATAAGGTGCATTCTCGAGCTGAATTTGCGAGGGGCGTGGTGCCCGGTTGGCTGGGAATAGGAGAGCTGGTTCCTGCGAGGAGTGGAGAAAGGGGTGGCGGAGGGGGGGGGAGGATAGGGTGTGGGGACTTGCGAACTGCAATATCCAGTTCGTGATTTAGGGAGAAGGGGTCTTCTGGGGGCTGCTCGACTGTCTTCAGCATCCCTCCCCCGCTCCCAGGAGATGCCACCCGGCCAGGAGATTTTCACTGAAGCGTTAGGGACAAGCCCCCCACCTGGCCCCGCTCCCCCCGTCCCGTTCCGGGCAAGATGCCTCCACGGTACCGGGTGGTGATGGGGTGGGGGAGACTTATTTATTCTGCTTTTTTCATCACAACTTTAGTGGCCCGGGGGGGGGATGGGGGGGGAGGAGGGAGGGGGAGGGGAGAGCCAGCTCTCGCCAGGTTTGCCTTATCGCGAGATCTGGGCACTTAAAATAAAATTTAAAAATGCAATAAAATAAACCCACCCTTCAGCTCTTGGTGGAGCTGGATTTAGGGAGGATGCAGCTCTCCGGCTACAATGTCCTCCCCAATCCCATGAGCCCAGGGACAGCTCGGGGGAAGTGGCGTGTCCCGTGGGTCCCCCCCACGCCTCTTTCCTTCCCCCCCCCCCCCCCCCCCCCCTTCCCTCATCCCTCTGCGCCGGCACCGGCGGCGCAACGAGCCGCTCCGCTGGGGGCAAAGCACCGACCCCCGGCCCCTCCCCAGCCCTTACCCCCGGGGAAAGGGGGGCACAACCCGTGGGTTTCTCCCAGCGCAAAACCCGCGGTCGCGCTGCCCGCCGGCCCCGGCTAACCCTCCCTTCCCTCCCTCCCTAATTAGCAGCCGTGGGGAGCGCCCTGATTAATTTAAATGCTTTTTGTAACACTGTAAGGGCGAGAGATATGTCTGCGACTGCAGACGGGTTATATTATTTTCGGGCTCACGTTTCGGCGGCGGCCGGCCCGGGAAGGGGGGAAGCCGCGGCGGGAGCGCGGAGGATGCGCTGGTGCTTCCCGGGAGATAACGCCGCTCCCAGCATCGCCCCTCGCCCCCAAGGGAAGCGGCCAGGCTTTTCTGGAAACTTTGCTCCAAAAGGGTATCCTCGTGTTGTGTAACATTTTCCGAGGATTTTCATTACACGTTCAGCCAAAGGTAACACAATCATAGAGGGGAAAGTTTCTTTCCGTGGCCTTTTCCCCGGGGCCGGGCAGCCTGGGGCCGGCCGGGGCAGGGGACTCGCTCGGGCACCTCTGGGCTAGTGGCCCGGGGGGGTGGGTGAGGGGTGTGTGCAAGGGGAGAGGGGCCGAGGTCACCCCCACAAACTCCTACCGTAAAAATAAATCTTCGCCTGCCGCTGCCTCCGCATCTTCCGTGCAAATAAACCTCGGGGAAATCTCTCCGTAGCGCCTGGAAAATACACGCGTGGCGGAGGGCGAGGGAAGAGCTTCTTCCCCCCCACACCCCCTCACAAACCCCCCCAGCCGAGCCGCGGGGCACGGACAAGGCTGGGCCGTGCTGCCGGGGCAGGCAGGGCCCCCACGCCGCCCGGAGGGGGCCGGCCACGCACGACCCGGGGTCGGCACCCACGCACACCCCGCTGCAAATCGCAGAATTTCTCTGGCGACGCCGTCAGCCGACTCAGGTCGGAGCCAGCCGCGGTCCGCAGCCACCGGCTGATGTTTTAAACTGGGGGGACGGGGAATTAGTGGGGGAATCGCCACTCGGATACTTGCAACAGGTATGGAAGTATTTTATCTTTCTCCCAAGCTCTTCTCAAAAGAGAGAGGTGGTTATTTTTTTTTCCGAGAGAAAGAGCTCCATGCAGAGGAATCATTTGGGTTTTTAAAAAGGGAAGAAAACTCTGCGTCTCAGTCTTTTTTAAGGATAAAGAGACTTGAGAAGAGCAATGTAAGACACAAATTCATCTTTGGAGAGAGTGTAGTCAGCCAAGAAACTTCAAATAAAGTCCTTGAGCGGTAAAAGAGAAAGTGCAGAAACTTTCCCAAAGGTCACCTTTAAAGTAGCAGAGAAACTTCTCTGACAACTTCTCTGCTCTTGCATTTCTCGGGGGGTGCGAGGGCGCAGAGATTAGCCTAAAATCGATAACACATTATAGAACAAGCCCGAATAACATCTTCCCCACCCACCCACCCACTCCCCAGCCCGTGGACCGCGTTTGCGGTCGCTGGTCCCGAGTCGGGGCCGTGACCACCCCACGCACACGCTGCCGCCGCGCGGGGGGCGCTGGGCTGGGGCGCGCCCCTCTTCCCTGGCCACCCTGGGGGGGAAAAAAGTGGGCACTGGAAAAATCAAGAAAAGTTAACAGTGCTGGGAAGCGAAGACGAGCTTTTTGGTTCAGGAAAGAAAAAGTGTGGGGAAAAAAAGGCAATTAAAAATCTATACCGGCCTTATATCATAGACGGACTTCCCGGCTTTTTTTTTTTTTTCTTTTTTTTTCCTATTTACAACTTATCTTAAAACCATTTGACAACCGCAAAGAAAAGAAAAATGATTAGAAAAATCCGACAAGTCTTTCTATTTTCCAAAAGCGAAGGGAAAGCCGGCGCCGGGGCAGGGCAGGAGCTGCCGCCCGACCCAGGCAGGGTTTGGGATTTAGGGAGGGCGCCGGGGGAGCCCGCGGGAGAGACCCTCCGCACATGTAATCCCAGTCATTAATTCATTCATCATAATTCATTAGAAAGGAGCGTTAATTACTTCCTTTGCAATATTTTGCGGGTTACAGGCGAGCCCGGGAAGGGACGGGAGGGACCGGCGGTGTCCTGCCCGCACTTGCGCTTGCGAGGACAGAGGCTTCGCCAGCGAAAATTATCTTTTTTTTTTTTTTTTTCCCCTAAAAAGAATCGACCTTTTCCTTCTCTGTTATTCCTCCTGATTTTTTTCTCTTTTATTTCTTTTTTACTTCCCCCCCTCCGCCCCCAAAACCATTCCTATTAACATGTAGGCAATAAATTAGTCAGGTAAAAGAGAGGAAATGGCTCATATTTATTTTGAAAACGTTCCTGTGTGCATTGCCCAGCAGAGGTGGTGGGTTCAGTACTTGGATCAGTTTGGCCTTAAAAACAAGTAACGCGACGAGACGTGCTCAGAAGGCCTCTAAAGATAAATAAAAGAATAAAAAATAAAAAAAAAAAAAAAGGAGGGGGGAAATAGCAGATGCCTCCCTTTCCCAGCTGGATGTTGGGGATCGTTTAAATGCCCCTTTTTTCCTTCGAGGGTCCATAATAAAAGCCGTGAAAATGACACTGGTTTCCGGACAAGGGGGAATATTTGCTGCTTTAACGTTGTTATTTTTCGCGGCGGGGAGAACCTGGGGACGGGCGGCAGCACCCAACGCCGGCTCAGCTCCCCGCAGCTCCTAATGCGACACTGTATTAACTCCTAGTTAAGCCAGCAAATAATATTGTTCATTCATCTTTTTCCAAGTTGATTTATAGCAATCGACAGGTTAAAGCGTCATCTGACTTCATTACTTTTAAAAGCTGTCTATTCCAGAACTGTCACTTTTCATCACTTAAACCGAATAAAACGGTTGAAGAAATGAATTGAGAGAGACTTGGAGATCGTGTTTATAATTCTTTGTTTCGACGTTAACATTCCTAATGACCTGACCTGCGTGGGGAAGCGGTGTGCCTAACACGGAGATAAAAAAACAATAATAAAAAGAAAATCAACACACCAGGCTCCAAAAGTTACAGAAAAGGTGAGAAAGTGACAGGGGACAGAGGAAGACCAGGACAGAGATGCAACACATGCACTGGTGAAGCATCATGTATGATCAGACATGTGCTGCCCACGCCCAGGGAGGTGGAAGTTAGCACTGGGTGAGCAGTAAATAATTCTCTTCTCTCCATTTCTTTCTCTCACTTCTATTACAGCTGTTTAAGATATGGGGGGAAAAAATAAATAAATAAAAATATATATATAAAAAAAGAAAAAAGGTATCTCGGATCCATTTATCTCACTGATTACAGTTATACACAATTACACTGATATACACAATTAAGGCATCATATTTTTCACGTCTGCAACCGATCATTTCGGAGAAGGTGGCAGGTTTTGTACGGGAAGGATAGACCCCTAAAAGATCTTTTTCTTCTCTTTCAGATACATTAAAACAGTAAACAAACATCTGAATCACAGACATGCAAGCCGAAATGACAGAACCCGTCAAAGCTCTCAGGAACTTCCCTGACCACATCAAAACGGGCTAGTTTGCGCTTGCTTGCCATGCTGGGAATTCATCTTTGTAGGATTTTTTTCTGCCTGCGCGTTCAGGTTTCCGCAGTGTGTTTTTTTGTTTTGTTTGGGTATTTTTTTCCTTTTTTCTTTTTTTTTTTTTTTTCTCTATAAAACTATTGCCAATAACAGGCGTTTATTAATAAACTCGCACCCGAAGCGCAACGGCATCAGGTCGCTTTCAGGGCTGCGGGAGAGGAGGAATTGTTTTAAATAAACTACACATGGTTGTTCCTCCGCGTTCGCTTTCACTTAATGCCGTGGGCGTGGGCGCTCGCCTGCTAAAATAATAGTGGTCCCCGGAAAAAAAAACGGAGCAGAGGTGCTCGACTTCGTCGCGGGTGGGAGCCGGCCCCCGCGGCCCCGCTGCTTTGCGGAGCTCCGCGGCCGAACAGGGCGGGGGAACAGGGGCCAGGACTGAGCTGGGGTGGGCAGGGAGCGCGGAGCGTCCGCGGGTGCGGAAGGTGGTTGCCCCCAGGTTAATGAGCAGCGGCCGCTGGGGGGGAGGGTTGGGGGTGGCCGAGCGCGGGTCGCTGCCGCCGGCCGGGCTTTGTTTTTACAAAACTAGATATTAGTGATGACGATGAGGATGATTTTCGGCGGGGGTCTCTCCCCGCTGCGCACCCGCGGGTGCCGCGCAGCCGTCCCCGCGCTGCCGGCGCGCCGGGCCGCGCTCCCTATCGCCACCTCGCTGCGCAGGGCGTAACTGCAGGGCGCGGGCAGCCGCGCAGCAGGTCCCGCCGCCCACGCACCTGCGGGGCCTCCCGCGGCGGGGCCGCGCGTGGGGCGGCGGGGGGGAGGCAAGACCGCAGGGTACAGTTTCACGGCGTAACACAAGCCGTAAGATTTCAAGGAAGCTGTAAAAAATAACAGATAGGTTTTTTCTCCCTCCCTCCAAGATCTTTTTTAAAAATTTCTTTCCTTTTTTTTTTTTTTTTTTTTTTTTTTTTTACGGTGGTGCCTAACCTTTCAGGGAGAGTGAACTCAGAAGTGTCCTGTAAAGCAAACAACTACGACAGACTTGTACATTCAGTTAAAATGAGCAAAATCGAAGGATCACTTTCTGCCGGCTATGACACGGGCGCACAGGCAGCGCCTGCCGTAATTTCTGCACGGGGAAAAAAAAAAAAAAAAAAAAAAAGAAAAAAAAGGCATTTAGCTACTTTGTTTTGGATGATCAAAATGGCACTTAGAAGGCAGAGTCATTTCTTTAACTACATGGAGCACGTATAACTACGGCATTTCTCTGGATCTTTTTACATTTTTTTTAATCTCTTTGTTTTCCCCAGAAAAAAAATATGGTGAAAAAACCCCACCAGCCTTAACTGATACAGTCCGAAATTCCCGCATCGCTTAAGAGAATAGTAAGCGGTAAATAAGCAAATGTAAAAAGGAAGATGAAAACGTAAAGTCTCGAAATAGTTTAAACACTTGGAGGACTCTTTTGGGAAATTATTTAAGAAAAAAAAAAAAAAGAAAAGAAAAAGAAAAAAAGAAATGCAGACCCCCCTCCAGGCTCACAATAGGGACAGTGTCACATGGCCGTTTCAAACCGCGCCGCGGATCCCTGCGCGGGTCGGCTCGCAGGCAGGTGGGGCGAGGGGACGTGGGTTTTGGGGGGGTCCCTTTCTGTCCTGCTGCGGAGGGAGCAGTGGCACAGGCAGGGAGGGAGAGGGAAAGGCAAGTCCCCATCTCCCAGCACTGGCTCGGCGTGAGCACGGAGGGCAAATAGCCCCCGGTTCCTCCTCGCCCTCCCGTTTGCAGAGAATTCCTGCCCACCAGCACACATGGCAGTTATTTAGCATGAAACGTGCTATTAAGTATTGATTAAGAGCATCCACATGTTATTCCGAGAACATAAAGAGCTATTAAGAGCCATTTGACTTTACCAGAAAGTAGCGAATATTAGTTAATGAGTAATGGAGAAAATAGAGAGGTGCGGAGCGGCCGGGCCCCCGGCCGGCGGTAACACAATTGGATTCTTTCAAATAAAGCAGAAAAGAAGAGAAAAATCGCTCTAATTTTTTAATTCCAGCGAGAATTTCTACCAGGAACAATATAACCCAACAGCTGCGACAGGTGGAAGAGAAAAAATTGAGCAATGGCTGCTTTTGACAATTAATATTACGGGGAGATAATGTCCCCAGTCCGGGTTTGTTAAGAGTCGGGGGTGCGAAGGATCAGTGCAGGGAGATGCAGCAACACCCAGAAATTATGGAAATCACCCAGAATTAGGGGGAAAACAAAAAGGGGGATGGACGACACACAGGAGGGAGAAATGATTGCGAAGAAATTCCCCCTGCCCTGTGCGGGCAGCATATCCCACGGGCTGAGGAATTGCCTCTTTTCCCCTTGCCCGTCCTACCCCTTTGCTTTTTTTTTTTTTTTTTTTTTTTTTTTTTTTTTTTTGGTTAAGAAAAAAGTAATTCAGGTAGACAACTTAATGCCCGGAGTCTTTTTTAAAAAATGCTTTTATTGCTATTGCATTTCCTACCACAAGATGCAGAGCAAGTCAGCGGAGTTTGTATTACAACTATGTCATAATGTTTCACTGATGCAAAACATGTAGCCAGAGGGGGTTGCTAATGATTCCTGGATTAGAGAGAGGGAGAGCGAGAAGTGAGAAAAAGAAAACCTGATTTCTCTCTTTTTTTTTTTTCTTTTTTTTTTTTTTTTTTAAAGCTACGTAAAACCTACCCATTAATATCCAGCACTTGCAACATCTCAGCATCTCGCACAGACACGCGGATCTGCCATGAGCCTTTTAAACACCGCAAACGTTTTGCATATTCCACCTATTAATTATGTTCGCAGCCTATTAATTTCAGGAGGCTCTTTTCTAGGGAAGACAACTTCCAACTTTGTGTGTGGGATCCTCCAGGAGCCGGGGGTTTCCACTTGGGATGGAGACCGCTACAAAGTTACTCTGCCCCCAAAAATCTCTCCCCAAGTCACACAAAACCTTTGCCCGGGGTGCTCCGGGCAGCGAGCTGGCTCCTCTCGGAGTGTGCAGCCCCCCCGGAGAGATGAGGTGGGAGGGGGCGATGTTGCCGGGATTAAGGAGCAGCCTGCGGAGATGCCTCAGGGCGCTGGGGGGCTTTCCTCGCCCTCCTCCTGCCCTCGGGCTCTAGGCCCGGTCGCCAAGGTTCCCCCGGGCAGGGTGGGAAGTTTGGGAGAAAGGATGCGACCGAAATGGGGGGGGGGGGGGGAGCAGAGCCCTCCTGCATGGGGAGCAAGGAGAGGTGGGGGGCAGGCTCTGGGTGCCCGTTCCCGGCCGCACGACCCCTTCTCTCCGCTGCCTTTCAGGCAAGTTGCAGCTGGAAAAGATTTTCTCTCTTTGACAAGACTTTTTTTTTTTTTTTTTTTTTTTCTCTCCTGAGCACGAACCTCTGAAACCCGTAAAGGGAACGACGCGGGGTTGGGCAGTGCCCAGGCGAGCCGGGCGGTGCCACCCCCTCTGTCCTGGCACCCCTGGCCTGGAGCCGGGCACATCCATCTCCGCCGCCATCCTCATCCTCGTACCCTCCCGGGAGAGCCCCTCCGGCTCTGCCCCGCTCCCAGGGTGGCATTTTTCCCGGTGCCACCCCCGTCTCCTCGGCTCGACCTGGCACCCCCTGTGCACCGAGGCCGGATCAGGCCCAGCGGGGGCTGGAGGGGGGGGGACGGGGACGTGCGGGGCAGAGACGCGGTGGAACCCAGGTGGGAGCAAAGAGCCTGAGACCCGGAGCATCCTCGGGAAAAGGCAGGGGCCAGGAACGGGAGGAGGAAAGGGCTCCGGTCGTGGTTACAGCTCCTGAGACCGGAGCTGAGCTTTGCACCTAAATCCCGCCTAAGCAAGACCCTGCGAGCCCAACCCCGACCCCGGGGCTGCCCTCAGTGCCGGGCACCCCGCAGGGATGGGCGGGAGGCGGCAGGAGGTGTCCGGCCCTTTTATCTCCAGATTTCTCTCAGAATAGATGAAAAATAAAAAGTTTCAAATGTGACCTAGTTCCATCTCCCCCTCCCCCTTCCCTTTAGATATTCACGTCATCTATTAAGGGAGGGGGAAGAAGGGAGAAGCTAAATTTACGAGGTCTGGTGGGTTCTGGAGTCTGGGTGCTGGGAAACAGGTGTTGGCAGTTCGCTAGAGTGTCAGTCAACTTTTGGAGATGAAGTCATTAGGGAGGTAGTCTCCTCGGAACAATCTGGTGGTTTCAGTCGGAGTTAATTTATACCGAAAAAAAAAAAAAAAAAAAAGAGGGGGGGGGGGGAAGAAAAAAAAAAAAAAAAAAAGAGAAAAAAAAAAAAAAAAAAGAGCCTGTAGAAATACCGAAGGGGACAAACATAACGAGAACAGATTCACACTCCTACAGATTATGCCACTTGGAAGTCACATCCTGAGAAAAATAGCCGGCGACTGCAGAGCCCCGGCGCGGGGCGGGCGGGGGGGGCCGGGGCCGGTGCCCCTCGGCTGGGGGGAGCTGCCCTGGGGGCCGGGGGGGCGGGGAGGAGGCTGCGGAGGGCAGAGCCGAGGTGAAGGGGGGGGGTGGGGGTGTCCCGTCCAGTCCACCCGCTCCAAAGGCGACAACTGGCCGGGAGGCGACTGGCCAGGGTCACCTTTTCCCTGTGCGTGTGTGTGTGTGTGCGTGCGTGTCCCAACTCCTCCCGCCACCCGGGCTGGGAATTGCCAGTGACCCTGAACTGTTTCTCGGCTCTGTTGGGAAAGGCCGGGATCCACGGGCCGAGACAAAAGGTTTCCTGTGCACAAACACGATGAAGGGAAGGCCGGAGCACGGCGCTGCCCGGAGCCGGTGCCACAGCCCGGCCGCCGGGCCCGTCACGCGTGGGGGGGGGCCGGGACCGGGGCTGGGGCTGGAGGGGGGCCACACCGGGGTGGAAGAACCCGGCAAAGGCGTGGTCTGAGGCGCTGCCTGTTAGGCAGGCATCATGGCATATCATTTGCTTCAAAGAGATGGCGGGGGGGGGGGCGGGGGGGGGCGACAGGACTGATGCTCAGATCCCATCGCCCCCCCCCCCCCCCCCCCCCCCCTTTGGAGTTGGGTGACAAATCACCTCCGTTGTATCAACCACTTGTTTCTTTTAGTATCGCGGAGAAAGATTTCATTAATGCTCCTCCGGCCCCCCCCCTTCCTCCCCCACCCCTCCCTCCAAATCTATTCTCTTGCTCAGAGTGTGTCTTCTAATCATAATTAAAATCGTCTCATATACATCGGCGTCTCTTGTGTGCATATTGAATTGCAGGTGACTGGGCGGAATGTTATTTCACTCTGGTCTCTCATTTTTACATTTACACACACACACACACACACAAAAAAAAAAACCCCACCAACCCAACAAAAATAAAAAAACCCACCGTCGCACCACCAAACCCCAACCCCAGCGCTACCTCCCCGGCCGCAGATAGGGCGTATTGTGAATATCGATAGAGAGGAGAAGGGCGATATTCACAATCGATCGTTTAACAGGCAGCCGTCATGCATCATGTTCAATTCCACGGCAAGCCCGCTACTTCGCGTAATATAATTAAGATTAAAACTCAAGTGGTGGCGGAGGGAGCTGCTGTCGATGGTTTGCAAGGACAGCAGCCGGGATGTGATGCCCGAGCGCAGGCGGGCAGAGGTCACTTTTATATATAGTGATTTCCACGTTATATCGTATATACAGGTCGGTAGGTGTGGGCTACGCATATGCGCAGCAGCGCGCGTCGCTTGGGCCATGGCACTGGGCAGAAAGCTCACCCAGATGACTACTTTTTTTTTTTTCTTTTTTTTTTTTCTTTTTTTTTTCTTTTTTTTTTTTTTCCCTTAAAAGCAGAGAAAGATGATCGCCGCGCTGTTATTTACAGTCACATAATTAAGCCAATATGACGGGTTTGAACCAGAAACCCAGTCCCACTCGCGGCGGAGCAAGAGGGGCTGAAGCCAAGTTTATTGTCTATCATTTCAAGGGGGGGTGGTGGTGTAATTTACGCGCTATTATTATTATTTCTGTGTGTCGGAGGCCACAAGCAAAGCATAAATCGAGGTGCTGGGTGTTTATTCCAGGCGATGTGACAGTCTGGATGCAAGGCGAGGAGGGACTGTGGGAGACTTCAGGCAAGGGCTGAATCAGCCTCACAAGCAGGACTGAAACCCATGTTTTCTTCCAGGCTTACATGAGGTTTTATAATTCGATTCTTTTTCTTTTCTCATTTTTTTTTCCCCTGATTTTTTTTTTTTTTTTCTAAACAAACAGACAAGCTTGGTTCATTTTATTTCCCGACACCGCATTCAGCCTCTGCACCTTAAAGTCCTTTAAGCGATAGGTCCGCGTTTACCTCCTCTGGAGTAAATGCAAAATACACTTCAGCTTAAGGGCTGGGGAGAAATTTTCTCCGAAAGCAGAAGCTCTGCTAAGCAGCCTGGTGCTGCTGATTATATAGTGCAACTTGAAATGATCTCAGCCGGTGGAATATTAATCAAATCAATCAGGGTTGACAAATGAGAAATATTTGAGGGAAGGTGGTAATTTACAACTTTGTTATTAGTTAAGAATCTCCCGCCTTGTAAGAGTAATTAATAACTCCTGGATGGGAACAATTTGGAGACGGAAAGGAGACAGCGTCTTGAAATAAAACAGGATAAAGAGAGGGGTTGAGAAGTAAACTGCGCCTCCGTGAAAGAGAAATTGCAAATGATTTTTAAAAAGATGTCTACAGGGGCATTACATATATATTATGTATGTAATGTATACACACGTATAAATATGGCATAATCAGGGAGAGGGCGAGTGAGCGAGGGAGACTAGACAGGAGATAAGTACTGAAAAATAAATCAAAACATTGATTCTTGTGGTCACATCTTCCATCCAAAGATTAGACGCAACGCTGGATTTCAAAGTACTTCAAAGAAATGATACCCAATATGCAAAAGTGCAACTCAGAAACCAAAGGGGTGACTCCAAATTGATTTGAGAAATGTATTTTCCCCCCTTCTCTCTCATTCACTCACACCCCCCCTCTCCAGAGCCTGATAAATGTGAAGACCCCTTTTCTCCCCAACTCCCGCTCAGATGGGAAAACTCAATTGTCTGTAATGTTTATAGTGTTAACCCTACTTATCTGCAGAACCCTCCCCTCCCCACCCCTCCCTTTTCACTTTCCATAGTCACACATTGATTATTAGACTGTATGGACCCCCTTCCTTTTCCACAACCCACCCTCAACAACTGACCAAAATAATGACTTGTTGGAAAACTATAAATCATTTTCGTGTTTGAATCCCTGAAGACTCTATTTAAGTAAATAGGCTTACTGTGAAACAATGCATAGATCCAAGTCCTTCTCCGGATTGCTTCCAAATGCTGCCATCTCCAAAACTTTTATTTACAAGAGAGAAGAAGAAGGGGAAGGGGAGAAGAAAAAAAAAAAAAAAAACAAACAAAAAACAAACCAGAAACAAAACAAAACAAAACAAAAAAACACAAAAAAACAAAAAGCAAACCAAACTTTGGCAAACTTTATCTCTTCTTTATTATAAGCTTCAGCCTTGCCTTGGTAAGCCCCAGCCTGTTCTACAAAAGGTGGCTAGAGATTGAGATTTATTGGTTTCCAAATGAAAAGATTCATTCGATATAAGAGGTTAACTCAAAGTTCCTTAAACCGTGACTAGCATTGGCAAGGAGCTTTGCCTAGTCAGCACAAAGGCAGTTCAAAGAAACCTTTAAAAATACACACAGATATACATACACACAAACACACTCTCACACTTTAGCCTCAACTGCAATTTTCTTTTCATTTTTGTTTCTTTCTGCCATTACAAAGCCCTGAGCCCCTTTGTAGGTAGCTGGAGGGTTTTTTTTTTTTCCAAGCTGAACTTTGCCATTTTGGTGTTGACCAACCCCCTTTTCTTTTGCAACCAGTGAATGAAAAGACTCAAAAAAAAAAAAAAAAAAAAAAGATTAAGAAGTAAACGGGGTGAGCAAAAAAAAAAAAAAAATCCTTCTAATTTATAGCAAGTAGAACAACTTTTAAAAAATAATAGAGCCCCAAAGAAACCCCCAAATCCGTAGAGAGAGGGGGGGTCAGGCAAGGTGACACAGGGGAGGGGAAGGCAGCGAAGCCGCCCCATGCTGCTGCGGGGGCTTGAGGCGGGCTGTGAGGATTTGGGGTGCTGTCACGACACATGTGTGTGTGTGTCCGTGTGTCCGTGTGTCTGTCCGTGCGTGCCCGCCCGGGAGCCGCACACAGCGGCAGCCGGGGCTGGAGGGCTCCGTCCTGTGTGTGGAGCCTGAGCTATGGAAATGGTAATGAGGGAAAATTAACCCGGCCGTTTGTTACATTGCAGAGAGATCAATGCCTGACCCTGGGCTGAGGGATAGCTTACTTCTGTAGGAAAGATATGAGATAATCGCTCTGAAACACGCTGGTGGCGAAGACAAACAGGGACCCATTTGAATATCGCCTTTAATAATAATAATAGCAATAACAATAATAATAACAATAATCTTCTCGCCGGAGCAGATAAAGGGCGGAAGGTGTTTACAGGCTCCGCGGGTGCGGAGCTCCGGCGGGGGCCGGGGCGCCGGGCAGGCGAGGAGCGGCCCCTCCGCGGGGGATGCGCGGGGTACGGGGGGAGCAGCCAACTGCCAGCAGCCCCTCTCGTAACGGGAGGAGGAGGAGGAGGAGGAGGAGGAGAAGGAGGAGGAGGAGGAGGAGGAGGAGGGACGGCCGCTCAGGGCTGCGAGCGGATGGCGGGGATGGTGGAGTGGGGAGAAGCTGACCTTTCTGGGATTTCATGTTTTTTCAGTGAAACCTCGAAATAAAACATGAGAAGATGAAGGGGTTGGACAAATTCAGCTCGAGGAGAGAGAGTGAGCTGCTATCTTAAAAGCAGCCAGCGGAGGCTAATGAGACCTTTGGGGTAGGAATAGTGCACTTTTTTTTTTTTTTTTTTTTTTTTTTTTAAGTAAGTAAGTAAGACATCAGTAAACCCACAAAATTGGAAATAGTGTCAGTGCGAAATGAATCATCCTCCTATAAAGGGAATAGGAAATACAAAATACGAGCGGGGAGGGGGTGTCTATCAGGCGTGGAACATAATACAAATAATTTGGTAAAAAGGCAGCTGAAGAAGGTAGCAGGGTTCTCCCCGTGTTTCAGGAGGCAATATGGGCAGTGTGATGTGCTCTGACCTGCCTCCTGTTGTACAAGTTCGCCGCTGGCTTCAGCGAGGGAAAGATGAAGTTTTATCTGAATAAAGTCCAGCTAACTTTGCTGGATGACAGTCTTTCCTCTCCCTCCTCTTTTGAGCCTCATTCAGAGTCGATGTAAAACTAGTCTAGATGTCAAATGTCTCTTTTAAGGCTTTTCCCGCAATACATTTCGCATATGCTTCTCCCAGAGTTGTTATTATTATTATTATTAATAATAATAATCATTTAGTGACAGCTTTTTTTTTTTTTTTTTTTTATGTTTCTTTTTAAGGTTAAGTGAAACTGCCAGGCGAGAGGATGAAATTTTAGGTCACTGTACACTTAATTTCCAGGGGTCGTTAATTAGTAATGTTGCAGGAGTTAAAGGCAGAAACTTGTTGGCTGAGATTAGATGATGCAGGAAGGAAAAACTGCGAGTGGGCTCCATTACATCTACAACCGGGGACGACTTTCTTGTCCAGAAAAATAAAGCAAAGAATAGGGACAGACAATGATCTCCAAGGAAGTACTGGAGGGCGGTGGGATGGTTTGGGACGCCCGGAGCTGAGCCGAGTTGATCCCCAGCCCCGCGGCTGCAGCGAGCGGGGGAGCAGCCCCACTCCCACGGGGAACCGCAGCCCCGAGAAATGTGTTGTGGAAAAAGGCTCTGGGGCGAGGGGAAAAAAAAAATGGGGAAGGGAGGAAGATCACACTGAAGATGAGTAACCAGTCTGAGAACCAAGGAAGAGAGCGACTAGTGAAGTCGCTTTCAAAATTAGGATTATCTTTAAAACTGGGAATTAAGAGTGGCTGAAACTGGCTTCGCCTGCGGGGCGGGAGTTTGTGGGTAGCGAAGGATGAAGTTTTAACCCTAGTACCTGACATATAGAAAACATCACCGGAATGGTTAAAAAGACACTGGGAAGAATCAAACAGGGGCGGGGGGCGGGGGGGGGGAGGGGGGAATTTAAAAAAAAAAAAAAAAAAGTCAAACCGCTAAATTGCCCGAAAGGGAGTGAATGGGGGAACGCACGGAAAAACAGAGAGAAAAATGATTCTGTGATGCCTGGATATTCAGACAGGAATAAATGCAAAATGAGAAATCGGAGAAGAGTCTGTGCAGCCCGTCTGGTCTATATAGCAGCGACTTAAAAATTACATCTGGAGCAGAGCTGTCCTTGGCTGGCCGTTTTTACGATTTGATTTTTTTTATATATATATATATATTTTTTTTTTTTTTTCTAGCAACAAGTATCCAAGGATCTAAACTAATTGATTCTGGAGTTTCTTGGAATTTATCCAAAGAGTAATATAGTTTTAATTGTATGTTGCTTAAAACTCCATTTCTCGAACAGTGTGAAACAAGTCATAAAAGTCATAAAGCGTATCACTGCTTTTTCCCCCACCCATAAATACTCAGCCGACACTCGCAATTTTATCCTAATACTCCTAAGGGGTGCAAAAATAATTTCAAAGATGTGTAACTACACCGTAAACTTGGAAACTGTTAATCCGTTTTAACTGATTTAGAAGTCACTTCTGGTTTTATTTTTTAGGGGAAGAAGAAAAAAAAAAAGAATGAAATTAAGGCACCCTCCCAGCTATTTCTACTTACCCACTAACAAGAAAGATTTCAAAATCTAATTTTAAACCTCACCACTAATGTTCCAGTCCGGCTAAGGGGGTAGAACTAGGTTACTGTGCAAAGTATTTGGGTGGAGATGAAAAGGCCTGTAAATTTTATATACATTTCTGTTTTCCTCATCCCTCACTTGGAAAGCCAGCCAGCAGCATCCCTGGCTAATCAGCCAGAACCAACCTCAAAAAATGAACTTTTTTTTCAATTAACAACAATATATTTTCATCATTAGAGGCCATGGCTATAAATATCTGACTATTTCTCTTAAAAAAAAAAAAAAATCCAAACCCCACGACAGAAGAGTCACTGCCTTCCCCCCATCACCCCCCTCCCCCACCTCCTTCCCCTGCACACCCACACTTTTCGTGTCTAAAATTAGCAGGAAAACTATGCACTGGAGAGAAAGTGCGATGTAGCTGAGGCAGGGAGGCTTCATTAGTTCCTGCAAGGGCTTGGGCTGGGGCTGGGGCCGGAGAGACAGCCATCAAAGGAAGCCAACTGCATCTTTGCAGATCATTTTGGCGCTTCAGAGAGCGATTCAGGCTGGAAATCTGTAAAATCCACGCAAACCTTTCTCCTCTCGCTACTAGGCACCCTTTGACACAGTTGTATTGAAGTTGGGGCTGGAAGGTCCTTGGAGGTCTCTGAGTGTGACAGTACTTAGAATAGCGGGTAGATGGCACAATTTTCTAACATTTAGAGAGAAGAACCCACGCTGGGAGCAATAAGTCCATTTAAAAGCCCTTTATTTAAAAGGAACAAAGATAACTGACAAACAAAGTACAGAGACATCTCAATGAAATTTCTAGAGAAGAATAAAAAACTCTCTGCAAAGGAAAATACAAGTTCTCGGGTTTATTTATTGTTATTTTAAGTACAATACCGAAATTAAATTAAATTAAATTAAAATATAGATGTATCTAACAAGCTCCTAGAACTGTGGATGTTTAAATCGGGGATCCAGGATAGTAAAATACAAGCAGCTATTTGAAAGGAAGGAAATTCAGAAAATAGGGTTAATGTTTCAGAATGAATACAGATCTCGCATGCCTGTTGTTTAAAGGACTACATCAAATCAGCACATGCTTTTTTTTTTTTTTTTTTTTTTTTTTTTTTTTTTTTTTCCCAAGGCGAATTGGAGAAAGATGTGGTCAAGGGGGGAAATAAGACCAGGGAAGTGGGGAGGGGGAATAAATCTGAGGTTAGGAGCTACTTTCTAGGAAAGGGAAATAATCTTAAAGGCGCTATGTGGCTGCATTTCAGTAATTTTTTTTTTTTTTCTTTTACAGTGCTTGAATTCAGCAATGAATGGTGGTTCTTTCTGAGTTCATTCCCTTTATTCGCATACAGGGTAATGGGTAGGGTTCAAAGGAAGGGCTAAGAAAAAGGAGAGAGAAATTTCAGCAGAGGTAGGCAGCATCTCTCCGGGGCGGTGTGGCTCCTGAGAGCCGCCCGCAAGCGCTGGGGAAGCGACACACAGATAGTTCGGGGACAATTTCTCCCCTTTTTATCACCCAGCTTGGACTCCGAAACTCGACGACTTTTGATACCGATTACACATATCGTCGACATGTTGGGGTTGAAGGAAAAGAAATGGGTGAAAGAGAGAGGGGGAGAAGAGAGATGGTGATGCTGAGAAATTAGGCATTGATCCGGGTTTGATCGAGGCTGGGAGCTTCCACCAGCAATAAGCAGGCAAACACTCCCAAACCAGAGACAGACACACGCTCCCAGCTCCACCGATTATGTTAAAAAGGGGGGAAATAAAAGGAGGACCAGGTGAAAAAAAGAAAAAAAAAAAAAAAAGAAAAAGCGAAAAAAAAAAAAAAGGCAATAAGCGGTATGTTCCCTTGAATCTGTGGTGCTGTAAAGAAATCAGTTTCCGTATAAATGATTGTATTTGGGTGGGTGCTCTTCCGACTTATTTGTTGAGTAAATCTCTCTCACTGCGCTGAAGGCGAATCCCTGTTGATAAATCCATCATTACCGTTTGGATACAGGGAGACAGCAGCGCCACTAAATTTATCTTACATTTGTAGCGCTTTAATAGACATTTATTAAATGCTTTTAGAGAGAGACATGGGGCGCCTGATTACATCCTAGTTATAGACAGAACATAAAGACACACGTTAACAGCAATTTACAAGAAGGGGGGGTGGGGGGAAGAATAAAGAAAAGAAAACAAAAGAAAAGGCAAAGTTTCGGAGCAAAGCTGCTGGGAAACAGTCAGTGTGCGCCTCTCCGTATGGCCGCTAAATACCAGCTTTTTCTCCTGCATTTCTCAGAATATTCATCGTGGCCTATATATGTGTCTGCATCTATACGTAGAGAGAGTATATGACATGCACCCGCATACATGTAGATGCGTGCATATGGATCAAACAAGGCGACGCATATTTCTGTTCCGTTCACCAACACATCAGAATACAGGAGAGCATTTACAATAGATTCATCACCCTCTTTCACACTCGCCCTCCACCCCCTTACCCCCCCCACCAGCTTTTAACTCTAATTTCAATCTTCTTCAACTGGAGAATCTCCAGGGACCTGGGCAAACTTGTGTAAAATAGTTAAACCAAGCGTGTTTCAAAGAGGATTGCTGAGTTCCTCTTCCTGCCTTAATAAACCGAAAGGCCCAGTTCAAAGAAAACACACTGGAATCAAAATTCAAAATACCTCACGACTCACACGGATAGAGCAGGCTCCGAGCAATGTATACAGTTTCATGCGTTGGTGGGCACGTAGTGACAAACATTTCACCCTGGGTTTTGTGTGTGTGGAAATCCTTCCTTTGGGCTTTTTCTCCCTCTCTTTTATTTTTTTTTTTTTTTTCCAGCCTTTCTCTTTTTCTTAAAAAAATCCCTTCTTCCACTCTCTCTCAGGTACCGGGTTTAAAGCCACTTTTTGCTTTTATAAAGTTAACCCGCTCCTGCAGAGATCTGATCAAATTCGGGTTAACGCCGCACATCGCCCCTCGCTCCGCACCGCAGCGCGCCCGCTCCGCGGAGCCTTCGGCTCAGGAGCAATGATTTATCATCCTTTTTTTTTTTTTTTTTTTTTTTTTTTTTTTTTTCCCGGGTGTCTTGCGGGGATCGCCTCTACGTTATCTTCCCACCACCCGAGTCATGCCAAGGACAGCATCGCCCGGATTTCACATCTACCTCGGAGTTTATCCTCCTCTAACACCCCGTGGGTCGCCTTTCGCGGGGGACGGGGACACACACATACACATACACAGAGTTGATACCCGCACCTCCAGGAAAAACAAAAACAAACAAAAAACAAAACCCCAAAACCTACGCGAAACCTTCCCCCCACCTCTGCCCTTTTTCAAGAACACTTCTTCTATCTAAAAGTTTCCAAAAGAAAATAAATACAAGTGACACTGTGCTGGGGGAAAGCTCATTAGTTCGTTGTCCAACTCTAATAAAGAACAGAAGTGCAAATTATAGAGTTCAGCTTCAACACACGCTCTGTCAACTAAAATCAACCGAGTGCAGGCTTGATTCAAATAGCTGCGAAGTTGGTCCGCAATTCAAAACCACCTTCTCCCTCCTCCCTTCCCCTTCCCACCCCACCTCCACCCTCCGCCCTGCCGCAGGGACATTTGGTTGGAAAAATATTGTTCCAAGGAAGGTAATGATAAAGCTTAACATTAGGAAGAGAAGTGCGCAAACTCATTTCCCCATCGGTAATCCCAATAAAAGGAGCGTAGTGCTTGGCTGGGAAGGGCTGGGATAGGGGCTGAGTGTGTGGGGCTGGGGGGGGGGGGGGGGGGGAGAGGAGGGACAGGACTCCTGAAATAACATCTTCTTTCCAGTAAGGTAGAAGAAGAAACGGCCCCTTTGTTTTGATAATTAGCTAAGCCCAAACTAGGAAAGCAGATGTGTTTGCTTAGCTAATCATAAGACAAGTTTCTTTCAAAGAACTTCATTGAGCGATTGCAATTGTGAAGGAAGAAGAAGGATTTCATTTTACTCTCCCTTGTCTCCCACATCCCTCTATTTTATTTATTATTATTATTATTATTATTTTCCCTAAACTTCTTCTAATATGATATAAACGCTTCCGATTACCTAGATGGGAGGAATGCAACCCCTCTTCAGCACAGTCCCGGGCTCGCCCCCGGAGCCGCACAGCCACCCCGAGCTCTCCCTGCTGCACGTTACCACGCCAGATCTGTTGACATTTTACTTGAGGGGGGGGGGGGTGGGGGGTGGGGGGTGGGGTGGGGTGGGGGGGAAGGGTAGAGAGAGGGGAAAAAAAAAAAAAAAAAGAGAAGGGGGAAAAATAAAGTTTTAATGACATGTATGACATATTAAATTAGGCAGTTTTACAATTGGGTTTGAATGCGATGCTAACTGATTACAACTGTGTTATCAAAAGGGTGATAAGATTTATAACTTCGTGAGCACAAGCCTCTCCTCTTAATGACAATAGATGTTCAATAGCAGAAATCTGGTTTCTATTTTCCAAGAAGAGACGCTGTGTGTCTCCGTTGTCCCTTTATTACCGCAGGATTCAAGATCCTCTCTAAAACAGCTTGGCACTTGGAAATCCACAGGCCAGGAATACCTTTATGGTCCCTATTAACTACTGTGTTATTTACACTTTCGCTGGTGCTTCTCACTCAATACCCGTATCGCATACGATGGATAACACAACCTCTCTCCTTGCCTTTCGATGGGTGTTTTGGGTTTATATTTTGCATTTCTTTACTTTACAAAAGGAAAAAAAAAAAAGGGGGGGTGGGGGGAAGAGGAAAAAACCACAACCCACAGCTCTGTCTCTTACACCCCTCTCCTCCCCAGCTCCCTAAACCAACACATTAAGCAAACTTTAAAAACTGGGTTCCTATTACAAAGCAGCGCCCAGGACTAACTGCTTTAAAATTACTGCATAATTAGATTTAGTTGAATTTCACCATTAATTAGGCAGCCGCACTGCGGGGAGCCTTTGAAATCTGAGAAAATGGGAAAAATCATCTGAAGCACGTTTTTTAAACCCAACTTCAATAAATCCTGACAAGGCCTGCATTTCTCCGTGTATCTCTTTCCATTCTACAAAGCAAAGCGAAGCGAGCGCGATCCCCAGGACCCACTAAAGTTTTAATTAAAAAAAAAAAAAAAAAAAAAAAAAGAGAAATAAAAATAAAATCCATCTCCATTTCCACATCCCGCTCGCTATCAGCAGCGGCGGAGCGCCTGGAAACATCCCTCTTTCTCCTTCCTCTTTCCTCCTTTTCTCTCTTTTCCCCCTTTCATTTATTTATATTCCCCCCCCCCCCCCCCCTCCTTTTCAAGGCACCTTCCCGAGGATCCCGCTGTCTCTGCAGGCGCAGACCCTAAATATCACACCCCGGGGTAGGTCTGACTCCGCTTCCGTGGCCATTGAGCCGCGCTCGCACGGGGAAGATGCTGCCACAGGTCACTGCCGCGCAGCCGGGATACCCACGCGGGGGGAAGGGCCACCCCCCCACCCCCCCCCCCGAGTGCTGCTCACCGCGGGGACCCTGCGCGGAGAGGGGGAACGCGAGGTGTCCCCCCCCCCCACCCCCCCGGCGTGTGTGTGTGTGTGTGTGCGCGTCCCCACGCCCACGCTCCCCTCCGCGGGGCTCCGCGCGGCGCGGAGCGAACGAGCAGGGCCGGGGACGCCATGTTGGCTGTGCTCATCGGACCCCGCGGCGGACTTTCCCACGCGTCGCCCCCGCGGCCGCGCAGCGCTCCGCGGTTCTCCTCCTCCCCCCCCCCCCCCCCCCCCCCCCCATCTCCTTCTCCTTTCCTCCTCCACCCCCCCCCTTCAGCTCCAACCCCCCGCCTCCTCCTCCCCACTCCCCCACACACCCACCCGCCCGCCCCGTCCCTGGCCGCCGGCGGCGCGGCCCCACGGGCGAGCCCCGCGGGCTGCGGGCGCTGCCCGGCCCCGGCAGCCCCCCACGCGGGCTGGCACCGCCCGCCAAGCGCCTCCTCTCGCTCCAACCCTCCGCTTTTGTCTGAACTTGGGAGAGCCGCCTCCTCTCCGCGCCCCCTCCGCGCCCCGCGCACGCAGACCCCCCCCCCCCCCCCGCCGCCGCTCTCCCGGAGGGGTCGGGGAAGGTTTGGGAGAGCGGCGGCGGGGAGGGAAGAGGAGGAGGAGGAAGGCGAAAAGGGGGGGGGGGGGGGGGATGAAGAAGACCTTTCCCGAGATGTGGTTTGCACCGCGGGCGGCTCCGCAGCTTTCGCTGTCGTTCCGGGTCGCCTTTGGGTCTTTCCCCTCCGGTCCCCGCGGCGGTGGCAGGGGTGGGGGGGGAAGGAAGAAAGCGAAGTGAAGATCAGATTAAAGGGGGGGGAAACATAAATAAATAAGAGGGAGGGGTTGGGAAGGGGGAACCGCAAGGAAAAAAAATAAATTATAGACTTAAAGGGAAAGAGTCGCCATGTTTAGCAGCTTTTTTTTTTTTTTTTTCCTTAAAAAAAAAAAAATCTCCTCAATTCCACATAGAACAAGCTTCTCGATCCCAACCCTCCTCTTTTGTCCAATTCAATCTTTGGATAGATCTTTTGTTCTAACTCAGCATGAAAAGAAAAACTTTCTTTAAATGCTATAAACTTAAAACTAACTGAAGTCCCTAAACAAATCCTCCTCTGAGCATTCCAAACATATATACATGGGGCTTGTGTGTGTGTGTCTGCGTGCGTGTGTGTGTGTGTGTGTGTGTGTGTGTGTTTTTATTTAACCCTGGTGCATTTTCTGTTTGCTATTATTCTCTGTGAACCAAAGCTCGCTGCAAGAAACTTATAAATACAGAGATAGCTTACAGGCTTTAAAACATAAAAAGCAGAGAATGTTTTGGATTTGAAAATCATAAATTATAATTTAATGCCAATAACAATTTACAACAAATGGTTGTTTACAATAAACTAACACAAAACAAACAAGTCAAGATCCTGTGTTCTTAGTAAGCATAAAAACTTCACACACACACACTCACATGGATAGCACTTGCAATAGAAAAAGCTAAATCTAGAGGTCAGCAATCCCCTGCAATAATAGTATATTTATATATTTATATATATTTATATATTTATAGAAAAGGAGCCATGATTCAGATGTAAAACTCTGCTCAAATTCACAGTCATACGCCCCTCAGCCCCCAGTACAGATGTGTCTGACTGGAACACACTAAAGATCAGGGTTTAATCGACTTTACAGAATGATTTCTCTCCCTCCCTCTCTCTCTTTTTGTGAAACCACAACATGGTGTAGTTACGTGTGGTAAAAAGGGAGAGGGGGAAGCCTCAGACAAGAACAAAATTGCAAGCTTTCACATACAAAGCATCTGCTATAGACCAAGGGGAGGGCGGGTGGGGGGAGAGAGAGAGAGAAAAAAAAAAAAAAAAAAAAAAAAAGAGACACACACACACACACACAAAACAAAATATCAACCCCTTGCAAAACCACATCATCTTGCCTTCCTTCAGATTTGGGGGGGTTTTGCCTGCTCGGGATAGCACTAAATTCACAAATGGTGTGTCTGATCCTAACGCCAGTGGCCCAGGCAGGTCCCCAGCGCATCAGTGGGAGCTGTGCCTGGGCAAGGGCTGCAGGAGAGGGCCCTGTGGCTACACAGGAAAGATGCATGTACGCCTACGCATGTATGTATGCAAGTATACATACAGACATATAGCCCATACGTAAAATATAGAGATGACCTGTGGTCATGCTTTCACAGTCTAAGGTAAAAAAAAAATCCACTTGAGAGTATATACATTAAAAACCGACTCCTCAGTGCTAGAAGCTAAAGCCACTCCATTTGAAGACCTCTCAATGACAACGATAGATGGCAACTACGGAGTATTATAAAAAATCACACATACTTAAAGAAAACTCATTGCAAACAACTGACCTATATTTACAATACTGCTATTACCTTGCTTGAATGATCTTGTGCGCGTATGTCAGACATTTACAAAAGATTTTTCGCCCCATTCTGATCATAAAATAGATACTGATCTCCAGATTTCTAATACTTTTTCACAACAATACCTTTCCTACGCAGGCACTTAAGTGTGACAAAAATAAGGGCCTTTTTTTTCCAGAAAATCCATTTTTAATTAACAGGAGGATTAGATGAATGGGGGTTGATGGTTTACCATTTCAGCATAGTACTTCCTAAAACCAGAGATAAACCACGAACTTAAGTCCTCCACCCCCATCCCGGAATTAAACAGGTAAATACACTACAATACATCTGCTACAAACTTACTGTGACAAGTAAACAAATCAATCGCCTATGGACTTAAATGACTGCAAACTATAGAGAAGTAATGTGGTTTCTGAAAGACATTTATGACAGCCAAACAAGTTTCAGATATCAAATAATATTTTAATTTCTGAATACTTTCAATTTTCCTTGGAATATAACACACAAAGACTCGACCAAACAGTTCAGTTATTATAACTTTTACAGTATACAGAAATGTTGCACTTAAAAAAAAAAACCTTCAGTTTTTTTAAACACAAAACTGTAAACTCTAAGATACTGAATCAATCACGTTATCTATAAGTGCCAACAGTGTTATTTTGTCATGCTGATTTCAATGGTATTTTTTAAAAAGGGAAAATATCAACAATTATTATAATACAAAGGGCTTGCAAATATACAAACAGATAGAGGAGTTTAATAACAATTCATGATGAACTATGTGGAACCCAATTCAAATTACAAAAGTTCACTTTGCTTGTTTGTTTGTTTTTTTAAATCAAAACCGTAGTGTGTCTTGGACACAAATTCCTTCTACCTATTATAAATCCCCACAGTTCATTTTCTGTCCGAAATAGCAAAAAACCTAGATTTGGGGGTAGTTACATGACACGTGTGGTTCATTCGGGTCTATATAATTATAGCTCTCTCAGCTTCAAGCTAGATTTTGGGTCACCACCTTAAGTGCGCTTCCATCATTGTGTTGTTGAGGGGTTTTTTTCTCTTTTCCTTTCTTCCTATGATACTTTCGTGGACTCAGTTTTAATTCTTTCAGAACATATATTTTAAGGATACACAGTTTTTTTTTTTTTTTTAAAGAAGCCAAGGTTATATCAAAAATTATTATAGAACCACAGAATAAACTGGTTTGAAACCAGAAAAATACAAAAAAGAACAGCTATAGGTACATAGACACATAGGACAATTAATAATTTGGAAAAAAAAGACTTACTTTCTTCCATTCTGCTAATTTTCTCCAAATTTCCTTTAAATGCACTTTAAGCGATATTTTTTAAAAAGTTTACCCCAAAAAAAGAAAAAAAGAAGAAAAAAGAAAAAAAGAAAAAGCCCACCATCGTTTCTTTTCTTCTTCTTTCTCTTTTTTCTTTCTTTCTTTTTTCTTTCTCTCTTTTTTATTTTTTACAAAAAATGATAAGTAGCAAGTTTTTTTTTCTGAACGACACGGGAGTTTTTAATGCATTCTGTAAAAGTTCATTTGACAGTCTCTTTTTTTAATTCACAGTCCATTAATTTTTTCCTGTCTTCTCTTAGCAAACTTGTAACATCCTTTTACATCCTTTCTTAGCAGAAGGAAATTTAAGAAACAACCAGAACCCAAATGTCATTTGCTTTCCTTTCACTCTTTCATCTCCCTTCTCAATTTTTAATTTTTAAATTTTTTTTTTTTTCGCTCTCGAATATTTTATTGAATGGACATATAAGGCCAGTTAAAACTGCTGCCAGACAGTAACATATCCCTGATTAGGGTTTCTATGGGGGTTTTACCTACCAAACGGACGAAAAACAATTGCTCTATGACAGAAGAGGAGACAGTGCGAAGGGAGGGGAGACGTAGTAATAGCTTCCCGAATCGTGTTGGCTGGTTGGGATACTGGCTCCTAACATACTCTTCCAAAGCACACTGTGACTTCTCCTGTAAACTTTCAACATGGGCTACATCAGAGAGACCACAGGCATCTAGAAGAAAGTGTATTAAAAAAAAAAAAAAAAAAAAAAAAAAAAAGAAAGAAAAGAAAAAAAGAAAACAATCATCAGATTAAAAAGTTTTTTTTTGTTGTTGTTTGCTTGGGTGTTTTTGTTTTTAATTTTTAATTTGATCTGTTTTTTATTGCTAGAATTAAGTGTAGATCTTGCGCCATCACCTCGCCCCCCAGAGTTTAAGTAGGTTTTACCAAAAGGGACAATCTCTCTCTTTCTCTGTATGTGTGTGTGTTTGTATTTCTCTCTCTTCTGGAGGGTCTCCTTTAGGATTGAGCACAGCTCCCAGAGTCGAGATTTCTAATGGCATGACAGACCTGAGGGGTTGACAAGGAGGTGCTGGCCAAGCGTTATTTCGTATATCTATATTTTTAGGGGGAAAGGCTGGGGGGGCGGGGAAGGCTTGAGTCGAAAGGGGGGAAAGGGAGCCACTATTTCTCTCCCCCTTGGAAAATAATTGGGGGGAGTCTAACCACGTGATGAGAAGGAATACTAATAATAGTGATAGAAATCATCATCAGAATAATAATAATAAAAAACTGGCCCAGCCAAAGATAATGGCGCCCTGGATCCAGCAACAGATTCTCCCCCAAAGAAGACAACGCGTTTTTCTTCAGTCTTTGAAACTGATTTAAGTGGCCCTTTAAAACTGATCTTGTCAGTTTAGCCTATTCAGAGGCAGCCATGCAAACTGTGATCTCTCTGTTCATTTGAGCTGTTTCTTTTCCCCCCTCTTTTCTTTTCTCTTTCTTTCTTCCCCCCCCTCCACTCCCCCCTCTTTTTTTTCCTCTTCTTCTTCTTTTTAAACCTAAAGGCCCTTACAAGAAGAAAACTCCCTGATAGGGTCTGGACATTTTTTTTTCTTTTTTTTCCTGATACGCTAAAATACAATAAGTTCCCTTTAAATCAGAGACGTCTGTGCTGAAAGAGCACAGGTTGTGACCTGACCTCCCTGTGGCTTTCCTAGGCACAGGGCTAACACATGCATATTCTGCGAGTCATTAGAACCCAGATTTTTTTTTTTTTTCCTCTTAAAAGAGGCTGCAGCAAACATTATATGCATCTATGTGCGTCTGCTTTACATCAGGGAGGGTTATTGGGGTGCTGCAGAAGCTTCATGCATCACCCTATTTTTTTTTTTTTTTTTTTTTTTTTTTTGCATGCGGCTATCTTCCCCAGAATCAGATAACAAGAAACGTTTATCTAGTTGGGAGGCAATTTACACGCCAGGCCTCACATTTTGAAAATAGTAATAAATTAAACAGTTACGACAGGATCGGACGATTGTTTTCTCAGAAGGCTAAAAAAAAAAAAAAAAAAAAAGTGATTTGGGAGAAAAGGCAGGATTGGAAATAAACTCCTTGGTGTGGGTGTGAGCTGGCCAGGGGCTGGGGAGGGATGTGAGCGTGTGTGGGATCCTCGCTGAGTGTTTGAGCGAGGGAGAGGAAAATGCATCCTAGAAAACGACAGAAAAATAAAATAAGCACCCCACATACACCCCTTCCCACTCGGGATCTCTTGTCTCTCTGTGGCTAGATGCGTCCTGCTCATTGATCACCTTAGGACTTTAGCACGAGTAATTTGGGGGGGGGGGGGAAGGAGGAAAAAAAAAAAAAAAAAAAAAAAAGAGAAGTTTTTTATGTGTAAAGCAATAATATATAAAAGGAAGTTTAGGTCACGACCCAGAACCTGGACAAAGTCCAGAAAATGACTTCGTTCCCCAGACCCCCTTTAACACAACAAGGAACGGATTGTGAGCCCTTCTTTTCCCACATAAACTACATTTTTTTCCTGTTTCCTGATATCAGGCTTTAAAAAACTCTGATGAGTAATTATTTTACAGGTCCTGCTTCCATTCATATGTTTATCGCGTGGCCACTTTCTCAAGCTTTCAAATGAGTTACAGAATAAATATATCTATTTTTAAACTTAATCCCAAAACTTCTAGGGCTCTAGCACACTGGGTTGCCGATGCAGCCTTAAAGTTAGCAATCTGAGATAACGTATTACACAAATTAGTGAGCAGAATTTTTTTTTTTTCCCCTCAAAAAAAAAAAAATTTAGCCTCCAGAGTTAATATCAGGATTATTACTCACCCAGGTTAAACTCTAGTGCAGGCTAATTAGATTTCACAACACACTCAATTATTGCTTTATAACTCATGCACTATTTCTAGGCAGCAAAAGTTGACACATATTTTTCCCCCCCTCTCTTTGATTATCTAAGAAACACCTCGAGGTCTTTTCCTCGGGAGAGGCATGGTTGTGCCACCCCGGAATTACACTGCGGAGCGGCAGCTTCAGTCTCCTCTTACTTTTTCATACTATCCCTGTCTACTTATGGTAATGATCTTTTCGCACCCGCTACTCGCTTTGGACTATGCAGTTCCTGCTGGGTACAAATGCAAACTTTTCCCCTTAGCTTAAATGACACAGAACTGCTCACTGCCACATTCTGTTTAAATCAGAGACAGCTCTTTGGAAAGTTGATTTATTTTATTTTATGGGATGGCAGGGAACATATTTTAAACTCAGCTTTGCGCATTTAACTTTTTTTTTTTTTTTTTTTTTAATTCAATTTTTAATCCTGCAGGGCTTTTTTCCCTTCCTGGCTGCCCATAAAATGATCCTCTTTTTAAAGTGGTTTCACTGATAGGACGACTTGTATTTAACAACATCAAACAGATTTTGCTGCTGTTCAGATGCGTGTCATTAAATGCAACAACCCAGAGCTATACTGTTAAATAAAATATTATTTTCAATGGGAAAAGCGCAGTCTCTTGTGGCAAATGGGTGTCTGTCTCTGAGCCCCCTCTTCCCCCGTCCCCAGCATTATTCAACTAGGGTTGGGGTGTGTTTTGGTTGTCTTTTTTTTTGGTGGGGGTGTGTGTGTATTTTTTTTTTTTTTTTTTTTTTTTTTTTTTTTAAATTCCGTACTCCCTCTAAGATGGGATGCTCAGATCCGAGGCCCTGAAGGCGAGACCACAGGGCACCATTTCCTAAAAGGAAAGAGACCGCGCCGGTTCTCGAGGGGGCAGGGAGCAGTGATGGGGTGCAGGCAATAACACTTTGCAAGAGCAAACAGTTCTCAGGGGGGGGCCCGGGGAAGGAGAAAAGGAAGAGCAAAGAAATGCTGCCTACCTGAGGTGAAGAGGACTATGGCCTTTAAACAGCTATATTCTGCAGAGTCGACATGCAATGCTTTCAGTTTTTCTACTTGCTCTTGGAAGATTCGTATGTGGTCCATAAAGGCGACCACTCGGTCAGCAGACATTGGTGAAGCGTGGAGGCCAGCGGCTGCCAGGAGCGGAGCTACATGGAGGGGCATGGAGCACTGGGCAGCGTTGAGGACAAATAACTCGCTCCAGGTCAGCCTCAGGAGGGCCACCTGGTCTGTGATCTGGAGGTCTGGGAAGAAGGGGATATTCCTGGCCCACTCCACCGCGCTGAAGAGCATCCTAGCTGCCAGTTCACAAATGTTCTCGATGCCCATGATGTTGTTGGGTTGCATGCACTGACTGCCAAAGCGGGAGGTGGGGTAGGGCTCTGCTCTCAGAAGAAGGGAGATATATCCGGATAGGTAGGAATGGCAGTTGAGAGGGTCCCCGTTTGTCAAGGCGAACTGACCATGAGTTGGCTGTGTGGGTGGCATTCTGCCCCTCTGGACCGCTGCAGTAAATAAAGAAGAAACTACAGCTATTAATATCTGAATTGCGACCATCGGTTCAAATACAGCCTGCTTTGTGTGCTTGTGCGTGCGCGTGTGACACCGTACCAAGTCAGCTTAAGGGGGAACATGCATTTTTCCAGCCAGAGTTCAGCCCGTACCCCGTTTTAAGGCTCTGCAGTTCCCGGGTCAAGTAAAAGCAACAATAAAAGCTGAGCAATGCTGTCCGCTCGGCCAGGACTGCCCGAAGGAGCCCGAGAGCCTCACTTCCCAAAACACACCACAATTCAGTTATTTTCACCCCCCTTCCTCTCCACCGCCACCCCTCCTTCAAGAGATGCAGGATACGTCTTTGTGTGCCCGGGTATTTTTCTTCATTACACCTAAAACAGCTTATTGATTTGAGGCTGGGGGAGCGGGATGAGGAGGGAGGAAGCGGGGGGGGGGGGGGGGAAGAGGGAAGAAACACTTCAGTTCAAAATCCCCGGCGCTGGTCCCACACGCGTTTCTCACCCACTGAATATATTGTTGCTGCTGTTATTGCATATAAACCCCCCCTCCTAAAAAAATATCAAAGGAGGCGAGATCACCCTGCAACATCCCCGGCAGGTCCCCCGGCGAGGCTGGGGGCATTATCCAAAGGCACCTTCCTCAGCTGCCCATGGAAAGTGGGCCTTTCATTTTGTTAATAAATTTACACGGTGACAGCGAGAGAAAAAGGAGAGAGAAAAAGGGCTCAGAGGCAGGGAGACGGCAAGAAGGGAGAACACCTAAAAATGTGCTTGATTTATATTTGTTATCGCATGTATTACAAGGTTAGTTACTCTTGCAGAAACACAAAGAGAGGAGCCCAGCAAGTCCCAAGCCCCCTAACCCTTAACCTACATAGCAGCGTCCAGACACAGAGCACGCACTGGAAAACTGCAGGCTCACATTTCTCGTCTAATTTTATATCACAAAGACTCGACTTGCAGAGACCCGAGCACCCCACACTTACTTCTGGGCTGCTCCTTCCCCCCCCTAACCAACCCCCCCCCCCCTCCGTCCCTTCTACCCCCTCCTGCCTCTCCCAGAGGAACAAGAAAATAAGAAGAGGACGAGAAAAGTGAGAGAATAACAATCAGGAAAGGCAGGCACACGGCAGTATATGAATATATATATATACACGAACACATGCACAAGTATGTGTGTGTATATATATTTTTAAAGGAGGAAAAATCCGGCTGGGAATCCACAGTGGAGTGCTGTAGAGCCTCGGTAGGGTGAGTCCCATTGTAATAGTAATTTGAACCGCCTGTGTAAAATTGCAATCTAAGGCAGGGTGCTGGAGGATATATATATGTGTGTGTGTATGTGTGTGCATCTCGTGAGGCTCTGTGTGTGTCTACACACACGCAGAGAGACCCACAGACACCACCCCCCCCCCCCCCCCAAAGAGCTGCTCGGGGGACGGGGGGTAATGCTGAACATGCAGGAGGAAACACGAAGGAAAAGTAACCACACGTCAGAATAATCATCTCGCTCCTAAGCAGCGTGAAACTAAAAATCCACTTCCAATAAACCTCCATCAGCAAAATCAAAACAAACACAAATCAATTACGAGTGCAGAAGAAAGCATGCAAGAGACCCTGCCTCCCCTTGCCCACCCTCTCCAACACCTCTTTCTTTCATTACGAGAAAGTTTCTTTCTGTTTATTCGGGGGGTGGGAGGGCGAGGGGGGGAGGAAAGGTTCTGGTTGGGTTTGGGGAGGGGGGTTAAAAATAATAAGAATAATCATTAAAAAAAAAAAAAAACAAAAAACAACCAAACCAAACCAAAAAAAAAAAAAAACCAAAAACACAACCAAAAAAAAAAAAAACCAAAAACCACAACAAAACAAAACCCAAAACGCAGCGAGTGAAAAAAATTGCAAAACAAATGAAATCCCAATACCTTCCCGTCTCATGCCAACTTTGAGGCATTTTTTGAGGCGGCAGTACTGACACTGATTGCGGTGGTGCTGGTCAATGGGACAGTTCCTGTTGGCACGACAAGTGTAGCTGAGATTCCTCCTTACACTCCGCTTGAAGAAACTCTTGCAACCCTCGCAGGTAAACTGGCCATAATGTTTGCCACTAGACTTGTCCCCACAAACCACACATTCAATGTGCTGCTGCTGCTGCTGTTTGTCTCCTTGGTTCTGCTGGCTTGGCGGGTTGGTCTGGGCTGGCGTACTGGGAGGGCCCCCGGGCCCCGGGGTCTGGGGGGTGTGCGGGGCCCCGGCCGGCGGTCCCTGCACCGGCGGGGCTTGCGAAGGCTGCGTTCCCTGAGCTCCGGGCACATCGTCCTGGGGGTCTCGCCACGCACCGACTACCATTGCCATATCTATTGGACACCGTTGCCAAACTTCCTGTTCCCCCTTTATTTTCAAAGTTTGTTTGCTTTGCTTTTCAGATCAGCTTTGCAGCAGTCTTTTTTTTTTTTTTTTTTTTTTTCTTTTTTTTTTTTCCTCCCCTCTCTCTCTCTCTCTCTCTTTCCCCCTCTCTCTTTTGTTGTTTTGCCCCCTTTTTTTTTTTTTTTTTTTTAGGAGAGTCGGAGTGGGGGGGATCTCCCGGTACCGGCGAAGGTGCAGAAGCACGGGGCGATGGAGGTGTGTGTGCGGGGGGGCGAGTTGCGAGTCGATTGTCTGGGCTCCAGGAGAGCAAAGTAAAGGGGTGGTGGGGGTGGGGGAGAGAGGGAGAGAGAGAGAGAGAGAGAGGAGAAAAAAAAAAAAAAAATCTCTTCAAAGATCTCCCTCTCTCTCTCTTAGAGCTGATCTGCAGCAGAGTAGTTGAAGGAGGAGAGGCGGGTGTCTGGGGGCCAGGTCCAGGGAAGCTCGCAGTCAGCCATTCAGGAAAGCCATCAAAATAAGAATGAATAAAAGGTTAAAGATTACACACACAGCGGAAAAAAACACGCACAGCTGAGGAGACTTTTCTCGGCGCGGAGAGCGGACGGTCTCGCCGTAGTTTTTGGAAGTCCAGCTTGCAGCAGCAACATCAACTGCGATCGCTTTGTTTTTGTGGGCTTTTTTTTTTTTTTTTTTTTTTTTCCTCCTCTTTCCTCCTCTCTCTCTCTCTGCTCTGTCTCTCCTCCCTCCTTCGCTCGCTTTAATTCTTCCTCTCCGCCGCTCCGCCCGGGCGCTGCTCTCTTTCTCTCTCTCTCTCCCTCTTTTGGGCTCGGGGGTGGGGGGGCTGGCTGTTTGGTTTTTTTCCTCCTCCTCCTCTCCTCGCTTTTTTTATTATTATTGTTATTATTATTAATTATTATTATTATTATTGTTTATTTGTTGTTCCTCCGCTCCGTCCCCGCCGCGCTGCGCTCCGCTCTGCCCCGCTCCGCCGCTTCAAGCCGCTCCCGCCGCGCCGTGTCCCCGCCGCCGCCGCCGCTCCCGCCGCTCCCGCCGCCGCCGCTCGGGTGCTGCCGCCGCCGCTGCCGCCGCCGCCGCCGCCGCCGCCGCCGCCGCCGCCGCGCTGCCTTATGCTGCTTCTGCCGCCTCGCAAGTGGGCTCTCGCCTCCGCGCCGCCGGTGCTCACGGCGCGGGCGGGGGGAGGGGGGCCGCGGGGCGGGGGGGAGGGAAGGAGTCAACTCGCCAGCGCAGCGCCCAGCCAGCCAGGATGATAAAAGAGGGGAGCGGGAGGAGGAGGAGGAGGAGGAGAAGAGGAGGAGGAGAGGAGGAGGAGGAGGAGGAGGAGGGAGAGAGAGAGAGAGGGAAGGATCATAACCCAGCGCGCAGCATCGCTCCTCGGGAAAGGGAGGGGGGGGGGGGGGGAAGAGGGGAAAATCACCACGGGTGGGGGGGGGGGGGGGGAAGCGCCAGCCCTCCCCCCCCCCTAAAAATTAAAAAAAAAAAAAAAAAAAAAAAAAAAAGCGGGTGCTCCCCCCCCCCCCCGGCGGTGAGGGGAGGGGCGGGGCGGGGCGCGGCGGCGTGTGGGCCGAGCGGCGAGCGCGCGCTCCCCCGCCGGCCGCTCGCCCCGCTGGCGGGAGAGTGAACTTTGACACGGCTGCTGCAACTCGGCGCGCGGTTGCCATGGCGACCCGCGCGCCTTATAAGGCAACCCGACCGGCGTTTGACTGGTCAAAAGCGCCCGCCCCGCCCCTCAGCCCTCATTGGGCCGCGGCTGCCCTGCGCGGCCTGCCATGGCCGCCGCCGCCCGCCCGCGCGGTCCTAGAGGCAGGCGCCGCCCCGCTCCGCCGCCACCGGGGCGTCCCCCCCCCTCCTTGCCGGCTCCCCGCTTCCCCCGTCGTGCTGCGCTTCCCCCGTCGGGGCGTAGGGCGAGCCCGGTGAGGGGAGAGCGGAGCGCCGCCGCCTCACCTGGGGCCGCCCGCCGGGTCACGGCCTCGGGAGTCGTGAGGAGGCGGTGGCGGCAGCCGGGGTGAAGGCGGGGGGGGGGGGGGCGGGGGACGACGACGGACGAACGACCCGCGCACACATACACACACGCGCCGGCGGGTGAAAAAATCAGAAAACTGACGCTAAAATGAGGTAAAACGGCACTGAATAAAAGCAAAACGAGCCTCGCCGCCGGCTGGGGGAGGGGAGCGGCCGCCCTGCCCCCCCCCTCCCCTCAGGGGTAGGGCCGCGCAGGTACGCGGGTTCCCGCCGGGCGCTGCCCTCGGGCCCTGCGGCTCCGCGCTGACCGGCGGAAAGGGGGGGTGGGGGGGCGGCACCTGCGCTCTCCCGCGGAGCCGCGGGGTGTCCCGGAGCGCAGGGACCGGCCGCTCGCACCGCCCCGAGCCCCGGCGGGTGACGGGGCGCCGCCGCTCCGTCCTTCCCCCGCCGCCCAGGGCAGCCGGCGGGACGGCCGAGGATACCGCGGTTTCACGCAAGGCACCATCAGCCCCTTCCCACGATGGAGGAGAAAACCCGCCACGCCGCTCCGCACAGTGCGACACTCGTGTCTTTTTCTTCTTTCCGCCCCCCCCCCCCCCCCCAACCTCCGCGGCATCGCTACAACGCACCTCATCCCAACCCTTTTAACTTTATTTTTGGGGGGGTTGTGGGTGTGGGGGTTTTTTTATTTATTTTTTTTTTTTTTTATTTCTCTTCGGATCTCCCCTGACACGGTAACACAACCTCTGCGCTACAGCGGGAGCCCCACTAGATAGGTAACCGATCTAAGTATGCGGGGACAGCTCTTTATTTCCCGCTGAATGTAGCTACCGGGCAGCGGAACGGGGACTTGGAGTTCGTCTCCTAGTGAAAATGGCCAAAAGACACTCGAGCAGGCGAAGGGACGGAGAGATAAAAAAAAGAAAACATGTTTAAAATAGACAGAGAAATGCCCGGCCGGACAATTCCTCCTCTGCAAACACACGCGTGTTGTGTACGCTCACGTTTGAGCTGGTCACCAAGTACGGGTGTGGGGACACGGACCTGTGCGCAACTCTGCAAAGGATTAATTGCCCCTCACCTCCTCACACACACTTTTTTATGTTGCCACATGCACACCCCCTTCTGCCGCAGAAATAATATATGTGGCTAAAGCCACAGGTGCTGAGATGGTTGGAAAGTTGTAAAAAGCACCTTGACAATGTCCTGCTTCGAAACCTGGTGTATTAAGAGCCCACGGACGAAGATGTACTGCGGCTCAATTTCAAAGACAAGGCTGCAGCATTCCATTGATCCTGACGGAGCTAAAATAACCTTTCCCCGAAACAGGGACCAGGAGGGACTGGGAAGACAGAAGGGGAGAAAGCAACCTTTCCCCGTTAAAATGTGGGGAACTGCCTTGCGATTTCCACATAGCCCAGAGGCGAGGAGGTCACCTTTCGGGGAGGGTGGGAGAAGGTGGGGGTTCAAAATGCAGGGCAGTCACAGATTGTTGCTGATGTTGAATTTCCTGAGGGGGGGAAAAAAAAAAAAAGAACAAACAAAAAAAACAAACAAAACCACACAACAACCCACAAAACAACCCAACACCAACCTTTCCTGTCTCGAATCTGACAAAGTAAACAGGATTAATTCGCCATATGAAAAAACATTAACGCCGTCCTAACAAATGCAGAAATCAGAAGAGAAAGCGGTTTTTAACAGGACGTACAATATTAATAGTTTGAACGTATGATCGTAAAAATGAAAAGCCATTGATATACGCTTAAAAGCCGCCGTATACGCTGATTGCTCAAGCATTAATGAAGAATGCCCCAGATTAACTATTTGCTCTTCGAGGGATGCAGCAATATAACTATCTATTAGCACCATTAGACGCTTTGCTATTTATTTGAAAACACCCCTGCGAGTGGGTTGAGGCAGAACAGATGAATGTAAAAATGAACTGCAGCTAATTTCGCTAAATAATACTCGAAACCCGAGCGCCTCGCAAAGAAGGGGGAGATTCTCAACTGTCCTTCTCGCAGCCTAATGACAATGGAAATGCTCTGTTTTAAAAGTAAGACTGGATTGGTTTTCCAAATAAACAAACGCATCCCTCCTGCCATTTTACTGCAGATGTAAATTTATTTTAATGAGAGGGAGTGGAAGGATTTATTTTGCTAAAATAGAGTTGGGGATAGAGCCGGTGTAAATCTTTAGGTTTTAAAAAGAGGAGGAAGGAGGGGGAAGCTGCTTTCCTGGCAGAAAGCTGCCTAACAGTCCTCTAATTCTTTCTAGATTAAATCGCAATATGAATACAGCATCGAACAAATACCGAGTTTCGCTCTGAACTCAGTGGAAAGCAGTTACGTCTAACAGAATTCAATGAATTCCTCTTCTCCCTCAATGTAGTATGTGTGTGTTTTTCTCTTCCACCACACTGAAGTTCCATGAATAGGGAAAGTGGCTCCTATTGTGTGCCTCTGAACTTCCAAGTCAATGCAATTTTTAACCACTGGCTTGTGGTACTTTGAAAATCACCAGGGGCTGTCAGAGTTGGGTCCTCTGAAAAATTTACAGTGCTAAATCAGAGCATATGCTGTGAGAGAGGAAAAAAAAATTGCTTAAGATTGGAGCAAGTACAGTATCTGGCTGCCCCCTAGTGTAAGTCTCTTATCTGCCTAAAATTCAACTTTAAAAGAAAAGGATCTCTTAAAGGGAAACGACTTTTGGCTCACGTATGCATACGAGAATGAAACTTCTGTACATTTTAATCTGATTAATTCCTAAGGATTTAAAATTAATTGGCTTGGGCACTCCTAGACTGGACTATAAGATTTCTGCATCAGGGTTTCTGCGAGCGCTGTACCGAATAGGTATTTTTAAGGGATAGTGGTAAGGGATGGGGGGGGGAATCCTGTTTTGTGATTTTTTTTTTTTTTTTTTAAAACGAGGAACCGTGCCTCGCATGCTGTTGTCAGAGCAATACAGTTTTGCTGCTTAAAGTCAGATCTACGTCTTTTGCAATAATACTTAAAAAAAAAAAAAAAAGGATAAATAATTGCCTTAAAGCCTCAGCCGAACTGCCAACCACACCTTCGGAGGGTGAGTATATTCCAGCTTCTTTCCATTGTACTTGCTTAGCCAGGGAAGGGACCGGAGGGGGAGAGGGGATCTCGGCACTACACCTTCACCACCGACCTCTGTTGTCGGTTTGTTGTTTGGTTTTGTTGTTTTGTTTTTTTTTTTTTTTTTTTTTTTCCTTAAATAAATGCTGCCAGCTGCACACGGCGACACAACCCCGTGCAGTTTAATACCTATCACTTAAGTTAAGAGCCTTGTCCTCCCCTCCCCACCCTCCCGAGCAGCCCGAAGCCCGGGCAGGGGCGGCTGCGACCGGGCTCTGCCTCCTGGGCGCTGCCTTGGAAATGACTTTGAGGCGCTTTGCCTCGCCTCGGACCTGGAAGCCGATTCCGGTCGGTGGGTTTGTTCGCTTGTTTGTTTGTTTGCTGCTTGCTTTATTTAGCTAAAGGACGTGCTAACTGATGGTGCTGCAATTACACATACTTGGGTCTCCCCCCCTCCCCTCTTCCCCTCCTTAGAGCAACCCACGTAACCTTAGAAACGATCGTTTAAGACGTAAGTTAGCTAACATTTGCTTTTTTGGATTTTTTGTTTTCCTTAAAAGAGAAACACAAGAATCACAACACATTGCCCGAAAAAAGTGTCAAAGAAGAAGAAAAAAAACTATAAGTAAACATACCAAAACCATATTTGCCTTGTTCAAGGTCCCAAATCGCTTGCATCTTCCTTTTTCTACCTCTCCTTTAGTTTGGCAGGTGAAACAAACAAACAAAAAAAATAATCAGACCGCTGTTTGCCCCCCAGAAAGATGTGCGTTGGGTAATTAAAGAGAAGTCTCCTTCTTGGTGTTTATCTAAGCGATTGTGCAAACTGATAAAAAAAAAAAAAAAAAAAAAAAAAGGAGGAAAAAAAAGTTACAGCCTTCAGGGGGAAAAAAAAGGAGGCAAGGTGAAGGGAGTAGATTTCCCACAACCTAAAGGGAAGTGCTTTCGATGTATTATTAGCGATCAGCCTTGGGAGAGAGGAAAAAAAAATCCTGAACACACTCTAACTTTACACAGACAAGATTTCAGGGGGGCTTTGTACATAGCTGCTTAGGAATGTGCGCCTCGCCTTTAAGAAAAAATCCCCAAGCCCAAGGTAGGAGATGTCTTTGAGTGATCCTTGTCTCTCATTTCATTCCTTAGAAGGAAGAGCGTCTCGCTACACCTTGTTTGGAGCTGGAAAGGCGAGACTTAAAAAAAAAAAAAAAAAAAAAAAATTCACAACCCACCCTTCCAATTGGGGAGGAAAAAAAAAATGAGAGGGAAATCTCCTAACTTAATGACTGTGGGGGTAGGATGGATGCGACCGATTTCAGCCCCCCACCCCCCACCCCCCCTTCCCCACCTCCCCCCTCCCCGCCAGGGGAAAAAAAAAAAAAAAAAAAAAAAGAAGAAAAAAAAAAGCCAACCGCAAACAACTACAGGCTGAACTATCAACACATGCACCGAAGGGGAAAAAATATATAGTGTCCTGTGTAGGGTCGGCAGGGAACGCAAGCATACGCTAAAGCAAGTTGGGAAAGGATCCGAGCTAATCAGCAATCTCTTTCTCTCTCTCTCCTTCTCTCCCTCTCCCCCTCTCTCTCTCTTTCACTGCCCCTGAGATCCCAGCTCGAAAGAGGTACTCCACATTTTTTCATTACCAAAAATCCGTTGCAATAATCATTTGTTGCTAATTGAAACCCTTGGAGACATTTTTCCCCACCCCCTTCACAAACATGGCAACTTTTAGACATGGGAAGCACGTTTAGTTTTATTTTATTAAAAAAATATATATATACAGTTAGGAGGACGCTGAATCTTTCACCCACGAGAAATATCAGCTCGTCAGCCCCATTCCCCGGGGGGGGGGGGGGGGGGGGGAACGGGACCCCAGTACAGTGAGGGCTTGGGAAAATTTGGAATACATTATACCGCCTTTGGCAGGAGAATACTCTCCAACTAATGGATTCCTGCTCCTTTTTGTGTGTGTGTGTATCAGTGTGGGGGGTTTCTGGAAAGAGGGGTGGTGGTCGTGGTGGTGGGGAGCCGAGCTTTTATTTTAAGAAACTGTTAGGCTAAGAAGTGTGTCATACTTGACAAATGGAACAAACGCTCTTCCATTTCTTGCTTGTCCTTGCCTTAAAACAGGAATTAAGTTAACCACAGTGCTGCATGTTAATTGAATGTTTACTGGGCTAATGAAAATTACAACAGGGTTTTGCCACCTCGATCGGGGATGAAAAAGTATGAAGGCGATTGTCATTGCAGCCTTCGGGGAGGGCCGGGGCGGGGGGAGGCGGTGGCCGGGCACCAACAATATTGATCAGAAGAAGGATAAATCTTTTAACTGCTCGTTAATACCATAAATATGGTCTACACAAGTTTCCACTCTTGTTAAGTCTAATCAGTACATGGAAGATGGAGACATAGCCCACTTGAATGAATTTTTATTATTGCCAGAGGGGCACTTGCATCTGTGGGCTCTCTCCCCTCCTGGATTTCTGCCCCCCACCCTTAACCCCCCCGCTCCAAAATCCCCCCTTGCCGAGGGGGATCATGAAGGTGCGCAGAAAGCACAGGAGACAAATTCAAGCTTTTTGTCCTTTCTCCCCTTTTTCAAATGCTCCTTTTCTCTAAAACTGAACAGGTTGTGGTGGGAAAAGCCTAAAGGGGGGGGATCTCCCTCCCCCCGTTTATTCCTGAGATCTGTGGATGAAAGGACAACCTAGTAATTCAGTTTGATGATAACCATTTTCATGCTTGAAAACAAACTGCCAAATTAAACTTAAATGGAAAGAGCAGTGGGAAAGGTAGTGGGAGCAGGGCACTTGGAGATCCCCCCACCTCTCCAAAAGGGATTGTTTGGCAAAAGGAGGAGGGAAAGGCAATTAAATAGACTAAAGATGATTTAAATCCCGATCAAAAATAATTCCAGGGAGAAGTTTCCCCCCTCCGGTGTTGCCCAGCCCTAGATTTGAAAACTTTGGCCCAACTTGTGGCGATAGCTACAACTTTGCTCCACAGGGGTCAGAGGTGAGGGCTATTTTAACCCTAAAACCCTGCGAGTGACCAAGGTTGAGGCTGGGCTCGCAGCACTAATAGCCATAATTACCTCCTCCCCTTCCAGGGACATTCCTCGCAGCAGCAGTGTTAGGCACCGAATTGAAGAAAATCTTGGAGTTGAACATATCTTGGGGGGGTAAATATCAGCAATATGAAGGAATTTCAGAGCTCTCCCTTTTGCTTGGGGGGATTGAAGCCTTTCTCCCCCCCCCCCTTTTTTTTTTTCTCCCCCCCTTTTTTTTTTTTTTTTTTTTTTTTTTCCCCCTTGCCAGCATTCCCAAGGCGCTGGGTCTTTGTCTTAGAAGGAATGGAGTGTCTGAATGGTGTGAAAGGGACAGAGAGGGTCGCTTCAAATCGATTTTACTTGTCCTCTCTGTCTTTTCGGATCAACGCCCTTCAATGGACACATAGGTGCTCTTTCAACCAAAAACTTGTGCAACATTTTCTGCCTGTATTGGTGCTAAATACAATAAATGCTGGGCAGATTTTTTTTCTTTCTTTCCAAAGCAGAAAGCTCCCTAATTAAATTGTTTTATATGGACAGTCAAGACAGACCAATTAAGTATGCATTAGTATAAAGATATATTCGAGAGATAAGCGCTCTATAGGAGCCCTGTCTAGGCAAGGTGTGTAAAGTGTCCTCTCGAAGAGAGGCTGTGAGCAGGGTTTCATATGGATTTTTCCCCTCCATTGCCTCCTATACTCGAGTAACAGACTGAATAAGTTAGCGAAAAGCCATTAGTGAGAGTGGTTTCTAAACAAAGTTAACAGGTGGATGTAGCTGGTTTGAGATTTGAATACCAGTCGCACATCTGTAATACACAGCCATATATTTATGCAGCACGGATGCATGCAACGTGCATTTACAGAGATAAATGCCTTCACCCTATAGCTTATGTGCAAATGCACACACACGGAGATAAAATAAACAGCTGGGCACTTCTGTAGGCTACAGGACATGATGTGAGTAAGCACCCCCCGTCCCCCCCCCCGTCCCCCCATTACAGATATAACTGTGTATCTATTGTGTATAGGCACCCAGCCCTGCATCAAAGCCAGACACACGCACACAAGGCGTAGCTGTCTCGCCTGGGTGTGCTGCACAGACATCTAACCGGCGATCAGCGGGCACACAGCACACACTCCTGGGGTAATTACAAGTGGAAATATTTCCTATTCGAGGCATAGGCTTTCCCAGGAGTGAAATAACAGATCAGGATAAAACATACACATACACACACGAACTTCTCTTTTCTGTCCATTTTATCTATCACCCTGGGAAAGCTCTCGTGTATGGTTAACCACAGGAACCGGGCTTTAAGCTCTTCTCCATTTTCATTATTATTATTGTTATTATTATTTTTTTTTTTTTTCTTCACTGCAGATTTTCCACGTCGTTCAAAACAACCCCCAAACCTTAAACAGACAGACAAACAAAAAAGCCGCCAGCTCCCAGCCCTGCCTCAGCCTGATCCTGGGGCAGGCAGAGCTGCGGGATGCGAGGAGGAGGAGGAGGAGGAGGAGGAGGTGGTGGAGGAGGAGGAGGAGGGAGGTGGGCTGGAAGTTGCTGGGGCACCCTCCAGCCCTGGGCACTCCGTTACCCACCCGCCGAGGCAGAGCTGTGGGAGCGAGTCTGTGCCCGGAGATGCTGCGGAGCGGGACCGGGGCATCGCCCCTTTATCGTGACATTGCACCGCAGGGACAGGACGGGGCTTTGCTGGAGGGGCAGGGGAAGGGGGGACAGAGGAGTCCAGGGCTGCGAAGCAACCGTGCGACGGCCGACCGGCTTGATATTCATTTTCTAGCAGCGCTCTGGATGTGTTAGCCCATCAAAGGGAGGTGGGAGACAGGGAAGAATAAGCCATTCCTTGCTTAGGTGCTTTAATGTCATGGTAAACAGGTTAGAAACAGACGTTTTTAAAGCCTCGATTTCTCTTCACTGGTTACCTTCGAGGATAAATCATAACAGACTGTATGGGGGGCAAAGAATTCATCTAAAGGAGATCTCAGCAAGTCACTACCCGGACAATAGTCCACCTCCTGTTGGGTTGTGTATTGATCAGGAGAGGAGCTGAAGATGTCGCCACACTAAATATTTACTGATCACACACAAATAGCCAGGACTTGAACGATTTTCTCCTGTGAGGAGAGCAGAGAGAGAAGGGTAAATCATTTTATTAGTGTGTATAAAGCAAAGAGCACACTCTGGCTTGGAGTGTTTTAAGATGTGTCTTCAGCTGGATGAAAAGAGTTAGGGAAATCGATATGGAGTGATTAGACGAGCCAGTCGTGTCAAAGAGAGAGGCTGTGAATTTCATGGATTTGGTTATACCGGGAGGGGGAAATATATCGAGAGATTAAAGGGAGGAACCCATTGTAGCAGAGCCAATGAAAAAATAATATCTAATCAGAGCCGGCAAAGGTAGGGACGGGATAAGACCCACATTTCTAAAAAATCACCATCAGCTGGAGAGGGATCAGGGACACACATGAAAGAGGCAAACGGGGGGATGAGGGGGCGAGTAGGAGCCTGGAAACGCTACAGAGCAAATCCAGGAGAGGCAGAGAAAAGTCGCCTCGGTGGAGCAATGCTGAGACACCACGAAAATGGGGACAAAAGACCCAGAAGCGAGGGGAAGGCGCGGACGGGAGCAAACGGGCGCCTGGCTTGGAGGTGAAGTTGGGGGGTGTCCAGCCCCGTGTGCCCCCCAGGCAGGCAGCTCTCCAGGAGCGAGGGCACATCCAGCTCAGATGCGAGGGGTTTAAATCCTTCTACAAGTTTGTTCTTCCCCCCCCCTCCCGCCCCCCCCTGCCCCCCAAGCAAATGTGGTGAGTAAAATGGATTTTAGCGTTTAACCACCTCATTTTATCCACGTAATGACAAGGCTCGTAATATGTAATCTACAGATTACTGCCAGTCGAGGGTGACCACAAATGACATAAAAAAAAAAAAAAAGAAAAAAATCAACATTTCTGCAGATGATAAAATGGCTAAAACCAGCCCGAGCTTTAAATATTGAGTTGGGGAGTTGCTGCTGGAGGATTTTGTCGGTCACAGGGAGCAATTCAGCCGTGGCTCAGGTACAGCCCTGGGGTATCTCGGCGGATTAAAGAAAACTTTGCTGGAGACAAGCAAACGTCGAAGTGCCAAAGGGCAGAAAGCTGGGAGCAGGGCAGGGCTCTGCCAAGCCACGTTAAAATACGTTCTTTAGGGATGCTCGTTTTTCTTTCTTCCCCGCCCCCCCCCACCCACCCCGCCCGAATCACTGATGTTTGGGCCGTCTTCAAACGCTCCCTTCTCTCTGTGGATTTTTCTTTAGCAGAAAATAGGATGCGGCTGCAGAGAACTGAGTCAAAGGAGCGAGAGAAAGTTTGAGCCGCACTTTAAATGATGCTGATTGCTGGGAGGGAGGAAAGGCATCTAAAGCTAGGAACCGAGGAGTAAAACTGATGTGAAAACAGCTTTTCACTTCTCCTCCAAGTGCTAATTTTGCTACTGTAAACAAACACTGAAGTTAGAAACAGCTGCAAATAGCCTGCCGGGCACCCAGGGCTCAGGGACGAGGCGGGGAAAAATGACTTTTGTTCATCTCTCGGGTTGAATTTCCCCCCCAAACTTGGCTTTCTCCCGAAATCAGTGGCTGGTGCTGGTTTTAGCTGTGGAGAAGGAGGTGTGTGTGCGGGGAAAATATAGGCATATTAAGAGCATTTCATGTGAGCCTATAGAGTGCAGGCAGCTCGGCTGGATCACTAATGCAACAGGAAACCTCGGGACAGACTCAGCCTAATTAACAGTTTTCCAGAGCTGAAGCGATTTTTAAGAATCCCAGTGGATTAGCCCAATATGTTCAGGTGTGAGGCTACGAGGGCCTATAACTCCTTTCACTATAATCTTATAACCTCCTTACCTAATTCCTTAGATTGCAGATAGGAAGAGTCTGACCCTGGAGGTCGTAAAGAGCTTGGTTTCATTAACCCTTCCCTCCCCAGCGCTGCTCCAAGGTTAACGGCGCTGGGCTGAGTGTTTGGCGGGGGGAGGGCAGAAGAAAGGGATTTGCAAGAAGGGACGATCCGATGCGGGGAGGGGGAGAAAGGTTTAAAATGATTTTTGCTCCCTTCGTTCCCCTCTCTTGAGCCAAGGGGAAAATGGAAAGGGAAAGGGAACTTTTCTCTTTCCCATGCACCGGGATGTTCATAAATGTACGGATATTTGTGAGACAATTCATTCCTTTTATACCATTTCACAGTGGTTTTGTATGGTGGTTTTTTTTTTTTTTTTTTTAATAATTTATTTTTTCAAACGTGGAGGAAATGAAACATTCTAGAAACGTCAGATATTGCAAAAAGCAAAGCAATCTCCATCTCTTTAGGACCAACAGCAATTTCTGGAGCTTCTTGTCCATAGTAGAGCTGTAATCTTTAAAGAAAAAAAAAAAAAAAAGAGATCTAGAAAAGCTTCTCAGACTGTATTTGCCTGGTAACACACCTGGTTTATATTTTAATAGGTAGTTACATTGTATTGATTCAGGGTACATCATTGATGTTGAAAGTTAATAACTCTCAAATTATATCTATCTGCCTACATACATAATTGCATACACAGTATAACACTGTAAGAATTTGCATTTTGCAGCACATTCTTTGTTCTTAAATCTTTTAACACATTGAATTGTTCCTTTGAAGAAAATGCTATTGAACCACATGTTTAAGGAAAGGATGCTTCTAAACTATATGTTTAAGCAATGAAATTGTTGAGTGAAATACAGGTTTCTTTGTATTTCACACAAACCTTGCCATACGCCAATCTTAACCTATACATCCGAACTGCCTTTTTTTTTTTTTTTTTTTTTTTTTTTTTTTCCCCTCCCAGTCAGAAGGCAGAAATATGTGAACTGCTGAGAGAGGTGGGTACTTTTTGGTAAGTATGTTTAGATATGATCTTCAGATACATTTATAGTACTTTCAAATTCTTTGGATACTAATTAAGCTAGCAAACACTATCTCAGTTGAATTTCTTCCCTATTTAACAAGCTTTTAATATAGAATTATATTGTAGTTATCCTTCTACTAAACAATGTAGCTGAGGAGTCAGCATAAAAAAAAATGTTAAAACCAAATTATAATTGCTGCCTTATATCTGACTCTTCTTCCTTTCCGCAGTCCTAATGAACTCTTTAAAGTTTTTTTCTTTTTTATTTCTGAGTGACAGATCAAAAATAATTAGCAGAATCAGAAGCAGCCAGAAAGCTTGAAATAATGTATCTAAATATTTCATATTGCTACTTATAATACTAGCCCATCAGTTGTAAAAAGGATTCATTACCTAGTTATTCTGTGGTACTTTATACATATAGAAAGATAGATTTTTTTTTTTTTTTTTTCCCAGGGCCTGTCTCAGAGATGACATAAATAGAGGTTGAACTATGAGGAAAAAAAATGAAAAAATAAAATGAAAATAAACCCCTGGACAGGAATAGAGACAGACAGATAGATATATAACTGCCTCTGAACAGTGTTGTGCACCACATTAGGGGATGGTAAAAAAAAAAAAATAGATTGCATATTTATAACCTCATAATTAAAATACATTCTTACCTCTCTCCTCTGAAAGGCTGTAACTTTCTTGGAAATATTCTGAGTGCATATTTTAAACTCTATGTCCCAAATTGAATTAAGATGAGCTTTTGTTTGCAATTTAATGTTTAAGTTTCAACTGCCTATCAATTGCCATATAATTTTTTTTTTTTTTTTTTACATTTTACTCCCTTACATTTGGAGACTTTATTTAAAATGGTGCTAGGTTTTATCAAATTCTGTTTGTAAGAAATTGGTCAATATTTTAAAAAATAATCCCCTGTGTTTGACTGAAGTAAATTGGATGAGAATTTTTCACATTCAAAGGGTTAAAGCTAAACTGAAAACTTTAAAGCAAAGGATACCAGCAAACAGTGAAAAATGGCACGTTTGTTCTCTCTTGACAAGCTTGCATTATATCATATGTAAGGAAACACAAATTTTTGAATCTAAGACCAGTTTTAGTTTTTAATAGGAAATAATTACATGGAACTTTATTTCCAGAGAGAATGTCCCTTCCAGCTACAGTGTTTTGCTTTGATCTAAGTATTAACTGGTAATAAAATAACCATATTTTGGATCCTAAGCATATTGATGCTTAAAGGAATGTTATGCTTTCAATCAAATTCTAACTTTAGATTATCCAAAGGTATTCATCCCTCTTTTGTCAGAAACCAATTCACTCTTTTAATATTTCAGCTACTCACAAGCGTTTTAGTATACTTTGTTATTTTATAGTAAAATTTGCACTACCGAGGTGGAAAACTTTTAGGTGGAGTGAGATCATGTTCCAGCCTGGCAATTTGGGCTGTTTCTTATACAGCTCCCCAGTCCAGCCCTTCTTTACACTTGTTGTACACCACCATCGCTCATCTCGGAGGGTGACTACCAAGAACGTCTTTGCAGCAGTATTTTGTTTTAAATCTTCAGATTTTTTTTTTTTTTTTTTACCGGTAGAATTAATCATTTGGACCCATCCTGAACAATTAACCTCCCCTTTATATTACAGCCCCAAGTGCAGTACTTCATAAAGACATGAAAAGGACATCCCAGACAGCAGGACCTGAGCCCAGGCTTGTCACAGAGTATAAAAGGAGAGAGAAGGGGAGTTTTTATCTCTCTGCTCTGCCAATTCTTAATAGTTCTAAGTTTCAGTGTGACAATAAAACAGTTTTGATAACATAGCTCATGGGTTTCTCTGCCACATAAAGTTTTCTTAATAATAAAAAAGAAGAAACTTTATCCCTGCTAAATTAAAATAGGGCAGATGTTGGATATGGTTTGTATTAACCAGCCTTTCACCCCTTTGCCCCTGGCACTAAAGTTCTGACTTTTTCTCTCTACTATGTCTGTTTCTAACTGAAAGGTATTATTCCTGCCCTAGCTCTCTTCTTCTATTTATTTTTTCAGTGTCTAAAATTAAACCTATTCATTTAGTAATATACGTTCTATTTCAGATTGCTAAACCTGGCCAGAAAGGGGAAACGTTTTCCAAAAGCGATGCACCACTGACCTTAAAAGAAAACATGAGGCAGGGAAAGCTGTTCTTAAAGGGCTTATTTCTAGAGAATTTTGTAGCTCTGTTGACATTATAGGGATAATGCTTGTATTGCAATGGGCTTTCAAGGCCCAAGAGGTTTATGTTTTCTTCTGACCATAAGTATAATAAAATTTTAAAGGTGCACAAAGTCTCATCACTTTAGATATTTAAAACTAAATTGAAAAAACCCTTGGGAAACATACATTATAGTGGACAGCCCTGCTGAGAGAACGGGGGATAGACAAAAAAAATACCCCAAACCCAAATAAAAAACCCCAGCTTTTCCATGCTAGCTCTATGAAAATCTTGGCTATTAAACTCCTAAGGATAGTACAACTCTTTTCTCCAGGGTTGTGAAGATAGAATTTATTGTCCATTTGGAACGATCAAGTTTAGGCTAATAAAAGGCCCTCTGTAAGCAGAAATGCCCAAGTTGATGTTTGGCAGAGTTTTCAATGGTAGAGTTTATATAGGATGGGGGCTCTGCACTATTTGAAATTACTTATATCTCAGCAGCTGAAGATGATTTGACATACAGAAGTAAACGTTAGTAGGCAACAGCTGAAGGTTAATCAGCACTGCTTTCCAAACTGGACGGTTGAAAGCAGGAAAAAGTGAAAGCTGCTCTCTCTAGCCCTTCCCTTTGCTAAGGTGCTGCTAACTTTTATGATTTTTTTTTTTTCCTCTCTCTTCCTCTTTTACTATCTGTCTTTGTGCCTGAGGGCCAGTGAAAGAACACTGCAGATTCTAGATTGCTTTCAGAGTTTCCCTTTGCTGATGATGGATTACCATGTCAATTTAAACGGCATAGGATTAATTTGTTTCAATGATTTCTCTTTAGGCTGAATGCCAGTCTTTTTTTTCTATCTCTCTCCTTGATAATATAATAATAATAATAATAATAATAATAATAATAATAATAATAATAATAATAATAATAATAAAGAATAAATTTTTCCTTAAAACCCCCAAACTCTTTTGATATCCCACATTAAAAGGACAATAATAGAAATAGACAAGTTAGGTGTAATGTTGCAACACAGTTATAGGTCTGAGTGTTTTTATCTCATTCTAAGGGGCTGAAGCATACAGTCAGTCACATTAAAATGAAATTGGATCCAACGTTTATTCAATAAATACTTGTCTTGTAGGTAATCCAGAGCAGAGTGCTTTTGACACATAAGGACTTAATTTGTCTTGGATAACAAGTTATTAATATGGCACATTTAAACTTGCCACCTACAATAAGGTCATTTAGATCTATAATACGACTCGCAAGAGAACTTCATAAAGCCAGAAACAAAGTTTGAAACTGCCTCCGAGTTGTGGAGCAGACGCACAGCTCATGGTTTGCTCTTTTCAGAAGGAAGTTCAGAGCAAGTAGGAGCCACCCAAAACCCAAATGGTGTGCATCTGCTCTTCTTTGAAAGGCAAACGTAAATGGAGTAAGGAAGAAAAAAAAGAACCCAAACACACATTTTTGAATGAGTAAGCTTTAAAGCTGTGCTGCGTCTGCTAGCAAACTCATCGCAGCTTTGAAAGTGAAAAAACAACATTTGGTTCCGAGTGGAAATTCGCCCGCATTTGCACCCTACCTCTCCCATGTGCTTTGCAATTTACTTGCTTTTAATAATAAGCAAGGAAGTTGGAACATAATCCACCCATAAATGTTATTGCTGTCATTTGACTGTGCTGTGTTTGTTCATGCATTAGATGTATATGTAAAACGAAGTGGGGGTGTATGGTGGTGATCCCTGTACAGCCTGAACAAACAGAGATGTTTTGGTACAGACTGGATTTCAGGCCCCAAATACGCTGCAATTATTTTAAAATTTGGGAAGCTGGAGGTGAGGTGTTTAGTTTCAGACCCGTCCTAAGCGAACAATGCCTGCAAGAGGTGCATCAGGAGGTGAATATCGTGTGTATGCAACACAGGACGTGTTTTGCGGCTGGCAATTCAGTCTCCACACTGTGTACGTGAGCTTTATTATCCTGCTTCTATGTATTAAGCTCTTGGTTGCTCTTGCCCTGGCAGATTCTGTCTCTTTAAGTAACTAAATCTCATTTTTAAGCTCTTCCTGGGAAAAAGATGTTACACATGAGTAGAAAAATGCAGGCAAGAAAGGCTAATTGAATGAAAAGAGAGAATTAGGTTAAAAATAGAGTACAATCTAGTATCACATTTTCACTAGTGTAACCTGAAATGAAGGTGTCTCCAAGTCCCTAGTGATGCCAGAGTGTTTAGATGTTGGGCACAGATGGAGACACCTATTGAAATGTGTCTGAAGAAGATTAATAGGACTTGTCAGTGTTGGGAAAGCACTGCTTTGCTGTAAATTTCTACTAGCACAAGATGAATTACCGATGAATGCTCAGTTATCAACCCCATCACTATCATTGGACACTAAATCAAATTGAGCAGTTATCTACAATCAGAAAATTTCTTTTAAAAATAGGCATACACCTTTAGGCTTAAACTCTTTAATAAGACAATATCCTCTATGGTATGTGTGTGTTCACGAAGGGATATGATTTAAAGTTTCCATACAAAAAGCTTCTGTTTGGAAACGAACTCCAAGTTTAGTGTGAAATCAGGGTTGTCAAACAATAGAATATATTCAGAAAATACCGGTGATACAATACAATATTCTGCTGGGGGCCTGATCCAAAATGGATTTTCATGCATGTCACTAGATTTTGGATCCGTCCCTATTTGTGAGAGGTTTTTTCATCACTCCTTTCCACTTATTTTTGGTGATGGTAATAAAAAAACTTCTCTCTACCTTAAAGACTGAGCATCCAAATCATATATTAATGCAAAATAGCTGTCAAGACTCAGGATATATGTATAATAATAATACCACCCCCCCAACATATTTAGGAAATTATAGCTTAATATAATGAAATATGTGATGAAAGAATCAATGAATAATATTTGAACTGAGAATATTTCATTCACTCCTTTATAAAAGCGGAAACTGTCGCAAGCAAAACTATCACAAGCATTTACCAGCCACTGCTAAAGTATATTGGCTGTATTTACCATGTGATGCTGATGATGACAATGATACTAAATAAGTATTATATATTTTTAGTTTCTAGGATTTCTCTGCCTCTCACCCAGGCATTGTACTATTTTGTCCAAGGAGATTTATTGCGGCGTGTTTTATGAAGTAAATTTTTCCCTTTTATTATAGACAAGGGCAGTCATTTATGTTTAGGGAGGGAGACAGGTACAGTGCCTTTATCTGATCTGTGTCCCCAGCCACAGCTACCTTCTTAATCGATGGCAAAGTTCCACTCCGGAGGATCAGGCCCTATCTGGGCTACTTCTCAGCCAAGGAATGTATCCTTCCCCTCATCTCCACATATCTCACCCGTGGCATATATTACTTTTTGAGGAGGGAATGATATGCTATTTACCACAAAACACAGCTTCAAAGCCTTTGTGTATTTCTCATCTCTAGCCAAAGTTTATAGTTTACCACCCTAAAAATTTACCTGGGTAAGGGATAGTAGCAGTTATTGTCTTCATTTTTACATCCTAATTTTCACACAGCAAATGCCCTGCATTAGGGCCAGATTCTCACTCAGATGGAAGTTATTAACTTTAAGCAGAACGGAGCTGATTTCAGCCAGCCACAGCCCGTGCCCTTCTAACACAGTCGCTTTACAGCATCCTCCTGTTTGTTTTTTTCTTTGGAGGGCATGATTCTTTAAACATGTTTGTTTTACACAGAGCAGCAGTAGATTCCTAACTTTTTTCCCCACAAACATGTAAAGAGAATATTAATAGAGACTATTAATAGAGCTGAGTGCAGCACGATGCTAGCTATATTGTAGTAGCTGAGAAATATGAACTAGTGAACATAATCCATAAACTCCATTTGGTTACTATAATACTCCAATCTGTATTTATTACAACCCCACTCTGATGCTTATACAACAGCAATTGCTAGATTTATACACTCTAATGGTTTCACAATAGGAAAAACCTGTGCTCTTTATCTTTCTTTTCCTGTCCAAAATAACCCCTTCCACATATACTTCAGGCTTCTCTGGACCTTGTCTGGGTTTAATCACAGGCTGTGGGACAAAATGTGCATTATTAAGAAATATAAATATTTTCAGAAGCAATCAAAGGGTTGAAAGATTGATTCGGCATGTAGATTGGATTTAATTCGAAGCAGCTTTGTTCTAATGAGGACTACTGGGATACAAAGACAGCAGCCGCTTATGGCCACCAGTTGGGAACTTCGACTCGCTGCAGCAACCTGTCAAGAATTTCAAGAAACTGCCAGGTATTAAACAGCAAAGTGGTGGGGAAGCTGGTGGTCTATTGTTTTCAGCCTCCTTCTGAGGCTGGATCAGGATTTCATAGTCTGTTTTTTACCAAAATGACAATTAAGGTTAATTTCTTGCTGCCCATGGGGCCAAATCCTGCAGTCCCTCACTCAGGGGAAACTCCTATGGACTTTATAGGGGGTTTTGCCTAAGGGAAAGGTGGCAAAGCTTGGCTGAGCCCCAAACCCAGCAAATTTGAGAGCCCTGTAGCAATTTGTACAGCTTCCAGACCGGGTGTGGTTGCTTTTGCGGTGAGTTTTGCTGTTAGATTTTGCTACGTGCGGTCCTAGATGTAACAGGACCTTTTTGCATAGGGAGGTGCTTTTTCCCCATGGAGAAATACAGTTCTGTGTTGGCTTGGAAGCTCTCTTGTCCATGTTGGGTGACCCAGCAAAGCTGCTGGACCCATCCTGCTTCCAGGGGAAAAGCCCGCAACGTCCAACAAAACATCCACGAGATGATGCTGAACAAAACCGGACACTTGTTAGCTTTCCCTTTAGACTTAAAAACCCCGACAGTAAAATTTCAGCGTGCGCCGTGGGGGGAGTGTCACGTCACAGGTACTTGGGGGAGCACAAGACCCTGGCAGCTTTCCTAAATGTCGAGTGTACAGTCAGAATCACAGTATATACAGGATCAAACACTGACTAGTTTCTCTCTCCCCGTAGCCCCCCCCTTGCGTACTTTTGTCCATAAAAGCAATAGAAAGTGAGAAAGCTTGAATTTTCTGAACTGTTTCACCCATCCACAGCTGGAATTCCAAAGTGAAATGAAAATGCCTTTAAAATCAACCCTACATGGGAGCCTGAGAGAACAAGTTTTCCTTTGTTGTAGGGTATAGTATTATTTGCTGTAGGTTTTTGATATACATTCTAAATTAGGCCTGCAAAGGAATGCTTCATCTTTAATTCATCACTCTCAGCTGAAAGAGATTAGCAATGTCTAGCACGCACCCTTCGTATGGTGCTGACCTCATCAAGTATGGCCTGAAATTAATTAGCCTCATTCATTCCAAATGGAAAAGGATAATGGAGCTGCATTTTAGAGATGACCATCACAAATTGTATGCAGCATATTTAAAATCCCTCCCCCCTCGCTCCCCTCCCCATTTAAAAAAACTATGTAGATTAAAATTCTTTCCAGAACTTGCAATATATCAGGGTTATCAAGGCATTAGGAGCAGAAACCACTCAGTTTTTATTTGTGGAACTGGGAGCCACATTTTGTGTGTGGCTGTAAAAGCAGCAAGCCCGTCTTAATGGCAGAACACCTGGAATTAATTTGATATCTCCAGGTGCTCTGGCAAACTGGGGCATCAAGCACTTGCTGTTTAAACATTCTTCCACTGGCTTGCTTAAATCAATATGAAAGTGGTGTCCCTTTGTCATTCATACATGCAAAGTGCTAGCACAAACTCCAGCTTGGCTTCAGAGTCCTACATCACTCATAATCTAATTAGAAATCAGAGCAGAGCTGAAGCAGCATTCTTTGTGGATTCTTGGGCAGCAAATAGGGATACTTGTCTTTTGTTTCCCTCCTCGATTGCATCGTTCACAAGCTTTCACACCACATCTCTAAAGGTGGTTAGGTGCCTCAAGATGTTGACAGGCATGAAGGACAAGATTATTTAGGTATTTAGGTGCCTACTTGGGGTGATTTCAAATGGAATTAAGCAACTGGATGTTACTGGGGTAGTGAGGGGGGGAGGAAAAAAGGGAAAAAAAAGCTACCAGTGCATATGAAAAGCTCTAATTTGTTGTCCTCAACTCTAGCAACGTGGGCGATGTTTTTCCAGGGTAAAATTGCCTGCAGGGTAAGTTCACTGAAGTCTGCTCATTTGTACTGAGGTCAGCGGGTACTTGGTTTTGGGCAGCACAGCCCGGTGTGGCAGCTCAGCCAGCTCCTCCCTGGCTGGGCACGGTGGTGGTGTGTGCTCCGGTTGCTTCCCAAGACACAGGGAAACTAGTAAAGAATGTGGGATTTCCCCCAGGAATTTGGAAGATGTCCATGTCTAAGACAGTGGTGAGGATTGGGCCAAAATCTGGGTCCAGTCTGGATCCCTCCGCCTGAGTAGCCCTGTCTCAACCTACGACTGCTGATGGATCACAGCAACGTGGACCTTTCTCTCTCGTTACTCCCCAGCATCAGATTACCAAGAGGGCCTGAGATAATATTGTGAGTAAGAGACACATTTTTCCTCACACCAAATAATTCATTGTGAAACTTCAGGTTTTGAAACAACAAGGTCAAAATGGCCTGTATCCACAATGCCAGGGCTCGGGGAACGTTCCAGCAGTTCATATGCCCAAGGCTGGATACGCAGGGAAAACATTTTGCTATATGTGCTGTGCACCTCATACCCAGGAAAACTGAGAATTAATTATTTCTCTTTAGCACAAACAAATATTTGTCTTCCAAAGACTCCATTCATTAAGACTGCCATTGAATCCAGGATTGAACTCATTGTTATTAATCCTAAATGAATTCAAGTTTGTCTACCATGAACAAAGCTGCTTGCCATCTGATAATCCAAATTTGCTCAGGAAAAAAGAATGAGCAAATGTTAGAAGCAGCAGGTGAAATCATACCACAGTTATTAAGCCTTCTTTCAGGGGAAGCACAGGATAGATTAAATTGTTATGTTAGGCCATGTTGTGAGTCCACGTCAGTTTTGTTTGAGATCTTATCTTAGCTCAGAACTGTTTCCTCCTAAATTAAACTAAATGCTGAAGACATGAGAAGTATATTGACCCAAAGATTCAAAACTTTGGACTCAGCAGCCTTCTGATCTTTTGTCCACAGAGTATCGAGTTGTAAAGCTGTGGAATATTAAATAATCATGATTATCTTCAACTTGCCTAAGTTCATTTGTCATGCTGAAACACTGGCACGGATTTTCCTTGCTGTTTTTTCAGAACAAGACATTGATTCTGCCTGCAAGCTGGATTAATTTGCCACTGATCTTACAGACTGTGATCCTATACTAATATTAAGTCTCATGCACTAACTGTGGTCTGTAATTCTGTCTCTGGTGCTCTTAATCTCTCTTTTGCAAACAGCATTGTCCAATAAGGCAACAAACAAAAATCTTACAATCAAAATGACTGAACTATGCTGGTACTTCGATCAGCTGTTATCAGGCACAAGCAGTTCTTGAGATTCAGAAATGCGGTGTAATTCACCTGGGATAAGAAATCAAATTTAAAAATGAGCTGAACAGACATTCTTAGGAATAAGTAAGTTTCTAAATAAACCAGCTTTTTAATTCTGCCTTTTCTATATTAGTACTGTAAATCAATGTAGTCTGCACTTGGAGAAACCAGATGAGTTTGAATTATAATGAAAAATCATCTTTCTTGCAGCACAGCCAAACAAGGAGTTTTACTCCTGACACAAGAGTTTTCTCAAGTAAGAACAATTTACTAAATTATTACGGCAATGATTTAATCTCCAAGTGGTCCTATCGTTTTTTACAAAACAAATCTCTATCAAAACGCGTAACACAATTCCTGGTGTCAGAGCACCTAAGGGATGGAGTTATAGAAGAAATAATATTGTTTAGATGCTTTTTAAATACAAGCATAATGATGATACATTAAATAATGTAATCTACTCAGCCGGACTTCTAATTATCTACATACAAACTGTGTGTTCATTCATCATTTCATTCACTTCAGCTGTAACGTTGGTTAGTGGTTGACATTAGCACTAAGCCATAAGTTTGAATGGGAAGAAAAACAAGGAGAGTGCAAAGCTGTATATTAGCTTAGACAAGTAGGATGTCATTGCCAGCTTGAATTTGTTGATGACACCAGGCATTAAGCAAGTAAATCTTTAGCCACTGAAGCAACAGTTCACTTACTTTCAGTAATGACATCCAGGAGGCAAGGAAGTGGATTTACAACAGCAGGTACCTAAGTACTAATAATGGCCACTTAGCCCCAACCACAAAATAATGAGTCAAAATGGAAATTCACCTTTCCCCTGAAAAAAATATTTTTTTCTTCTTTTATTCTCATTGTAAATGCTCAAGAGTCTGGATTTGATCTTTTTTGGCAGTTGAGGAAGGATTTTGGGCAATTTCCATTCTCACCTAGCAAAGACTATGGAGATGTTCAATGGTACAAAAAGGCATCCAGCTCCCAATCTGGGGGTTTGTGTGTGAGGTCAGGCCTTTCTATGGGCTGTGGTTTGTGCCCATGTGTACCAGATGGCAGTGACCTATAGTGTTTTTCTCTAAATCAGTGGACATTGCAGGTCCACACACACACGGTAAGCTCATGTGCTGAAAACAGGTGTCCTGAGTAGCCATCATAGTTCTTTGTTCCATCTAAATTATTTTGTTCCCCTTCTGCAAGATTTCCTTTCCATACATCCTAATTTTACTATCCTTTTTCCCTAATAACAACATAAATGAGTACTCTATAGATATAATTACGATAACAGCTCTTTTACTGAAAATACTAGAAGCCTGTAACCTGTAATTCACTTTTTCTGATACTCTTCTATTCTAACACCAGACATGTTATTTTAAAATGTCTAGGACCTGAAAGCTAAATTTATATAGTGATATATAATAGCAATGGAAACTAAGCCTCCTCCTTAGCTCAGGCTTTAGAGCTATGTTGCATCTCTTTGCCAGTTGGTGCCTTGTTCACCTATAAATATACCCACTACTCTCAGAGTGGTTCAAATATCAGAGTTAGACAGGAGGAAGCAAGATATGTCTCTGTCTCTTTAATTTAAGGTAAGGATCGATGAAAACCCAAGACATACTAGCATGTAATGTCTCCTTTTGCATTATTTCATGGCAAATTCAGGGGCAATAAGGGCATTTGCTTCTCCACAGTGAATCTGCCATATCTCTTGTATCACCAGCTACCCTTCTTTTCTAGGGATGAACCATCGCAAGACCATGACTGGAAAGTGTGGGGCCCAAGCACAGAGAGAGGTGGCTGGTGCAGCTGGTTCCCTTTTGGTTCAGCTCTCAGTCATGGCACAAGCTACCAGAGGCTAGAGAAACATCATGTGGACTGGTCCTGTCCTGGCTCCTCCTCATCAGTGATTTGGGCCCTGTGAAGCCCCGAGAACCAAGGCAACATGGGTGCATGGCAGGGTATTTACTCCTTTCACGGTCTATACCTGAAGCACAGCGCAAAGTTTCATCCTTCTGAAGGTAGGAGCTCAATCTAATTTACAGATTTACTGTTAGCGATGAGCAAGACAATAATGCAAAAATAACTCATGTGAACCTTTGACCTAGCCTACAACTGACATTGTTTCATCATTTTCTCTCCATTTTCTGGATGAAGCAGCATGAGGAGGGCATGCTGGCACACATCCCACCTGCTAGCTGAAGAAAACAAACTGACAAATATTTTTAATATGCTGCAGTTTATCAGCATCCTGGTGAATAAAGGGTGAATGATATTTTCCATTGGCTATTCACAGATGTACGTGGATATGCTGATAAACTGCCATTTAGTCCAGAGGCTGGACAGAAATACATCACCAGATAAAATACAATATTCCTAGTGAAAATCTTTATGGAACGTGTTCTTGCCCCAAACCCCTCCTGGAATAGGCATGGTAATGCTCCCTGAGACCTGGCAGCCCTTCGAAGTGAGCATATGGTTTGCTCAGCTCTTGCAGTACAGGTAAGCAGTGAATAAACACACAGCAATGTCAGAGCAAACAGGAGGCTGTTTAATAGCATGAAATTCTGTGGCTACTTCAGACTTCATCAGCACTTCAGAAATGGATTCCCCTTCTCCGCTGGAGCGTGCACTGTTTGCAGGAGAGGTAGGAGAAAACTGAGACAATCTCTTTGGGGGCAGATGGTGTCTGCAGCCGTCTCCCATAATGCTGATGCTGCTGTGGAAGGGTCCTGGCGTGCCAGAAGTTGCATTTTCTGGCGATGTTATGTTGCCGCCTTCATTTTTCGGAGAAGTCCCCTCATGCAATATAACTTGTAGAGTAATTGGGATAGAGAGAGGGACGCAAAGGTAAAAATCTCACTGTTAATCAAGGCTGGCAAAGGGCAGAACATCAGCTGCAGTAATTGTATTTCTGAGGGAGTCAACAAAGCCAGGCTCGTCAACGCTAGCAAACAGATCTGGTCCTGCCTCTGTGCTTCTCGCACTGGCAGAACATTGTACTGAAATCACTGGAGTAGGGATCGGGCCAGGAATGAGAGGCTGAGTTGCAAAGCAAATTAATTCCTGCCAAAAAAGTTCAGCTATGCTCAGAAGTATGTAAAGTGTCTGATTTGAGAAGTGTCAAGTAGCATTTGTGACCAATTATCCAAGATGAAGGGGGCAGAGCTATGTTTACATGTACTAATCTTCAGCCAAAGTTTGAAAACTCCAATTCATGGACACGCATCAAATTTCCTTTCCAGGCTTGGCATTTGCCTGTACGCACGCACGCACATTGCTCAGGGATGACAGGAAAACATGATTACGAATTGCAAATAATACAAATAAAAAAAACCAAAACAAAACAAGGGGAGCTGCCATGCAGCAGCAGCATGGTAATTAAGTCTATACTGATATGCAAAAAAAATCATGGACTGCTATATGAGTAAAATAGCTTTATCAGCTGAGCTGAAATATGATGTATAGTATGTCTGTATTGTTATTTTTCCACAACCTGTGAAGCCCTGGGAAATGATCTACCCAAAAGAATAAGAAGTAAAAGCTGTTTCTGACATCTTCTGTTTAATTAAGACAGGTATACCAATTTAATGCACTTAATCGAGATAGTAGGGATAAAACAGTAACAGTTGACAGAGACAATGTTGTTGTTGCTATGGCATAGAAGGGCTACAAAATGATAGTGGTGACTAGAAACACTATGAGTAAGAACAAGCTGGCTGGAGTTTTGGGTAGGTTTCAGAGGTTTATGCACATCTATTGAATTTTAGGGGCAGCTGATTTTTCATGTGGCCAAGTGTTTATCTACCCCTGCCCTTCCCTTTCCCCTCTCAGACCTTCCAGGGTAACCCCCAGAGTGGCAACAACTTTTAAACCAACTCCTCTTTCTTCTAACAGGTTCCTGATGGTAAAGGTCTGACCTTAAAATGAGCAGTGAATAGGGCAAGAATGGGTACTGCAGTGAGCTTCTGGCCTTCAACCCTTCCAAATGCAGCTATTTTGGTAACCAGAACAGTATATTCATGATGGGTGAGGGAACAGAGCCTTTCAATGAAGGATTTCTCAGCACGTTAACTCTATCAGTGCTGGATGCTGTGTCCCTGTGCAGGTTGCCTGTGTCTACTTAAGACCCTAAATGCAGATTTGCAGAAGTCATCAGCTTTCTGTAACTTCATGGCCTGCTGCACCTAAAAACTGAACCATTCTTCCTGGGGATTTCCATGTAGATCTGGGGAGAACTGTAATCACATGCTGCTGTGAGTAGTTCAAACTTGAATTTCTTGTCTGCAGGAGAGGCACAGCCTGGTTTGCTACGATGCAACCGCCCTGATTAATGTTCTTGAAGCCCTGATGTACTGGGACCACCATCGTTGGGTAAGAAGATGGCTAAGCCTTCCAGGCTCATTCTTTTGGCTTCAAAATGTTAAATTGGGTGATAATGAGTAGTAACCATCTCGCTTTTTATGGTGAAGTTGACACTTGCCTTCTAGTAAACAGACACAGAGATGACCCTCCTCATTTCCCACGTCACCAAACAGCCCCTGGGATGGTAAGTGTTATTGGCCATTTACCAAACTCTGTTTGGTTTGAGTTCATGGGTGAGAGATGAAAGGCACTATATTGTATTACCAATCCCTGGGGCCAGCCGGTCTCCCTAAAGAAGCATTTCATTTAGCAAGGCAACTGCTGACCCATGGGGATCAGAGAGTTAAGAAAAAGAGGAAGCAGTTTCAATTGCAGATGCATCCTTAGGGCAGGTATCTTAAAGCCACATGGAAACTCACTGCTTCAGTGTGGCAGTAGTTGCTCCAGGACATTTAATGGCCAGCAGATTTTTCCCATAATTGATCTCCCCTTCTTCCCACCAAAACATCCATTAGGTTACTTTTGGTGTTTCTGCCTCTGCTCTATTCTGTTTTGTTCCATCTCCCTGAGGGGGATGCCCCATACCAGGGGCAAACCCAATGCAGCAGGTATGAACTGTTACCTTTTCTAAGAGCTTCAAAGTCCAGGTAGCATGTGCCTTCTCCATCTCAGATGAAACAAGCAGCCCTGGTATCATTAAAGCTGTCAGGAGCTTGGAAGGAGAGAAGCGTTCTCCTGAACTGCCCAAACATTTTCAATATCCTAGAGCCAAGACGCTGACTGATTTTCATGGTGATAGTGGAGTGACCCTTGCTATCGGGGTAGTCCAAGCGCTGCCTTTTTACAGATGATGGATGCAGTGCTTAATGCAGTGGTTTCAGGAAGGAGAATGTCTGCTGCTCAGGCAGACCAAGAATTCAACCTGGATTCAGCCTGAATTTCTCATGATCTCAAAATCCAGTGTTGTTCCAAATACATTAGCTCTGGTCAAAAATCCTCCTTCGCTTTTCTCCCTTGATGTTTTTGATGTGAATCATGAGATGTTCAGAAGTTGCATTTGTTATTTGATAGTTTTACATTGTGGTTGTAATAGTGCAACTGTCAAGTCAGCAGTTCTTTCTGTGTTTGCTTGTTTGTTTGTTTATTTATTTAATAGTCCATTTCCAGCAAGATCTTGTTACACAGTTCCTGCTGACAACCAGGGAACAGACACAAGTCAGCTCAGAAAATGAACGACTAGAAGGTAAGTGAAAAGAATAGTAAATGCAGGCCATTCATGTGACAGGATCCGATTCATTTTTATGTCAGGGAGATTTTTTAAATGGGACTTCTCCCAGTGGAGAGCTCACAGTGCTCAAGGCCTGCTTCACTATAAAGACAATACATAATTATTCAGAGCTTATTATTATTTTTTATCACCCATTTTCCAGTCACATGGAGCGAGGGCACAGATGAGATCAGGACCTAGTTTATTGCCATGCACTGTACAGAATGTACAGTACACTGTACAGTATGAGCCCTATAAAAGATGCTCACTATCTGCTTTATGGAGGCAGACAAATGCACCCAGACTGAAGGCTGAAGTTACTGGTCTAACATGGCAGAATCAGCAACAGCAAAAATGGGGACTCCGCTTGAGACCCTGAATCCTGGGATCCTGCTGCTTGTTGCTTTAGATATCTTTTATCTTTACATTTATTTTGAATCACTGAAATGATGAATTGAATAAATGCCATGCCCTTTGAAGTACTATTTATTGTATTTATAGAAAACAGATTATCTGTTCTCTCAGGCTAGTGGAAATTATTAAGAGTGATAAATTCATCAGGAAAAAATGTAGGTTGGGTGTGATGGAGAAATGTGTGTTTCATTCGCAGTGCTGTCTCAAACTCTGGTTTTGGTATGACAGACTATATGATCCCAGTGATACTGTGCCATTCTGTTCCCTGCTTTCAGGCTGGGGTCACAAGTTGGATTTGGAAGAAACAACTTTCATGCAAAAGTGTGACTGGAATATGAATACTATTTTAGGGTAAGTGGATTTTTGTTTAATTTTGTTTTTATACAGTGTATAAAGTTTGTACAAAACCTGTTGTTAATCCCAGCCTAGATATGAAACTGCATTTGACCACTACTTGTTCAATCCCATAAAGTGTACTTGTGTACCACAGCAACATCTGCTCTATTTATATATTAAAATTACTTTACCAGGTCAGCCCTTTGGGATTTAGCATTCCATTTATAAAGGATTCTATAATACACACCAGTTGTGCTATCTCTCTGCTTTCTGGTGAATTGGGTGATTTTCTTAAACCTATTTATATTTTAATTTATTGTAACACTTATTTACTTTCTTATTTGAACAACTGAGACTTTTACAATAATAATAAGAGCTAAAAAATAACTCTTAAAGACTGAACGGATACTCGTTATAATGTTCTCTTTAGTACTTGCAGGTTTTGGGTTATCTTATGCAACCTTTCTATGTTGACTACTCTTTGTTAGTTTTTCTCAGACACAGAAAGTAGTGATAATGGATAATTTGTGCTATAGATTTCTTTACAGACGAAGTGTCCTGAAATCTAGTAAGTACTCAATACTGGCAACTTATACAGCCCTCTGTGCTACTACTGCTGCTTTGAACCTATTTATTTAGTCATTTGGACTTTAACTGCTCAGACACATTCCTTCCTGCTGCAACAGCAGTGATACAGGAAGGTGTGTGTTAAACCATGCAGTCATTTCATCTTGGATTTCACGAGGGGTTATTCTTGTCTCAGAGATGAGTCATTCAAATATCCTTCTACAGATTCCAGGTGAGTTACTCACATTTAGATGCTTCCAAGTAATATACAGAAAGGTGCTGAGAAAATGATGAGTCTCTGCCTAGTCAAAATCTTAGCAAAAGTAGATCTGAGTAAATTACATGTACTAGTGCTCAAAATCTTTCTAAGGAGACCTGGGGCCAAAGGGCTTCTACCTTCAAAAATGTGTTGCCAACACGGATGCACAGGACTTTCTTTACTGACCCATCAGCTGCTCTCTGTCCCCAGAAACAGTTCACGAAATGACTGAAAGTATCTGAAGACATAAAAAGGATAATTAAGTTTCATTGTGGGAATAAGAAGGTAATCTGTCCGGACAAATCTAGGACCTAGTATTGAAAATTGTAGTATCTGAATATAAAAAATGAGTAATTTTGAATAAAGATGTCTATCAGGACTGTAAATTCAGAGAGTAAAAAGGTAGCTTTGCTTAATAGACCATCTCTCCATCTTCCTCTAACTCATTTTCTTGTTCTCTTTCTTCCTTTTGTGTTATTGCAAAAAAAAAAAAAATATGCATGTAAAATCTGATACTGAGAATGCTTTAGCTTCATTTCAATCTTCTCAAAATGTTTTGTTCCACTCTGAAGATTCCCCCTATGAGATAACCTTAGCCATGACTGCACGAGGCTTGCGGGGCCACTTATTTGCAGAGAGAACAGCTATATTTTGAGGAGTCTCTGAGGCAGCCAGGTCCCCACTTTTCTAAGGCTCTTAAAGATGTTTTTGAGCTGGCATGAGAAATCACCTGAGACTCAGAGCAGATCACAAGGTGCTTAGGACAGTATTTTCTCTGCACCTTTTTTTGCTGAGCAGAATTGCTGCACTATAAACAAATGCAAGTTTTGCCTCATTCTTAGATACTGTGAGTTATGAAAGCCTACTCTAGATGTAATGAATGTATAGATCATTTTGACCAGATCATAATCTATTAGTAAATAATGTTCCTTGAGAATGTATAGGTGAAATAAAGAACTTCTTACTACTATTGCTCTGTTGGTATCAAGGATTACTGATGGGGCCAACACGATCCTAAAGCTTCGTGCTACTGATGTTTAAATACAATGCAGAACTAACTACAGGGTTTGGTTAGCAGATTCCTTCCTGGATTGAGAAATTCAGGATTTATAGTGCTGGAAACAGAACACAAAACTATACAAAGCTTATCCAGCCCTAGACTTTATCACAAGCCCCTAACTTCAGTTCACTAACATGCTTACTAACATCTATAAAACTTTCCCATTAGGCTCCCCTGATTTTGGTGGCGATATTAATAAACAAATCACACAGCAATTTTCAGAATGAGTATGACTGATATAGCAAATCCCTATAACACCTATGACTCCATTCACTGTCTGTGGAGGAAGCCCAAGGATACCAGGCTGTCCAAGATCTATGGGCAATTGTCAGCACAGTGTCTAGGCCATGGGAAGGTTAGTTTTAAAGAAGATGGCGCTTAAGGGACGTCTGTGTGACACATGCTACAGTGTCCAGAGATTGGAGTCTATGTATTTTACTCTAAATCTGGAGAGGAAGTCACTATGAAAAAAGGGAAAGAAGCACGGGGGAATAAAAGTACTTTTGAAAGAGAAGAAATCTACATTTCAATGAAAATCCTTTCAAGGCATTTCAAATAGGAGTCTGAGAGAAATAATTACAAAGTTTGGAGAGAAAGAACGTTAGCTTTGATATCTTTTTCTTCTATGAAGCAATTAAAATAAGCAATTTTTCAAATACTAAGCAGAAAATTACTAATGGCTGAACCCAAAAGCTTTCATTTCCTTCTTGGGGCCTTTATTCTTCTAAAAAAAGACAAAAAAAATGTGAAGGTGGTTTTCCAGATAGATTAATGCATAAAGCAGTCGCTAGTTGGATGTCATAAAAACTACAGCAGCATAGAATAGCTGAGATTAAGAGCTAGATTTAAATCATGCAACAGTCCAGTTAATATCAATGTCTAATTAAGAAATGCATAAGAAGTCTGTAATGTTGATTTGATGGAGAAAAACTCTAATAGGGTTTCTTTTGGAATTTTCCATTTCAATTGCTGTGTAGACTTTTAATGGATGTCCTATGCAGTCTTCAGTATTATCAGGAATCATCCTCAAATTAAAACCAAGGCCTAAAATGGAACACAGGTAGACAAATTAGCTCGTCTGGAAAGCAGTCTGGGTAGAATGACAATGTGAGATCAAGCCGAAATTTTAGTACAAATAAAAGAGAACAAATGTCTCAAATCTGGTGTGGTAACCCTATCTGCTTATCGTTTTAAACAATTTTAAACCCTGTAATTTTAAACAATGCAATGTTAACGCATTTCCCCACCTCCCTAAGCCTGCCGAAATCCCTGACAATTCATACTTAGAAATCCAGACTACTAAGCATTATTAATTAGTCTTTTTAAATAGGAAGGCTTTCTATAGTTATGTATATTAGTAGTATGTAGAGGTGGGCTCTTTGCTTGCAGTGGGATTTAGAGCGTGCAGTTCCCTATCACTATCAATGAATGCCATTAATCTCCCACTCCTCTCTGGGCAACTAAAGCTCTTCAACTATTTGAGCAATACTAAACCTGAGACATCTGCTCTGTCACACAGATCATCCAAGATGTTTGGTCTCTAGATATGAAAGAAGAACTGGTTTTATGCCGCGTGTCACTAATGCTCTAAAATTATTAAACTAGGAGCAGTGTAACTGTTTGTATGCACAAATCCACATTGCAAAGAGGGGGAAACCATAGCACTGGATTAAAGCAGGGTATTTGTTATCACCACTTTGTTGTTTACCAAACAAATCCAGAGGGAATTATCTCAAGATTCCAGGAAGACATCAAACTCAAAATAGCCCTTCTGAGCTAGGCAGCAAGCACACTGAAGAGTAATTTTTAAATTCATTAGAACCACATTAAAATACAATATATAAGCCATGGTAAAGTGAGGCATATGATTCCATCTGTCTACATATTTCTTTCCAGTACTAAATTCATCCAGAGACTTTTCAGAATCATATCATTAAGTCTTGTCAGTTCACTTAACGAACAGAGAGTGGAGGTAAAATCAGAATAACAGTGAAAGTTTGGCACTTCCAAGTCACTGTCATTGCCTGAAATGACACAGTCTAAATTTGTGCCTGACATTACTCCACTGATCAATGAGGCACCAATATGTCATATTAAACTGATACCATGGCCCTGGGGGACGCCCCAAAGATTTTTCCCCTTGAAAGAGATGGGAACTAGGATGTTCTTAGTGAGGCATGTACCTTCTGGATGGTACAGAAGGTCTAATGTGGGGACATTCAGGTTATCAGAGGAGTCTGACTATTTTTACCCTTCTCTTGACTGTATAACTGAGAAGGTATCATGGGTAAAGATGCTTCTAGATGATTGGTTAAATGGAGCACTGCTCTAGCAGGGTGCTTTGTCTGCAAGTTTTGTTGGATTTATGCAATATTTAGAAAATAAAGAACATGAAGCAGGTTGTCTTTTGCAAAAAAACATGCAACAGAAAAATAAACCTTAACTTGTCCAAAACACTTGAGAGCCACAAATTCTATTACAGTTTCATTAAATGAGAGGAAAATTTCTACTTTCCTCCATAAAGCCATCCTTTTAGACATTACTGCAGCCATGACCTTACCACAGTTCCTGGATTCTTTCTGAAAAGATTAAAATGAACTAATACACCAGTGATCTCATCACAGCATAAAGGACACCTTACACAGGGGGGAAAAAAAAAATCAGAACTTCAGTGCTTCATCTGCATCAAAACAAAGCACTATAACATCACTGTGGAGAAACACTAAAGGTACAATGCCAGAGAGGCATCTTTGCATCTTATAAATTATTTGGATTTGTCTTACCTGATCCTGCCTGTCACACCCGTTATTGTTTTAGCTGCTGTCTCCACATCTGTTCTCTTTCTTTTTTTTTTCCTGCTTTTACCTATACCTTCCATTGTCTCTTCTGTGCCTTTCCTACATGTTTTAATTTACCTGATTACTTTGAATCATATGTACTACTATTCTTAACTACATCCAAAATACATTTTGCAGAGTATATAGATACAATCAAGTTACAAAAAAGTGTTCACACATCCTTCATCTATAGCTTACATTATTCTGGGTAGGAACACCTTTCCTACATGTACATACAGTTCTCAGGCCAAGGGGTCATGGATTATGACATCTAATTTGGAGCTGTTGTATCTTCTAACAGAAATTACAAGGAAGAATATGGAGTGAGGCTTTGTTTTCTTTGGTAGGAGAACCTATAAATTAGTATTGATGGAACAGAGAATCCCACCACATTTTTAATATTGTCTCACACTATGAGGTTGGAAGCAAGAATATCTTCAGAACACGAAGAGTACAGTGTTAATAGTGTAATGTTATCTCTTGCACCCAGAGGTATACCTAGCTCTGTCTTGAGATCATACCATTAAGCAATGAGGTGACAAACCGGTTTCCTTTCTCAAGCCAAATGTCACGTAACTGCCCAGGGGCCCATTTTGGTGGTGGTAGTCCTCCCCGACTTTTCAAGGAGAGATGTGCCTGTGCAACCTGTTCCTACCCTCTACGCTTGGCGGGAGGAGACAAAACCGCTCATTTCCATCTGTAGACATTTCTCAGCCAGGAAAAAAAGCCATGAGGTATCAGCCTGTAGGCTGGGAAGCATTAGAGCAGCCACCTGTTAGACACTGAGAAAGAAACCTTTGAACACCATCAAGTGGAGAGGAACTCCCAGCACTAAAGCAAGTGGATGTCTTGCAATCCTTTGATGATGGTACCTTTCTATCCACCCAACAAGGTTTGTTTGTCCTAGATGGGGCAGCAGACAAACATCTAACACCAACTGCTTTGCTGTTGATAGATCTGATTTAGTGAAGAGAGCCCTGATCAGGATAATACATGCTGCAGCATTAGTAGAAGCCAAAAAGGCCCAAGAGGCAGCACAGAGCATCTGTTACCTACAAGAAAACAGTGGGTGAAAAACTGTTGTAATTCCTGGCTCCAGGAGCCTGTCTGGAGGCACAGACTTTCCAAGATAGAAGAGAGAAGGAGAACTTGGGATGTTCAGAGAGATCTCATCCCCACCCAGATTTACCAGTCAGCTCAGTCCAGGCCAAAGGAGCTGAGTGAGGTCCTCGGTTTTACTCCAAGTTCATTGTTCTATTTACTGTGAAGATATATTTATAGTAGATCAGGATCTTGAACTGAGACTGGCCTACCAGCTGAAGCTGTACAAACTAAAACGTACATTCCCCAACTACAGATAAAACCCATGGCCAATTGTAGCCTAATCATCACTTCTGCCAGAGGAAAGAAAAACTCTTTGAGGCAAGTTCCCTTGGATATAATTCCTTCTTTCCAGGTTAAAGAATGGTTACAACTAATACATATCCTGAGTCGTAATGTGGATTTGCACCTTTCCTGTTAAATATAGCTGGTTCATGTCCAAAGCATCCCTTCTATTCCTAATGATCAGTTGTATCCTTACAACTTCTACATTAGTTGCAGGTGTGAAATGCCAACTGATCCACACTTCTCTTGCTGTCAGCAGGAGAGTAATGTGTGTCAAAGGCCTAATTCTCAGAGGTGAGGTCACCAGGATCTCCATTTGCACATCTGCTTTGCTAAACACAAAACTCCTGAGATTTGCAAAGATCCAATATGCACAAAGTGGGATGAGTTCACTGGGGCCATACATAAGAAACTCTGCTTCTCATTTAATAGGCAGGTCACAGAATTTTCCCACTATACAAAATATTTGCTGTTTTATAACAGGCAGCATTTTGCTAGTCTTCATATGTGGATACTTGCATGCTCTATATTAATAAGGAAAAAGGCTACACTTTTCCCTGTTACATTATACAAGAGAAGTCAGGATACCAACAGGCTAAAAAAGAGCCTAATACATTAAGCAGCTTCAGAAAGATGCTAATATTCAGCGTGTCCCTGCTTGGACTGTGCAGATATTGAGATAAGGAGACTGACTGATCAGAGCTCCTGGAAGGACGATGCTGCTGGAGCCTGCCTTAGAGGCATCAAGATTTAGTTTTGAGGGCTTCAAGAGAAGCATTCAAATATTTCTACTTCCTGCTGCTAGTGGATGTTTTTCATATCTTGGAAAAAGTCTTCTGATTGCTATATATTTGCACTTGATGTTTAGATAACGGTTCTTGCTCAGGGACTATTCTAATACAGTTTTCTGCCTTCTACATTTTACATGAGATCAAAGACCAATTTTTAATATATATATATGCTTAATTCTTTCTTGATTTCTGCTAATCTAGAATATCCTTCAATATTGGAAATAAAGATTCCCACAAGTAATCTGTACAGACTACCTTTTTGTCTTCAACGATGGTAAATAATTGGTCTTTTAAAGTAATCTTGTTACGACATCATGATTTTGGTTATTCTGGATTTATAGGACATTTTAAACACATGCACTGAAGTATCATTCACCACTATACACTATACTTTTCCTCCCTCAGTTGACTATTTTTAAAGTGTTTTGGGATAGTGGAATCAAAACTGATCTTAATATTCAAAATGAGAAAACAGGGAATTTGTCTAAATCCACTAATCACCTAGCCTGTGTCTGTGCTTGGGATTTCCTTGACCCATGTGCAGGACCTTGCACTTGGCCTTGTTGAAAAACTTGAAGTTTGCACGGGCCCATCTCTCCAGCCTGTTCAGGTCCCTCTGGATGGCATCCCTTCCCTCCAGCATGTCAACCACACCACACAGCCTGGTGTTGTGGGTGAACTTGCTGAGGGTTCACTTGATCCCACTGTCCATGTCACCAACTAATATGTTAAACAGTGCTGGTCCCAACACCGACCCCTGAGGAACACCACTCACTGCTGCTCAGCACTTGGACATTGATGTGTTGACCTCAACTCTCTGAGTGCAACCAACCAGCCAATTCCTCATCCACCGAGTGGTCCATCCATCATTATGTTGGTACCTTAAAGGAACTGTGCTGTAGCCAACATCATGGCTTCTATGGCTCTTCATAGAAGTGGCTATTGAATTAAGAGGTGTCCTTTTCCCCTGAAATTTACACCAGGAGTTCAGAGCAAGAGTTTGTCATGTTTTGCCAGAATGACTTCATTACCTTCCTAATAGCAATTATATTTGTTTCCCTGGGATGTAGACTATAGACATAATAAACCCATGAAAATAAATGGGGAAAGAGATACTGATTTTCTTGGGATGAAATTCAGAAAAATTTGGCTTGAAAAACATTTGTGTATAATATCCTCTGGATTTTTAAAGAAAGTTTAAAGAAATATTTTTAAAGAAACATTTTCCAAGTGCATGCCTGTTAGTTTTATTTTAATTTTTGCCATGTATAATTATGAAAAACTTACAGACAACTCATAAGATTTTTAGTTTCTGTTGAGAATTGCCTTTTCCAGGATAATTCTGCGTGCTATTACTTTAGCCCACTGGGTATCATGTAGGCTAGGTGTAAGATTATGCACATGAATATTTCTGTCTACCACTTATGCGTGCTGAGACAATATCAACTTATACTTCCTCCTGTCATTGGTCCTTATTCCACAGAGGATATTCTTAATTACCAGCAAGACAATTTGGTAATATCATGTAAAGTGTTACAGCATCATTTCTGTGATGGTTTACACCTGCTAAGGATCTGACCATTGCATTTTAAACTATTTTTAAGTCTAGAAGATAAAGAATATTTTTTTTTCTACAGGACACTTTCTATTTTTAATAGAAATACTCTCATTTAATTTATTGGCACTGTTCTTCTAAATGATATGGAGCTTTTGAACATGAAGACGCCGTTTTTGCACATTTGTGCTGCCCTGAAAAATATAGAGCACACTTCTGAACCGGCTTAAATCAACTCAAGTCTAAACACCTAAACTCTATTTTTGACAACTGTGCGTGAGGGATATACCTTTACAGGGATTCTAAAGAATACAGAACTAAAAATATCTCAGTTGCAGGGCAAATTCACTGTATTCCTTCCTCCACTTCGTGATTATGGTTATATATTTTTTTAACTCTTGCAAGTTTATTCCTAAGTCTGTTGGAAATGATTCCGTTGACTCAAACAAACTCTGCTTTCTACTGGATTAAGGAAGAGGTTTGTACATCAGATTTTCTGGTGACGTCCCACTAATGAAATGGGAAATTTTATAAACACATCAGGGAGGGTAAGTGCCCAATAAAATAGATATCAGATAGAGATCCAGAAATTACAGTCTACTTGTAACAGAAATAAAACAAGGAATGCTCACTAACGAGTCATGAATTTCTTTATAATTGCTTCCACATTTGGGCAACTTTTTCCTAAATATCTACAGAGACCCTACAATTCCTGGGAGTTTTGATAGTTGTTATGATCAGAACAACACATTTCATATGATAAAAATTACTTACATTCGAAGGATTTTTTGCTCCTCAAATTAATTTTTTGAGACTTTATTTCAATCTCCAACTACTTTATCCTCCTAATTTTCTATTTCTAAAATAAAAACAGTTCTCATCAATTTAGAAGAGAAATAAAACTAAAGAAAATTCAGGCAGAACTGTAAAGCGTGGTCTATTTTAAAGTTCCAGCTCAGATAAGAAGAAACTGTTTTGTGCTGTACTTCTCCCATGAACTCAGTTTTCCATGGTGCATTCAGTGATGTAATAATGCAAATCAAATACAATTTTAATAACTCCTTCCATTAAAATGATCTATTAATGTTTTAAGACTCCAACACTTATAAGCATGATTCTAATTGCATGATTTTGCTGCAGGCAGGTTTTAGAGATCTGCCTGATCTTCAGATATTTGCACCATTTGGATTATTTTAAATAAATTAATTTTTGGAAGAGTTTCAGTCTCAGTAACAACAGTTGAGTCTGATAGTGGTCGTCTGGTGGATAATTGTATGTATCTGCTTCCACATGAGAAAAAACTAGATAAATTTAGAATTCTTTGAAAGGAGATGCCTGAGGATTATATGATGACAAATGTTATGAAGAATGTTCTGAAGAGAGGAATATTTATTCACTGTGTTAGTACAAGGTGCAAAGGCGGTTTAAAGGGAACAAATGTTATGTTTGTCATGCAGCACAGTTAAATTGTGGGGCTTTCTGCCACAGAATACCAAAAATATATTCAGATTAGAAAAGAACTAGAAATTCATGGAAGATAGTTCTTTTGATACCATTAAACATTCTTATTTTATGCAACTTCGATTGTCAGTCTCTGTAATGCACTGAGTGACAGGAAGAAGGAAAATGCCTCAGGAGAAGAATTAGTTTGTGCTTGACTTCTGACATTTTTTCTGTATATCTGCTAGGGGTTTCTGCCACAGACATGGTGAGGGGTTAGCTGGACCCTTGGTCTAACCCAGTACAGCTACTTCTAGGCAAGACAAACAGTAGTTTGAAAACTTGATCCTCTCTCCAGAAACCTGTGAAAAACCTTAGGTGTTCCTGTCATTCTGCAGAGTGGGATGAGGAAAATGAGCAAGACGGGCCTTGGAAAGAAGGTAAGCAGGGCAGCAAATGTTGCAAAGAAAGCATTTACTGAGTGGCTTGTGAGGTCCCTTACCTTGACATGGTCCCCAGACTTTATCTCTAGTGATAGGCTCTTGGCCACCAGCATGCTGGCTCTCCTCCTCGTACATGCTATTCTCCTTGAGCATCACTTGAGATCTACAGCAGAAGGTTTCCTCCTTCAAGATGAACTGAAACACAACACCTTGTGCTCTTGATTCAACATCTCTTCTGTAGAGAATTTACTCCATCATTTGCTCATGACAAATGCCTACACAAGCCTTGAACGAATGAGTGTTAAAACTAGAAGTGGTAATTTTCTTCATGGGTTAAAGAATTCCTATTTACTGAATGTTTTTAATTGTATGCTGAGAAATGATTACTGCAAAAAAATAGCATGTTCTTTAGTGAATATGGCTTTACCCACTCCAACAGTGCTAGTTCTTCTGCCTATTTGGTGGATTCTGTGTCTCGTATGACAGAAAAGATGAAAATTTCTTCTGATACATGGCGCGTGCATTTTCCTTGCAGAATGGATTCCTAACAGACTTGCTACAGAGTTTACACACTGGCAAAGAAAAAGTGTGCAAGTTGTGCAAAACCTATGACAAATTTTCACTTCAACAGCAACACTTTAGATCAGTCCTATTTGAGAGTAATGGAAGGGACAACAGACCATAGGTATACAGGCCTTGAGAAATGTAAGCTTTTACAGGAATGGATACTCAGAAATATGGATTATTTCAGCAGTATTTGAAACGTTCAGTGCTGGATCAACTCAGAGCAGGAAATCTCAATTATCCCTCCTCATAAGCCATCCCAAACAAGAACACCCTGAGATACTGAATTGATGATACAAGTGGATAATGTCTGGGGTTTTTAATGAAAACTCTGTATTAGAAAGTGCCAAACAGGCAAAAAGGTTTGGAGGGAATTAGGTGGTTCTCATGAGGCTTCTCAACTGAAAAAAAAAATGTTAAAGACATTTCAAAATCTCTGCAAGTGTCCTGATAAATGTTCATTTAGAAAAATATCTATTTGCTTTGAAATATGTTTTGGTTTTAATCTTTAATTTATAACTGAAAGCAAAAAAATGAAATATTTTGAAATTACTGAATCAAACGGCTCAGTCTGATTTTTAAATTTTTTTTAGCAGCTTATTTGATATCCAGAGAATTAGTTGGAAAAAATGAAATCTTGAAAACTCCCAAAGGACAGAAAAAATCACTTCCCTGCCAGCTACAAGAGAAAAATATAATGACATTTTCATGTAGCATAAAGATTTACTAAGATACCCACATTTTCATAGAAGTTGCAAAGACTTGAACTCAGACACGCTTTGGTTATCTTTCCAAGTGCGATGCTTACTTATGGTAAGTGATAATGTTTTTACTAGACCTGGTCATCTGCACTCTTAGATAAATAACTGGAGGTATCCCAGCCTCTACAAGGGTTATAGTCTCTGTCTCATATGCTGTCACAAGGAGGACAGGAAGCATGAGGAGGGAATTTCACAGCTGTAGTCCAAACTAATGTGTTTAAACATGAAATTATGATTAATTCTTAAATAATTTAAAAGTGGGGTCTCCAAGGAGAAAAAGCCCTGGATGCCAGGAAGGGTTAAGCTTTGTAGCAGGGAGAGGGAAGGTCTGTATAGTTACACTGCGTAGTGCTAAAGGTGTAGGGCAAGAACATCCTTAGATGCCTGCTCAATTTGTCAGGAATTTCTCTTCTGAACTATTACCTCCAGCTTTCTCCAGAACACCCTCAGTCCTTTTATCTGTGAGCTATCTCAAGGCTTACTGTCTGCCTATCGCCTCGGCTGAACCACACTAATAGTCAACTAATTACATGTGAACACTCTAATTTGCTTTATGTCTTTCTCAAAAAACTGTGCGTGTGCAGGCATGCACGTGAGTAAACTTTTGCTCATACTATAAAATTGCAGCACTGTGTAGAATTGGTGCGCCAGCCGCAGCATGATAAAATTCGTTGCAAGTTTGCTGTCCCCTCCATTGCTTTCCCCTCACCAGGCCACCATTAACGTTTGTCATTCCTGATTTGCAACATCACCTGTTGCTCCAACACCAGGCTTCTCCAGACCAGAAACTGGAGCAAAGAAGAGAAATACGTGTTTGTCATTGAACTGAACTGAGAAGAAGGAAGAGGAGAATGATAAGATCATAGCCTGCAGCACTTTGTTTATGAGAACATCCTTCCAGTGATATATGTCTGCACCAGGTGAAAGTATTGTGTCACCCCTAACATATTTTAAATGCCAGGGCTGTCATGCAAGAAGACAATGATGAACAAGTTTAAACAGAATATGGTATTGTAGCCATGTACAGAGCGTTACCCTTTAAAGGTTCGCACTGGTAGTGCTTCTTGGCAAAATGTTTCCAAACTCTGTTATTTTCCCCTACAGAACCTCTCTCACAGAGAATTTAACCTAAATGAAAATATTTCCATTGCAGATAAACTGAAAGGGTTATACAGAAACCGGTGCATTTTCTCACACAGGTTTTTCAGGTCATTTCATGTGTCCTCCCTGCCATACTATCTAAGCCTCTCATAACTCCTTGGATCGGAGCCCCGCTTCACTTAGCAAAGAGGCAAATAAAGGTATGTCTACCCTGTGCACTGAAGAGCAGGGACTGGCCCCAGGTCACTGCATGTCAGAGTTTTCCTTGGACTAGCTCTAGCATGCTCCTATGGACTGAATTCCCGTTAGCTGCTGGAGCTTGCAGACCACATCATCTGGTTTGATTTCACACATTTTCAAAATAATTTAGTTTGCATGCTCCAAGACTGCCTTGCGTTGTGGGGCAGGGTAAGCAGGGTCATTTGGAGGATTCACTTCAAAAGCGCACTCCTGGGCCAAAGTGAAATGCTAATGTAGAAGCACCTTTTGTCACAAAGTAGGTATGCCTAGAGCTATCATCATATGGCAGTTTTCTTCCCAGATATTTATCTTGAGCTCAACTGCACGAACACCATCACAGTGTTAGAATGCTATTGCACAACATGACTCATTTGCTCAGACTGACAGCTCAAATTGAGCCTTGGGAAAGCCAACATCCAACACATGATATTGAATATGGGCATGACCATATCCACCTTGGATTCAGGTGAAAGAGCTTTGGCCATATATGTCACGTGGGAATGAAAGCAACCGTGACACCACAGAGTTTTACGTTTTTGAGGCAAGCTAAGGTCAGAGCCACTCCATGAACCATCCAGGACAGCATTAATAACACTTTAGAAGAGAGAGTAAAGGGAGCTTCTGATTGCCTGAAAAAAAAGTTCAAGGAGCTAGGATTTCTGAAGCACTTACCGAGGTCCTGTGTGGGCTTGTGTAACATGTTCAGCATCTCCCCATCAGTTTTCCTTTCTGTAAAATGGAGATACCTTATTTTTCTCACAAGGTTATTAAGAGGATTTTCCAATTAGGCTCTTTATAAATGAAAGTGTCTTGTAAACAGTATTTAATCACCTGACTAAAAATGGTCTGCAACTTCTTTAGGCAGAACATTAGTTTTTATAGGGACTAGTCACGGTGCCCAGCTTAACATAAGGCTGCAGGATCATACACTGCATCTTTAAGACATAGTTTACTTCTGAATCAGTAAATGTACTAGACAAAGCAGCCATTATTTATGCATTCCTGCATACATGGCAAGGTGAAAATAATAGAATAAACATCATATACTTCATTATGATATCAGTTTACACTTCCAGGGTACACAAAAAGAGGCCATTTCATCAAGCTAATTGCCTGAAAGTAAAAGAGAGAGAACTTTAGCTATTAGTCTATTATGGGGCTTTTTTCTTAATCACAAATAGGGGCCGTGTGTCCCCAGGGGGATGTGTATTCTAATTTACAATTGAACTACAGATCAGAGCAATCAATCTTGTGCAGCACTTTTACAGTGTAATTGCTGCAACATAACAAATAAAAAAAAAAAAAAAAAAAGCAGCCTAAGTCGAGTTTCAGCTTGAGGTGGAGATATTTACCAGGCATTGGTTCAGGGTGGGAGGGAGGCAGAGAGAGAAGAGAGGCGCCAAAGCCATGAATATGCAATGAGGGCTCATTAGTGCCCCAGTGTTGCCATGACGAATGGCATTATCCCCAGACTGGTGCAGCCTAAACATGAATTTTATAACGACCTATTTATCATGACTTGTCATGGGTTTCTTTACTGTACTTTCTACTGACTCTCACACCTTCCACCATTATCACCTCAGAATCCCTTCCTTTTGTTATTTTGTCTTATTCTAGCTTAGTTTTTGGTAACGATTCTCAACTGATAAGGAGAAGAGGACTGCAAACAGCAATACGGCAGTGTTCAAGAGTTTTGAGCTTCCTAAGCTGAAGACCTACCGCCAAATATGTAGGTGGTCTTCAGTCCACTTACTAGTGGATAAGCGTCCTCATTGTCACAAATATCTGCAATCTTGTCAGTTGACTCAGCAGAAAGGTCTCGGATTGACCGAGCATCGAGACAACTATCTTTCCATTCTGGCAGATGTGATGGATGAATCTGTTTTGTTGACCCAGGCCTGTCTAAAAGTGCTCTTCCTCAGCCCACTCCAGCTATATGCACCGTATAAAAACCCACCCCTCACCTTTACATCGATAAAGGTTCTAAGCTGGATAAATAGACAAAACCTGCTTTCTCCCCAGCTTCAGTTAAACTAAAAAACCCCATACTAGATGTAAAGCTTAAGTGATAGGAAAAGCATTTACCTTCCAGGAGAAAGAAATATTAGTCAACTCTAAAGGAAAACAAAATTACTGCAAAGTAATTAGTGTCTGGCTTTAGCTCATTTTTGGTCACTACACGTTGTCTCTGTTTTACTGCTGTCCCTTTGGCCTACCCAATTCCACATTTAATATACTACTGCTTATAAAGAAATCCCTGTGGCTCAGAAGGCTGAATTGCCACTCCTGGGCTAAGGCCTGCTCTCTAGTATATAGAGGTTTTCATTTCCCAAGTTATGAATCTGACATCTCATGGCCAAATCCATGCCAGTTTATTTCTGAGAAGCCTGTCCTCATTATTTACCCCGAATAGTTTCACTGTCAGTACGCCTTTTTTCCACTATGAAGTGGCTGGAGTATCTGAAAGTATCAAGCCTCTCTTTGTTGGATTTTACACTTTTGCTATTACAAGAATTTGTCTTTAGGGATAGAAAAAAATCAAGCAACTTATTTCCAGCTATTACTTGGATAGGACTTCATGTTCTTAAACAAGTTGTGAGCTCCCATGATCTCTGAAAACAACTCTCCCGAGGTCTTACATCAGGATAGTCCTACAGTTCTTTCATTACTCTACTGGATGTTTGAAAATATTAAAAGGCATCTAACATCCCAGTCCAGCAATTTATAGACTCAGAGTCTGGTGCTGTAGCCCTCAAAGCGTCTATTTCTTCCACAAAATCCGCACTTTGCTATTATTGTCGCCAAGACAGGCACGTGTTTCACTAGAGGAGTAGTTTGTCAAAGCAACAGTCCATTATCCAAAGATTCATCACAGGTTCCCACTTTGATACACAATGGAAAAGAGTCTGGATGTCAGAAAGTGAGGAGAAAGGAAAGCTTCCTCTCAAAAAGGTGCATTAGGTAAATGTCACACCATGATTAAGCTGGGCATAGCTGATTAGGGCAGCACATGATCATGTGTTCTTGACATTTTATTTTTTTCTTTTTCAAACCCATTCAAGTTTCTTTGGATTATATATATCTATATATCTACCTATCTGTATTTTTTTTCAAAGCCCCAGACAGCACCTTGCACAAGTCCCTGACCTTTGATGGAGAACACCAGCTCCCACTGCAATACAATGTTCTGTTAATTATCAGGAGATGAAAGAGGAAAAGAAATCTCTTTTAAAGAAGTAAATCAGAAATTACTTCTAATATTGCAGAAAATGTCCACTGCCTTCACAAGGACTCAGGACACAGCAAATATTATCATTACTTTTAAGAGTAAATGTTTGCCCTGTGACCCAGGTGATCTGGATCATCTATTGAGTGGAGAGAATAGAAGGTTGTCAGAAACAATATGGCATAATTAAACTTTTTAAACTCCTATTAGGAGTTCTAAAACTTACTATAGTAGGTCTATAAGGTCAAATTGATATGCCTGATTGCTGACCCACTATCTGTAGTTTATGTGATGGAATAAGCAGATTCCTGTTTGAGTTTGTTTTAGTAATTCACAGGTCCCATCCAGGGAGCTTATTCTATTATTTTATAGCAATACTTGCAGGTCCCTCAGGGAAACAGGCTCATCTTTCTTCCACTCACCTCATCAAAAAGATAGACATTGAAACAGAGATTATTAAAGGCCAGCCAATCCAGATGACATCTAGCTCTATGTCACTTTAACGTCCAGTACTACTACAATCACGTCAGAGATTTCTAGGTTGAGATCAACCACCATATGGAGAGCAGCTGTCTAAGACAGAAAAGCATTCACTATTCCTCAGTCAATCCAAATATGGCAATCATTAAAATAAAATAATTGCAATCCTTAAAATATTAAGTCCTTGCTTCTAAACCAACAAGCCTCTAATGATAAGAAACACCCAAATTTCAGGAGGAAAAAGACAATGTTCATTGTCACATGCATCTAGCTTCCAATAAAAGTATTGGCTGTGAGATTGTTTCAAAGAGAAATATAGGCAAGATTTTAAAATGGAAGAAAAGCCTTTATCCTGAATTCAGGGGAAGTTTAGTGATTGCTGTGAGTGAACTCACATGAAATTTCTGCTTCAAATGTATATTTTAATACAATCAGATACTGACCATGTGGTAAAAACCTGCAAAGTTATATTCAGTAGTTTGCTCTACTTACAGATAGAATGCAGAAACTTAAGATACAAAAAGCCCCCACAACTGTAAAAGATCTGCAGGTGTGATTACTATATAATGTTGTTCAATTGACATATTTACGAGAAAAACTAAAAAAACCCCAAATACTATTTCCTGTATAAAACAACACATTTCTAAAGATGTGATAAAATGCTAACCCTGAACACAAAACTCATTCTGAGTGAATGCTTAAATATTCGAACACCTAGGTAGTGCCAGGAAGATATCCTTCTGTGACTGTAAGGACTATTGGTTGTACTACACAAATCTGACCAGTCTTTTTTTGCAGAAAAATCCATCCCTCCTTCCTTAGTTGTGCTTCAGATATGGCCTAACACTTTTTTCTCCCTTCAAATCTTAGCTTTAGTCATCCTAGTGAACTAACGATCTTTTCCTCTGGATAGATTTCAGCTTTGTCTTTAAGCTTTCTCCACCTTTCTCCATGCAGAGCCAAAGAATTGCCATATCCCACTTTTAAACAAACAAACAAAATGTCCTTCTCCTCCCTCCTCCCCACTTTCTTTAATGACATCTTCAGTCATTAATGAGTTAATAAAAATCTCAAAGTCATCTGGGAATAGATAAGGGGAAAGAAAGAAGAGTATTGTACACATAATGACAGGCTCCCTGCTGGCCCTAAGATGTCATGGGTCAGCCATGTCAAGAATGTGTGTGCCCAATCATCTGCTGATTTTTATCAGCAAGGCCTCAAGCAGAATCTGACACGGCCAGTTTGGGAGTTACAATGAATAAACAATGACTTCTTGGATTGTTGGCGGCTGTATGATAGAGTGAGAGGGTTTATATATACTAAAACATGATGACATTAGCAATCAATATACCAATTACTGGACAAGTTATTGGACGAAGAATGCACATATCTTAAGCTTTGTGCACTTTGAATATACTACCAGCAATGGAGACCACAGAAATAATGTTACTTAACCCTTTGTAAGCTAGATATACTAATATCTGATGATGCCTTGAAGTTTCTGAGAGCTTGCAATAAAAGAAAACCTGGTCTGATTTAACATATTAAGCCTTCTGAATAGAAGACATAAACCTGACAAATTTATTTTTCATCAGGACTTGAGGAAGAAAGGAATAGATTTTTCCAAGCGAGAAGTTGGGTGTTGGAACAATGATGCCAACAAATTTAAATTGCTCTATATAAAATTTCAGAGGAAATAATTTTCTTTTCACCCAAATACCCCTAGCATATTACACAAACTTCATCACTGAAAAGTCAAATCATATCTTTTATAGGATGGTTAGGCAAACATCCCAACAGCTCTTGCCTGCCCGTTCTGCAGTAAAAAAAAGGAAGATAAAACTCTAACATACTCCTGTGCTACTAGAAATGCATTTCTGCATCTGATCAGTGATCATCCTCTTACTTCCTTTAGTCAGCTCAAAATATTCAGTGTTTATGAGTTTGTATTCTGTTATTCTGGAAGCGATTGTGAAGATTCAATGCCAGTGTTCTAATTGAAGCCAGAATAAAATGTGGTTAAACAAGTTACCTAATTCAAAGTACAAATATAGCAGACAAATAAGGTGGAGCTCAATGTAGCAGGCAGATCTTCTGTATCTGTGGGCATGGCAGAAGTGTTGACCAGATTGAAGTTAAATGGTGTCAACTCTCCACTGTCCATTAAGATGGACAAGTCCATGATCTAGTAGAAAGCTCACAGGTTTTGCCCTGAGATACATCATTAAAATAATGTGGAAAAGACAGATCTTATTATGGTTCTCCATCCTTTCCTATGTAGCCTATTAATGACAACTTTTAGTGCAATCTGGAAAGCAGTGATGCCACAAACCCTTTGATTTCTGCTCAGGTGGGAGCAAACAAGGCAGGGCATAAATATAAAATTTTTCTGCTGGGGCATCAGCTAATGAAGTAGAAATTCTGCAAAAGTAGAGAGGTAGGAGTTCAGACATCAGTCTGGCACTGTGTACTTGCTGTGTATCAGAGGCTGAATAAAATCTTAAGATACATCTCTTACAGATCACTTTTGTGATATAAGGGCTAAAATGTAACTCTGAATTACAATCAAATCTGCTCCTGCTCCTCAGAACACTAAGCACTTCTCAGAGTTGTGTGCAGAGGGACCAGTCTCAGACAAAGGGGAAAAATAGATGAGACTGCATCTGGTTTTAACTACAATGGTTATGAAATGTTCAGCTGGATCCTTTCAAATGACTCTTCCCATTGAGTGAGTTCTTGAAAAGTTTGGAAGTGAACTTGTCCATCACGTCTGATATGAATAACAAAATGCTTTTAAATTCAAATGTTTTATAAAATAGCACCATTACCATACATTACAGTGAATACAGTTAAAAAACCAACTCAACAATCCCTCCTCTGTAATTTACAATTAACTTTTTGCCTCAAGGTAACAGCTACATTCACAAAAATAATGGTAATAGATTGACCTTGTTATGAATGGATAACAAGCTGGAAACAATACAGTTTGTCACAGAGCATTAACTGTTACTGTTGAAATTGTAAATAATGTGTATAGACCTTACAATGTAAATGGCTCCCCTTAAAAATATTAATTATGTTGATTAAACTCTTGATGCATAATGGATTATTCTGAAACCTATTTAAGTCCATGTCAGAATAAGCACACCATTTTCTAAGATCCCATTCCCAGACTACTGGAAAATCTATGGCTGTGCTCTGACTGCTCAAGGTGGACAAAGGGCTTACAATGGAATATTGCCTTAAAGATATACGTCTGCTTCTTTTGTTTGGATTGCTTTCATGCTTTTTCACTGAGTACAACATCAGAAGATTAGGCTGTCTAGAGACATCAGGATCTTCTGAGATGCTTTTAGGCTGCTTTGGAAAGTAATAAAAAGCAATCCTCATCCAACAGCACTGGCCACTCACTGGAAGATATCTATGGGATACAGAGCACTCTGCTGGCTTTTATGCCACTTTGTAATCACTGGTAATGGGACAGAGGAATATAGATGAGTTCTTACACCTGTCTGGTTTCTCACACAAAAGTGGTGTAACTCATCATCCACAAGCCAGTGAAAGCTATGAGGGTTGATGATATTCAGCTGATCTCCTCTTTGTATGTCCTTTGGAGCCAGGGCTGTGCTCATCTGGGAGGAGGAGATTGGTATCACATGGCTCTAGAGAGCGATCCAAAACTGGTATATAACACATGGCATAGAAAAGATTAGACTTTTGTCCCAGTGCCTGGGGACCACTAATTCATGAACAAGAGACTAAACCATATTTTTTTTGCTTCCCAAGCACAATAAGTGCTCCTCAGCTGTAGCTCAAGACTGAACTTAACAGCACAATACTTCAGTGTTCTGGCCAATTACCATGTATAGACTGTTGCATTATAAAGGAGGGGTTCCCACTAGATTATCCACATAGAGAAAGTGATATTAAAATGACAAGCCACCAAGAGGTCAAATAACCAGTTGCCAGAAGTTAGAATAACTAGACTGTGGAGCAGCAATATCTGAGGAGCTGGCGCGTGTCCCAGGACTGGTTGTCACACAAATGAAAGAGAAGACAGCTGGAATATTTTTGGATTGACTGTTATTTTCTCTGAACATAGTGTAAATCTATCACTTTGGTTTTTCAACTGAACACTGGAGCTGGGAGTTGAGAAACTGATTCAGTAAAACATAAGATCTCTTGAAGCTCACACACAGAAAAATGAGGTATAATCTACTTTTTTTAGCTTTTAGCTTTATCTTTTGGGATGAAGCACTTTTCAGACAGTCTGAGCATAAAGAATCTGATTATATTTAGGGCTTTTCAGTGCTTCTGTAATCCAAGCAAATACATTACATCCTTTCTTGCCAAAAGGTGTGTTCTCTCATTTGGGCAGAAACAAAGTCACTGCACATGTATAGCTGAGCAGGCGCCTCTTCCCCTACAGTGGGGTCAAAATCCCAGCACAAGGCTGGGTAAGGAACACTCAGATTTCCCTCTGCCCAATGATTTTTTTTTTCTGGGCAGCTCTTGTTTCACCTTCAGTTAAAGTTTAGCTGTTCACTATACATTTGGTGCCATCTCTTTAAAGATGTACATCTGAATGGGCAAGAAAGTTAAGGATTAGCAATGGGCAGAGGTCAAGTCTGTCAAGACTTTAAGCATGTCGTTGGTTGTAAAAAAGATTACATTACGGCAGCTCTTTGCCAGATCAGTACTTCGATGCCAAATGTTAATCCTTGCTGGGGACAAGATGGCTTGTAAATGTTATAGGAGAACATAGCTTTTCCTGTAGAAAACAGGCATTTACGGTTAAAACACAAGGATTATTTTCTCATGCTTACGTTTCCATTTCATGCCGATTCACTCCTGCTTGCTATGAGCTTCGCTTCAGTACTTATATTTAATCACTTAAGATCTTTATTTGTATAGCTAAGGAGAGTATGGTTGAGTTCTTAAAGCACTGGGGAGCAGAAGAGTCAGAGCTCAGCCTCAAACTTTGCCAGAGTACTTACTCTCTGGGCAGAGCCTGTTTGCTTGCTGAACCTTGGTTTTCCCATCTGTAAAATAGAGCTGCATATAAAAATGATACTGTAAAATTTGATTTATGACTGTCAAAACAGTGTTTATTGGATTTATAAAGCAATCTACTTATTTTAGTGTGTCTAACTATATGTCTGTGACTTTATAAGTAACATCCCTTCCTACAACTAGATAGCTTTGGGTGAGACCTCAGGTTTCCAGGTCAGTTGTTTACACCAGGACAGCTAAGGCATAAGACAACACAAGATTTTAAAATAACAGAAGACTCAGTTGGCCCAAAGTTTATTCTGCTGTGGACAGAGAGCAGAACTGGGTGTAACCAGCAGCTGTTATTAAATGTGTGCAGGACACTGCCTGTGACTAAGCACAGTCAGGAAATAATATTGTTCCAGTAGATCTCCAGCAGCTGACTGTGCTTGTATAGCTATGCCCCAGTGCTCAAACTGTAGGAAGTCGTTCGGCTGTCCCATGTGAAAGAGAAGCAAGCAGATCAGAGCACAAACTGTGCTCACACCTGCTTTTGGCATCTTGAGATCCTCAGTGTCTCTGTGCCTCAGCTTCTCATCCTATTTTGGGAGGTAATGAAACTCTATGCTAAGGCAGAAATCAATAAAGCTTTGCTTTAAAGGGTCTGATGAGGTCAAACCCAATAGTGCCTGATGCACATGGGTTCTAGAGTAAAGGGGACCATGTAAATTCCCAGGTAGATTTGATAACAGAGTTCATAAAATAAGAAAAGCAAATTCAATCTGGGGAAACCTGAGCTTCTAAGGTTCATGCCACATACACCTAGGAGCTATAAAATTAGAATACTCTGGCAGAAAGGGATTCAACATTTTTTCTGGCAAGAAGTAAAAAATGATATGCAGCATACTAAGTATTAAATTTTGTTAGTTCAGTTTTGTTATGCAGATGGATTTTTTTTTCCTTCTCTTCTACTCTTTAAAATGTTTTGAATTAAAATAGCTTACTCAAGGTCACTGAAGGCATATGGTCCTGCTCAAAACTTTAAACAAAACATTAGTTTTTACAACCTTTTGTAATTTGGTATTGTATACAACATGGTTATAGACGGAGTTTCTGTAATCTTTGCAGTGGGTGACAGAAATATGAGAGCCAAATTTATAAGCCATTTAGTGAAGCATTTAATCAATTTCATGCATAGGAAATAACTCCGATTGCTTTGCTTTATCAATCTTGCTTTCTCAGAGACCTGCAGTTACCCCAACCTCAAAACACTTAAGTGAGTGTCGAACCATATGCAAATATCTAATGCTGTACACAGTGTCAGGAACTTCTGAGGAGTGCTTAAACTTAGTTGCCAGCATCAATAATCCTTCTTGAGGCTGTTAATATATTTCAGAAGGAAGGCAGAAAGCCTAATATTTATAGGAAGTTTCAAGGCCTCTTTTTACAGAGTTTTTCATTAAACACCCTTTGTCTAGAAAGAGTCTTTGACACTGGGTAGAGTTATGCAGATTAAGCTTGCCTCTAATAAAGTGTTTGTGTACATTGCCTTTAATCACTTACAAACACTTAAAAAACCTCCCTGCACCACAAGTCCCTGTTTCCATAAAATATGAATAGCATATCATTTGACAAACTCAGTGACACACTGCTTGAGATGATGCTGCTTGCTATGTCCATAATAAGAAAAACAATACATTGAGATTTAGACTGTCTTGAAACCCATGTAAGAGTTAAGAGTCCCACTTACCCATGCCTGTGACTGGGGAAGTCATCTAGGGGCTTTATCTTGTAAGAGGCTGGATTTAAAGATTAGAATTCCTCTTCTGGTCTTCAAACCATGGCTCTGGATGGACAGCCTGACCCTTAGCATTGGGGAAGCAGAAGGGAACAACACTCCTCACCACTTCCACAAGGTACCTGGTGAACTGGAAGATCCTTAGCTCTGTTCTTTATCTAGTAGCATCTCTATTCACAAGGTGATGGGATAGGACTGGTCTACTGGTATATGCCAGAAGAAGTTACTAATTTTGCTACAGAAGGCTAAGCAAAATATTCTTCAGGCCAGCATCATTCACTTCTCCTGTATCTGAAATCCCTACCTGGAGTAAAAAGTAGAGCTTAAAAGACTATTTCAGAGTACACTTTTTTCTCATGTACTACAACAGTCGTACAAGACCTTATGCAGGGTACTACACAGCGACTTTTTTTCCTGAGTGAAAAATTCCTGAAGGAGCAAAAAGGCAATCTCTCTGATAATCATCAGCTGCTCAACTATATTAAATTTAGACAAGGCTACAATAGTGACAGAGTTGTCCCCTGCCCTCTAAAATTAGAACTGAAAGAATGGTGGGTATAGCACTAAATATAAAACTCATTTAAAAATAATGTGCTCTCAGGCTTTCCTAATGCTTGAAAAACTGATCATCATAAATCCCTAAAGATCTGTTTGCACAGCCAGCCTGCCTCCACCAGCTCCAAACATGTTTCAGTAGGATAAGTTCTTCCCTGAACATCCACTTTTCTTCACGTTATATAGGAAAAAAAGCAGTAAGGTTCACTGTAGTTAAGCAATACACTTCCTAGTTATCTAGGAGGACAGAAGCTTAACCTGGACTCTGCTTTCTATTTAGAAGCAGAAAGAAAAGTAAAAAAAAGGAAGTTACTACTATCTCTCATAAGCACAAGTCCCGGAAGAGTTGGTAGAGACTATCCACTTGAAATGATCACAAGCATGAGAGTTAAACCTTCAAGCTGTAGAAGAACCTTAATTGTCCTCTACAGAAAAAAAGAAAATCCAGAACAAAGAAACCTCATCTTCCTACTTCTGTTTCTCAGCTCTAGCAAAAACAGATGCTAAAATTTTCTGAATAAATAAAATAAGCAAGGTAGATTAAGGGCAGTTTTACATAGAAACAGAGCCACAGAAAACATCTTTCCTCCCTTCAGGTTCAAGAACAGCTTCTTGCCTAAAAGACAACATCTGCTTTTCTTCCCAACTCCCTTCCAACACATAGGACCTCCCTCCTACCCCAGAGAAGAAAACACATAGAGAGGAGCAGCCCTTAGGCTGCACTGAATTTATAGCCAGTTGGAAGCTAGGATGTAAATTGGCCCAAAGGAATGCTGGGACCTTGGAGGAGTTAGAAGTCTCCACCTGATGAGACAAGGAGTATCTTGTAAAATTCAGCTTATTTGCCAGCTGTTTCTCTTTTTCAGTTATTTCAATTATCAGAGCATGTGCAGCAGGTGGTGAGCTTTTGAGAACGGTGACACAAGGGGATGGGAAATATTTCTTTGAGAGGGTTTAATGAAAGTACCTAAAAACCACTTCCCTGCTTGGTATGGTTCTTCTCTGCGGTGGGAAAAGTGCATTGGCTCTATAAAAAGCCAAACCCTACTTAACTAGAAAAATTAGAGGTGAAGATTGTGTGTGGAATCGGGGGCCTCAGTTAAAGGTGATACTACTGCTTTACCACAAACTTAGCTAAAAAATAGTGATTTTTTTTTTTTTTTTTTTCCCTCCCTTGTCCTTTAGCTGCCTTTTTTTGTGTCGTCCCCCCCCCACTGTGATTACTGGAAGTTGCACGGGTCTCGGGTCTGTGCTCTTGGTCTTCTGTAGGGCTATGAGAGTTGCCTGTGACACAAGAAGTGGGTCTGGACTTGATCTGCTGCAAATATAAATGCTTGTTAGGGAAGCAAACAGGTCATATTACACTATTCTTGTACCTTAAATAAATCAAGAAAGGTGCAAATGTGTTAGTCATGAATTTATTTCTCCCTTGGGCTACTTCCATGAGATATTTCTTTCTCTTCCTTCCCCCCGTCATTCTACCTTTGCTGTTTTGGATGGCATCAGCTTATTGGAGGGATTTGCTGAAAATAGTAATATTAAAAAGGCATGTTTTCTGTTTGCTCATTTGGACTATTCTAGGAGGGATTAACTCATTTAATTTTTCACTCTATAAATTTGGGGTTCCCTTTCTAGTTTTGTCTTGCGGAAATGTTAAGGCAATAAAAGTATAAGTAAAAGAAGCTGCAGGTTTTTTTTTTTTGTTTGTTTGTTTGTTTTTTTTTTTTTTTTTTTTTTTCTAGATAAAGATACACCTCTTGCAGCCTTAATCACCAGGTCATCTGCTGTCTTTTAAAAAAATAGCAACTGGAATAAAAATTCCTGTGCTTTTCTGTTGGAGAAAGACAGATTCTACGTGGAAAAGTTTATCACAATATGAACTTAGGTTTTTGGGAGGAGAAAAATGATATAGGAACTCAGGGCTGATTTTTTTTTAAGGAATTCAGCATGTTGGTCCAACGGTGAGTGGATAGTGCAGAGCTTGCGCCTGGAGCTGGTGTTTTTCACACAAGGAACATCCTGGTTTGATGTCAAGGAATCTGCAGTTGACTGATGTTCTCAAGGTACTCCCCAAAATTCATCTGGCAGAAAGGCCATTCACCACTTTTTAACCTCTATATCCCCAAGGATGTAGAGGTTTGGATTTATTCCTCTTTGCTCACCAGAGTGTAAATTTAAATCTTACCTATAGGAGAATGCCTAGGAGAACTCTCAGTCAATGGACTGTTTCTGGGGAAACTGGTGTTTTTGATGACCTTATTCAGAAAATGATTACTTTGCCACTCCTAAGAGCTGTTTGCTACTCTGTGGAGTTTTCTGGACTTGGTCTAGAGTTGCTCAATTAGTAATGAAAGTAAACAAGGATTAAAGAAATGCTACTGCCTGTTCACTCGCCAAAGGTGGTTCTCTCGAAACAGAATAAACACAACAATTTGAAAACCTCAATCAATTTTCTTTACTGTTTAAAAAACACAGTATTTTATAGATGTAATTTATTCACAGAAAAGAAGAGGGCTATTCCCAATATTATCTTTATCTTCTAGACATAAATAACAAACAACTCCGGTAATCAAAATTTACTGCAATTGTAATAGGTTTTGGCATCATTTATGTATCGCAGGGAATGTTAACATAATGTTGACTTTCAGGACTGAGGCCAGGTTATTTTGACTGTCTTTTTTTTTTTTTTTTTTTTTTGGCTGGATTCATTATTAAAAAAAAACCCCAAAACCCAACAGACAAGAAAGACCAGTATATTTGTGGCTTTTATGGCATTTGAGAGATTAATTCTCATAAATAACACTGTTTATATTTCCTAATCAGAAAGTTGAAATTATCTGTGACAATGTGAACACTAAAAAGTTGTATACTATGAAAATATTTCAATAATTAATGCATGCACTATCTAGAGCAATTGACAGTGAGGTCATAAACATAATGGGCCATCTGTGTTTGATTTGTATCTGAAAATGCTTAAAGGGAAAGGCAGGTAATTCAGGCTTCTCTTACAAATGTAGACAGGCAAGATTTTTCACCTTCTCAGAAGGTTGTTGAACCATTTCATTGCTTTAAAGAGATAGGAAAAAAAAAAAAGTTCTTCCAGGCTAGAGCCTTTAAACATGCTTGCATTTTGTTCCTGTATTCTTTGACAAGTGGAGCACACCAGTGGGACTTTCAGTTTTCTTTTAGAGTACACAGAGGGTTGTCATTCTCCCTTATTTACTTTGTATTGTTTGCTCTATAAAAAAATGCCACTTCAGGCTCCTGAGCAATCCCACTAGCTCTCTTTGCATTCTGGGACCTGGGTTTGAATAGTTTCCTTTGGATCTTTCCAAGTTCAAATCTGTGCTGGCCTGTTGAAAGACAGCAAAACTTTTATGCAGGGATCTGGCTCGTTGCACCTTTATGACCCTTCTCTGGATTTGCCCCAGCTTGTCTCCTGAACCTTTTCTCCCTTGTGAAAGTTGAGGTTCAGGTTACCTGCATATTTGGGATTGGATTTAATTTAGCACTAGATTTCTGTGCTGTAATGGGGAGAAATGGATTGTCCTGCTATTGTTAGGAATAACTCTTTATCTCTGAACTTAAATGTGCTGGCATAAAGCCAATATCAAGCTGGAATGACTCAATAAATAAACAACCAAATACCCCCCTTGTTTTCACTGGCTGATCTGATGACAGTCGGACTCCTGCTCTTGGCACTGACTGAGGCTCTACTGAAGGAAATGCCATTATCTTTCCCGTGCCAGGCAGAGATTAATACATTCTTAGAAATTGAATCCAGACAGTTCTTCTAAATGATTTCATGTGACCTCCTGTATATCAGGGTTATTAAATACTACAAATTACCTATGATAAGACTAGAGATTGCAACCTATTTAAAACTCTGTACAATTTTTTCCCTCTGCTCTGCTTTTTCTTGTTGCCTAAATATTAAGTATAGGAAGATAATAGGTCATAGCAAGGTAGCACTAATGTCTAGAAAAACTGGCTGAAATATATCCAGGTAATCCCACACAGTAAGAATTCCCTCACTGTCCCTGATAATCTGATCTGGGGTTAGTTTCTTTCTCAGATCTGAAACTGGTGATCAGTGAGATCCTGAGCATGAACAGCATAGACACCAGCTATCTCCTGTGAGATCTCTCCATTGCCCCTGAATATTTTGACCACCTCTTTAGCATCTCATCCCTAGCATTTCCAGAGCTTTGATGTAGCCAAGGGAAAAAATACTGGAATAAAGCAAAACCAGAAACTGAATTATATCACCAAGGTGTGAGAATTATTCTTGATATTGCAAGCACCTGTCTAATGCCCAGGACACTGAAGCATAAATATTTTCTTAATGTTGAACCACAAGGGTAATAAAAGAAGACAAGGCAAGGCCCTAGATTCACAGAATAGTAAGAGGAAGATTTTGGTCTGTGGATGCTGAAGCTGGCAATGCAATTCCCTCACTTGCATAAGCATCCTCCTTCTTTCCCCATATCCTCTCAAATATGAGTGTGCATAAATTTCTGGGTGTCCTAAGTCAGACCATGAAGAAGATAATTTCTATGTCATCTCAATTAAAGTGGATAAATACCCTTCACCTATGTTTATCTTCAGCTGCACTATTATATCTACAAATTGAAGAATTTCTCCCAAGAGCTACAACAGAACCTTTTTTTTTTTTTTTTTTTTTTTTTTTCTTTTTGGAGAGCAAGTTTTGCCTTAAATGCTTCAAGCCCTCTGGTCTCAAAGTTTAGCAGTTGTCACTACTGGGAAACTGCATCTTACTTCAAAGCTGAGTTTCTGTAACTTCTGTTTCCACTTTTGCATCTTGTCATGTTGTTGGCAGCAAGGTCAAATGCCCCACGTTATCCAATATTCTCCCTGCGTATGGGTACCACTGCTTAGAAATCAAGTTCTCCTTCCTTTTTGTTAAACTGCAGAAATTGAGTTTATATGTTGCATAGTAGTGTTTGTATCTTTTACCCAGATTATTTTAACCTGCTATGGTTTTACTTCAGTATTTGTCTCCCTTTTGAAAGTAGAGTTGGACCCAGCTGTTTAATGATTTATCTTACTAGTGCTTTTTGTTAGAAACAAGATAATTTTCTTGTTTCTACTTGTATCTTTATTTTTTTTATTATGTCTCTGGACTCCAGAGGGTTTTGGCCTCTTTATGCACTGAGGTGGAGATTAAATCCTTCAAGTTCAACTGTTCTGAGACAGTTCCCCATTCTAGAAAAGTAGCCTTCTTCCCTGACTTCTGCTGTATTTATCCACATTACAATAAATACAAAATAACATACTGCTCTGAATCCTAATCTCCCATCATTTGCTAATATAATAATTCTTCCTGTCATCGGTGGATTTTATTAGCACAATTTTATGTACTATGTGAAAATTTCATAATTAAGTTCCTTATACTGTAAACTGCAATTTGGGTGAAACCAAAGCAAAACCTGACCCAAGCTTGGTCTGTGACAGATTCTTAGGGAAAGATTTCTAGGAGGAGGACTTTGTACCCTCCTGGTTTCATAATCAGCAGTTAAAAGACATCCAAATTACTCAGTGAAGTTCCATGTTTTTTTAAATCCACCTATATTTTTTTCTCTGCAACATCCATTATAATGAGTTCCATCATTTAATTCATACTGAGGAGAAAAATATTCTCTTGTAAGGGGTGTCTTATGTTATATTATGAAAAATAGTGAATAATCCTTCTCTACTTACCTTCTCTACTCTGTTCCAAATTTTATAGGCCAGATATATCCCCTTCTTTTTCTTTTTTTTTTTTTTTTTTTCCCCCCAGGTATTCTATATTTTTAAAAGGCAGCAAAAATATTATAATTGTCTGTACCTATTTTGAGTCAGAATGACCAGAACTGCCATGGTTTTATACATGATATCAGGATATTTTCTGGGTTTTTATTCTCTACTCATATTCTTGTATCTTATTTTCTCTTTTGTGAAGCACTGAATTGATGCTTTACAGTGAATTATTCACACTCACTGAGATCTTTCTGGCATAGATGTGTCTAGAGCCTGTGTGTCTGCATGTATTGTACTTGCATTGCTCTCCACTCAATGACACTGAATTTCTTCTGTTTTTCTAATACCCTGACACTTAGTACAGTGAGACCTTCTAGCCTGGATAGTCTTGGATAATTCTCTATCATTTGTCCATATATGATCAGCATAGCTGGTAACATTGACTCCTGGTGGGACCCTGCTCAAAAACTCTTTCCAGTCTGAAACTGGGTATTTATTCTTGTAACCATCTTACCTTATAATAGCTCAGTTTAAGGACCTTCACTATTAAAACTTCTCAAAATCCTTCTAAAAATCTGTGTACCCTTCCTGGAGATGCACTTGCATTTGTTGATGCCTTTGACAGAACTTTATTAAAAGGGGTTTGTGCAGACCAAGGAATGGTGCCGAGTATCACTTGGCATTAAAAACTGTGGTGGTTTTGCTTAGTTAAATTTAAGATAATTTCAAAAGAACAGTGTGGTTTCCTACCTAGGATAGTGGCCTGGTATTCAGAATATACAGGTTATACTCCTTCTCTGCAAAAAATCTGCTTTACTGAGCAAGTTGTTTTGTCTTTCTGTGGTGCAGTTGCTCAGAGGTGCAATCATTACTTACTTCTTCCTTCTCCTCTATTTAGCTTCTAAGCTTTCCAGGATAAGGACAGCATATTTATATGCACACTTCTTTAAACCATTTTGTTTGGTAACTCTGGATAATGTTGTAATCCAAGCTGATAATTCATTTGTTAAGGTCAAATAGTTCGATAAGGGCATTATGTTACTGCTTTTAATCAAGCTCCATTTCACCCTTTCAATTAATATATTTTTGCAAATTTTGGTGATACGTTATCTCAACGGGAATATCAGTTTTGGCCACTAAATCAAACAACATGCTGTAAGCAGTTTTCAAATTCTATGTTATTTCAAGTAAAATTATTTTGCTATTATTCTGTTGTTTTAAAGAAGTTAGTTGTACTCCAGCACTAATAATGTCAGCAAAACCAGCCAAGGACTTTTTTCCTGACATTCCGTTAAGGTGTGATAATTAAGAAATGTGAAGAGAACAGAAACCCACAGTGTCTCTGCACTGAAGATGTTGTGCCTTAAGAGTCTGAGTAATAACTGTTGGGTCAGTGACCATAAAACAGTCCTATAAATGCAGAATATAAGATCTGAATGGGGGCATTGCCTCACAACAATTATGCCAGCAGCTAATGGTAATATCTAGTGGGTTACCCATCCTTCCTCCCTCACCATTTAAAGTGACACCATCCCTGTTTTCACGCTGCATCTATCATAAAGACACATTGATTTCCTTTTGGAGGAAAACACATATTTCTTCCCTCCTGCTAAGAAGATAAATCTGACAGATTTTAATCAAATGTAGTTGTTCACAACTATAGAAATGTTTCCAGTGTCATAGATGAAACCCGTTTTTTTTTCCTTTCCTTTTTTTGAAAAGGAGGAGGTTTCTAGAAGCCAAGTTTATTTGGAGAGTACACCTGTGCTAAAAATCTTACTATATGCACCAGCAGTTAACATTTCAGAATGCCCTATGGGCAGGTTTAACTTTACTGCCCTCCAACATAATGCATGTCTTGTAGTGGTAACCATGAATACTGCTATAGTTAAGGGTCTGTCAGTGGTTCTATCATAAACTCCCCTGTTTCCAGGGTTTTTATAACTCAGCCATAAAAACTCTCTCCAAGCTAAAGCTTAGCTTACCAAGGCAGACCTGATTCTGATCTTGGAAAGGCAGATGATACATATCCCTCTGTCTCTTCTGAAATTAGCTATGATCCCCAAGGAAGGGCTCTCACAAACCATGGGTGCCATACATGTCCAGCAATATATGATAGATGAAGGGGAAATATTGTCTTAGAAAGGCTTTCATCTTCCTCAAATGGCAAATAAATTGGTCTTTTTACTTTGAGGCAAGACGAGTCAAACAACACAGTGCTTTCCAATTTAACCTGCATTTTTACTTCAGTCTTTTGTTTCTTAAAGTAACTTTAAGAGTTCATTACTTCATAGCCTGGGCCATAGGCAACAGTCTGATAGCATTTGGAAATGTGGAATATCTTTCACTATTTAAGTATTACTCTGAATTCAAATCAGTGGGAATAAATGTAGAAGTGGGTATCCTGAAGGAAAAGATCAGACAAATCTGAGTAGATCCAATGTTCAGAGCAACATAGAAACCATGTCTATTGTGACTGTGAAAGAAAGGAAATTATCTTAAAAATGTGAAATTACAATTTAGATTTCTGTTTTTGACTGTAGACTTAATCCAGCTTGTAGGTGAGGCTGGCTGCAATGAGCTCCAGAAGTAGAGCAAATGTTGGTGCATAATAATAATAATACTCTGTAAGGGCAGACAGTATAGATTTGGAAATAGGTTAAATATTTTTCAGTAAAATTAGAATGTGATAGATGGATGCTAACTGTATTATGGTTCTGATGCTGTGTTAATGCCCACTAATTAAAAAAAAAAAAAAAACTAAACCCAGCAAATTTTGGATACTGTAATTATTAAGTTTCTTTTGGGAACAGGAAGAAGTGTTCAACTCTGTCAGGATATCCACAAGCTTTCCATTCTATGGTGGTATATCTACTGATCCTCCAGGTGCTCCAGTCCTCCTTATTCCATTCCTGAGTGTCCCAAAGCTGAACACTCACTAAATATTTTGAATTTGAACCTACATGTATATCTGGTCAATGGTGAAGAGAAAGTAAAGGAAATACCCTGAATATGACTATTTAGACCAAAGAACAACAGGCCAGTGCTGAGTCCTGCTGAAGTGTTTGGCTAATATTGGATAATATTTGACTAGTAATGTTCCACCTCTGATCATTTAAAACCCGTACTCTATTATTGTAAGTCAGTTTGAGATTCTTCAACAGCCTGAATTTGGTGCAGTAAGTCTTCCTGCTCCTCAGTCTGATTTCAGCCACAGTCTCCAGTTAGGCAGTAGCCAGAGGGCTAAATGGTTGAATTTGAAGTGGCCAAGAGTTACATTAGACAGCCGACTAGAAGAGCTGACACCTTCACATGTTTATTCTTAGTGCTGCATTATATCTCTAGTATTTGACATCTTTACCATATTAAAATTTGGGCTCTAAGGAGTAGGAAAATAGTGACTCAAACTGTCACCTCTCCTACAGTGGTTTTATTTCTGGGTGCTGTACGAGATGTGTGGCATCTATTGCTGCTCCTGTGCCTAAGTGAGGAGGAGGCATATTTGTTTAGCCCCATCCTCTGCGTGTCATTTTGATAAAGCTCGTTTGGCTTGACTGGAGGAATAATGTGGGCCATGACATAAGCTGGCTCTGCCTTGACGGAGAGAGGGAAAACAAGATTCCAAAGTGTGGTTTGGTCCTTGTTCCTCCCTTGCTCTTCTCCTGGGACAGCCGATCTGCTCCAACCCAGGGGAGCAAAGGAGAGGGAGGAAACTACTGATCCATCCCTTCCAAAGAGCAGTCTGTAACAGTCTAAGGAAGATCTATGGAAAATTAAAACAAAATAAGTAGGAGGGGGAAAAGTACCTTTTATTTGCTATTTCTACACTGATAATGGAACATTAATTTAAACCAGGACCCTTTTTTGAAATGGGTCATAAGTAAGCCCTGGCCAAAGCCATTCTTTCTTTTAAATAGTATTTCTGCTTCTGTGTTGCAGGAAGCTTTTACAGCTCTCACCTCTAAGACAGATCATTTGGGCCTTACACTTATTTAGATCTAAGAAAATGAGATGATGTTCTGGTGACCAAGTTTTTCTCTAACGCTTGTACCTTTATGAATCTTCTCTCCAAGATATCAAGGAAGTTTCTCCTTTTAAGGAGTCTAGTGTCCCAGTGATCTTGGGGTGGATTTGCACATTTAAGTCCCATCAAATGCTAATAGGAATTCCTTGACCAAATCCTCTGCCCCTTCCCTCTTCATGCCTCACTGGGAGAAAAGAGACATTAGTGTGTTTAAAAGTAAATTTCAAGGTTTCCTTTTTGTGTGTTCCAATGGCTGAGGTTTATTCCTCTTGTCCTTTTTATTTTATTGTGAAGCACCTTGAGTTATTTGCATGATAAGACACCCTGTAAATGGATTATATTGTAATGCATTGTGTAGGTTTAATGCTGACAACAGCTTGGTTTGGAAGTAAGATAGCAACTTAGATTTTTAGTTTCTGATGTGCTGTGCAGAGAAACGCCTTTTGAGAAGCATGAGGCAAAGCAGGAGGCATGAGGAGAAGGCAGCTGGAGTTAAGTTGTATGAATAACAGAGAGGGAAGGCTGGCGTTAAAAAGGAGATGAATACATTAACTTCTCAGCCTCTAAACCAGAGAGTATCAGTGGCACAAATGCAAGTGGTTCTCCCCTCTCTGCCATAACAATTAGCGTGATTTTTCCAAAGATAGCAAAGGAATTACAATGTTTTCTGGTAACAATCTTTCATATGTGATGAGTGTACCTTTGCAGTCACTGTGCCCAGAATATTATGTTGTTATATACTACCTATTTATAAACTGAAGTTGGTCTCCTGTCGAAGCCCTATATTTCAGAAAAAGTGGTGAAATGAACAAAAATCTCTTTTTTGGGGGGAGAGGTAAACTGCTCTTAATTCTCACTGGACCATGTAATGAGTGCTGGTGCAGGAAGTTTGGTAGTCTGAGCATAAAGCGTGGAAAACATACACTCCCCAGGAACAGTGTGTTTAAATCCTGGCAGAAACAGCAGAAACAGCTTAGCTTTTCCTTCCAAGGTAAACACACAGTTTGCATTGGGTGGGTATTTTAGATAATACCATAAAAATATAAACTTGGTGTGGAGACTAAAGTCATCTATGCAGAGTCCTGTATATGGCTGTACTGAATGTTACATGCTCGAGATAGTCTGTGAAAGTGGTGGAAATACTCCTTTTTCTCCCTTTCATTTACAATAATTAAAATCACCAATTTTTTAAACTTTATACCATACAACTCAAAGCTTGAATAATAACTAAACCAAAGAAGATGACTCTTTCTCTTGTATCTTATTGGCTTAATTCTGCATCCAGAACCCTTTCACTGGTCTAAAGTTCTTGAGCACATCTTCAGCTTTCAGGATACATGTGGTATCATTTAATGCTGATAGAACTATTCGCATATTAAACTTCAGTTTGATAGGTAATGGTAAATATTTTAACCAACTGTTTATTACCTATAGTTGTTGAATGGTGGAAGCTGAACAGTCATTCAAAATTTATTCATCGCTTAAAATCAAATGCTGCTTGGAATCATATTAGGTTTCATTTTTTAACTCAAAGTAGTCATGAATAGCATTTTTAAAAGCATTTTAATCATTGCAGTCTAAAAAAAAAAAAAAAAAAAGAGAGGATGGGGAGTATCTTTTGGGAAGAAGCCTTTGAAACCGTAAAGTGTAACTAAACTTAGTCAGCATACTGTGACCTGTCAGGAAAGGACTGATCCTATTAAAGCTCCACTGCATGCGGCCAAAATACTTTAAAGAGAACTCTGTAGATTTCTGTGTTTACTTGACGTCAATGTGGCACAAGAGGAAGATTGGCTGTTATGTGGTGGTTTTTTTTTTTTTGTTTTTTTTTTTTTTTTAAGAGAAAAAGAAATGCTTAGAAGAGTCACCAAAGCATTCCTGATTTATGCCGCTGTATTGGTTGATGATGCAGTTTCTGGGTCATATTGTCACTTGATTTGGCTTTCTGAATCTGTGACTGTTCACAAAAAGGGAGATTTTGATTTACCAATCCATTATTTTAAATTAAAATCTATAGATCTGCTTGTCTTCCCTGAAATTTGGCTTAACTACACAGTTATGAGGAAAGAGCTGGGCACTAACTGTCCCTTATATGTGAGAGAGGTGTAAATCTGGATTATTTCTAGCAATCTGAGGAAAACAGCATGAGGATATGTCTCACTTGAGTGCATGGTCTTTATGCCGTTGCAGTCCTACACTGATAAAGAGATGATGTACATTTGTATAGCTGACAGCAGACACAGGGCAAGAAACTTTTAATATTAGTTTAAATTAAAACAACTGGTGTTTTTAAAGAGAGGAAGAGATTCTTTGTAAAGTACAAATAAATTCTCCGTCTCTCTCTGTGAAGACGTCACTAACAACTCATTTAAACTCTTCTCATAAAAAGAGCATTTGTGTTCTAACAAGAAGTTTTGCAATCTGGAACAAAATGTTACTGATCGGGGAATTTGGATCTCAGCTGCTCTTGAATGACTCCAGATTTAATTCCATTCATGTTAGTGCTGTTATTCCAGATTTGCATAAGGGCAATAAACCATACTTTAGACAAATCAGTATTACTGAACTATTATTTGATTATAAAAAATAAAAAATAGAACTTTATTTTGTGCCTAGAAACAGTACTCTTACAGCCTTTTGCAGCTGAAATTGTTTGAAGCAGGTGAAAGCAAAGCTGTGCAACTGGTATTATGTTTCATGAAAATATCTGGCATGTGCAGTGTCCTTTCCTTCTGTGGGTTCACCTGTTTGTGTGGCTTGTGTGCTATGTGGGGTGAGAGCATTGTGTCTGAGATAGCCTAGGATGCAGTAAAAACATTGTAAAATAAATCAGCCTGCATGTGAAATCAGAAAGACATTTTGCTTTATATACAGGGATACAAAGACTGATATAGCACTACTGTTATCTGAAAGAAAAAGTGTGATCAAAATTGATAATAATTCTTCCATTAAGTGACAGATAAAACTTTAATTAAGACAGCCTACTTGAAGCTCAGGATGCTTCATGTGTGACTAATTCTGACTGGCAAAAATATTAATTTTAACAAACACCAATTAGCAAGTTTTTGCCTGTAGCTGAGAAGATAGTTGTTGCATGAAAGTGCATGCGCATGTGTATGTATATATGTGCACGTAGGAGCGTGTGACATCTAGTGAAAAAGCATGAGGGTTCTCACATATCCTGCAGTATTTAATGCAAGGTTATCTGGTGTCTAAGCAATGTGTCTGAACACAGGCACACATGAATTTCTCAGTATGATAGGGTGCATTTAGCTTATGTAAGCACCAAAAAAACGGTGGCTAATGTGTTACTTGTGTGTGAAGCTGCATCTAACACCTCTCAGTGGTTTACCAAGCAGGCAGAGATTTGGGAATTCTCCATTTTCAAGTGCCCAAGCTGAGACAAACTGGGTGAAAGCCTGGCTCTGCAGTTTAAGGCTCCTGAGAGCCCCAGGGAGAGGTTACAGCTCTGGCTTTCTCCTCCAGCTGAGGCGCCTGGGGCTGTTTCCATCCTCCAGAGCCCTGGAGTTTCCCCATGGCTCATAGCCCCAAGGGACTGCACAGTTGCTTGTCCTAGAGCCAGATCAGACTGAGGTCAATGGCATCACTTGCCCTCCAATTTTTGGGGACTAAGGTTACACCACTGATGTTACAGGAGAAGTGCTAAATGGCAGAATCAGCTGGATGCAGTGGCTACTTTAGAGTATTTTAGTCCTGTGGCTTGAGCATTTGGGTTATATTTTAGGAACTGAGATGACCATTCTTTACAGATATTAAGAATGCAGAGCCTTGTGAATAGCGGAAAATTTAACATTTCATGGATATCACAACTCGCACTCTTTTTTTCAGTAATACTAGTGTGTTGTAATTCTTTTTTGCCCTCTATTATCCATTTACACTGCTACAGAATGTACTTTCATCTTTTGGAAATGACCCCTTAATGTGGTGGCTAAAATTTAATTTAGGATATTTTGCTTTAAAAAATGTGAGCTTTGTTTCACAGCAATAACACTGGGACTTCCATGTTTTTTTATTGTGACTTTTAGAGAAAAAATTCAGTTTTTAAAGAAAATTGTTGGATTTTTTTCTTGACTGCTCAATCTGCAAACTCTACTCAGCCTTGCAGACCAGGCTGTGCTCCTCCTGAGGTGTGAGCTCTTGCTACCAACAGAAATTCTGATATCCTTTCAGTGATGGCTGTGTTGCCTCTTTCATGCTAAAACAAGCATAAAGTAATTAAAACTTAATTTTCTTTGCAAGATATTGAAAGAAACATTATTCTAAAGCACCCTGGAAAATTATTTTGAAAAACAAACTGCTTTTTTAAATAGAATTCTCCCCCCTCCTCAGCGTAAAGCAGAACTTTGAATTTTGAATGAAGTTTACCCTCTTGTGTGGGCCCTGATATGAAAGTTTCTACCCACTCTCATCTCTTGGTAGCTTTCAAACCATGTTTAACTGGAACATCAAAGGCAGTCCCTTCAGCTGGCCAGAATAATTTCAGTTACAAACATCTTTATAAAGAAATACAAGAGCAGATGCTTGTATCTTTTTATTGTCTTAGTGCCTATTTTACCTGACTGTAGTAGCTCCAGAGGACTTCTGCCTGTAATACTGTAACTTTTAGATTTTTTCCTGTGTAGTTATCAGAGTTTCTTTCATTCCAGCTACTGATTTTGTTGCCTAATGCTGGCAATACTCAGTTATCTTTATCTCATCTTGATCTATGCTTTTTATTTGAGTTGCAAAAGACCACAGCCACAATTCAGCCTAAGAAGATAAACGAAAGTAATTCAAGTCCAGTGAATGGTTTTATTCTCTTGTGTTCATACTTTCATAACTTACTACTTGTCTAATCCATTTTCAGCTGTAATGTACATATAATCAACCTTTTCAGACTTCTCACAAGAAAAGCTTTTGTTCACTGTGCAGTAATCAGTATTAAAGGCCTTAAAAATGGTGAAAGTCAATGACACTGGTGTATTGTCCAGATACATTGTTGTTGATGAAGCGAACTGATATTGCTGTGAAAGACCAATTTCATCTCAAAGTTTTTTTCATCTGTGGTGATCACAACATTTTTCACATATTGTTCTTCACAATCATGTAAGTTGGTACCCACCTCTGATATTTCTTTCTAGCTGTTTTTTTTTTTTTATCTTCAACTACAGAATGATTTGATGGCTCATCAAAAAGCATTCAATGGCCTCAGTCCATTAATGCAGCCTCTACAGACACCATTATATGCATTTGAATCAGTGAAGAAAAAAATCTTACAACAAGAAGATACTTGATCACAAATATGATTGTGTCACTATTAGATTTTAAAGCTAAGAAAACTAGATTTTTAAAAAAGAACAAGAGCAGTGAAATGGTCAGATTTTTTTCTAGGGGAGCATCGTACCATATGCCTAATTATAAACCTAAGACAGGTTCCAGAGATTTCAAATTCTTTAACATTAATCTTGTGATTAGATGCTTTGGTGTTTGGAACCGTTGGGGAGATAATAATGTATTCTTCTCACAGTTTTTAAATGTTTATTTTTGACCCATTGCAAATTAGGCTTTTATTTGAGGTGTCAGATAGAAACAAGGTCCTTTAAATTTTACAGTCACCAGTTAATATGCAGCTTGTGATGGTATCCACTGCTTTATAGCCTGTTAACTCAAATGACAGTCAACATTTGGATCTAACACAAAGGTGGGGAACATCCTCACATCACCCAAAGCTATCCCATGGAGGAAGAAAACATTAACTGGAGTTTCTGGCTCTGATTGCTTTCAGTTTGCCCTCAGGGTGTCCAGCTGCTGAAATACAAGCTCTTATTAGTTTTGCCACTCTGAAGCAGCTTTGAAGATAGTTGATTTTGGGGAACCTTTTTGACTGGGATACCAAGAGGAAGTCCTTACAGAAGCTGGCATTCAAAATTATTAGTATTACACAGATTTAGACCTTGATATTGTTCTAAAACATATCTAGATGCAAACATTAGTACTTTGTAAACTAAGTCAAAAGCTATTAGGTGCAATGGATTTTGTTAGATCCCACAGTAAGGCTGGAAACACCAGACAGCTATTGGGCATTGGAAACTTTCCTTATGTCTGTAACACAGAAGTAGACTGAGCTAAATACAGTTGAAAATAGTTGCCACATGTTAACAGTATTAGTCAATTAGACAGTTGCTGACAGGGAAATGGTTGTTATCCATGAGAAGAAAATAAACCAAAAGCTTCTTTTCAGATTTTCCTATTTCTATCTTCTGTTTGAAATAAATATTAAACACCTATTTCCTTATTTATTTTTTTTTTTTTTTTTCCTTTAAGAGAATAAGTAGTGGTTTGGATTTTTTCCATCATTTTTCTTTTTCCTCCTTTTGCACTCATCCTCCTTCTCCCTATTTTTCCTATTTTCAGACTAACTCTTCCAAATCTTTAATTCTGGAGAAGTTACAGAAGGGAACAAAGGAATATTGAAACTCTCTAAAGTGGTTGAGCTAGTTTCATTTTTCTTTCTGATGTTATAACTTTTCCAAACCAAACTGAAATTTTGGATATCATTCACTTATTCAACTAAAGTGACTAAAAGGAAAAATGAAAGGAAATGGATGGGGAACAAAAATAATTCCAGTACTTATAAAAATATCATGTAAACAGTTGAAAAAAGATTATTACATTTTGTACCTTGTCAAGGGGAAAACAGTTGTTTTGATTTTTTTAAATGAAAATGTTCTTCCATTTTTCAGCTGTTCTGAGAAAGCCAAAGACCTCAGATGTTTTCATCACTAGTGTTACTGCATTTCTACTTGTCTTGGATCTTGCTTTTACAAGATGCTATCGCTATGCAGTGTCTCTTCTGAATTAACTGAGCTTTTCAGCTGCATATTTTAAGTCTACATGAGTCAAACGTTCATTGGATTCATCACTCATCAGCCCCATATATCACTAATGCCAACCTTGATACTAAGATGACTCATGTCCTAATTATTTTGAATAACAAGTGTGCTCTTGTGGCAGGACAATATGATTTTGCTTGCTACAAAATGGATCAGCAGAATGTGGCCATATAATGTAGGCTTGCAAAATGATCATGAAAATGCCTGTTGGTACAAAATTTTTCATTCTTCCTTATTTTCACAAGGATGATTCCCCCCCCCCCCCCCCCCAACAGGTCTACTATGCAGCCCTCCTCTCTGTAGATAATAGGTACTTGAAAGTTTAAACATGACGATAAAGTATATGCTTTTGAGTTACATTTATGCTATAGAATTATTTCAGCTGTAATGTGCTATGAAAAATAACTAGGCAAATGATCCACCAAAGAGGCCATGGTTATAATTTTTTTTGTGATGACAATTTCCTTTTTGATTGTTCAACATCTGTAATTCAATAGAACATTGACAATACTACTTTATGTCCATTGTATCTTCTATGCTTGGTAACAAAAATGAGGAAAAGAAATCTCAGACAATCCTGGTGAGATGAAGAATGTATTAACACTCATCATACTGGAGAAATGTGAAGTGTGGGGAGACTACTGAACTGTGCTGGGCTGTAGATCATAGTGACTTTAGTGGTGGCACATCCTCTTCAGAGCATGGCATAGGATGATGAGTGGAATGAAACGCTTTGAACTGTAACTGCCTTTCCTGTCCCAGTTTAATCCAACACCTCAATGATTCAACACCCCAAGAATTCGCTAAGAAATAGGTCGTGCTGATCTTTGGTCTCCTTCAAAATAGTCTCATATCAATACCCGAGCAAGTTACTTTAGAGTATCTCTATGCTGAAGAATTTATGTATATTTACAACACCAAACACAGACAGCCACCTCTTATTGGCAATCTTTAGATGTTATTGAAGCAGTTGTCATACTACAACGATGTCTATCAGATTCATGTGACCAGGGAGGCTGTTGTGCAGTTGTTGCCCCCACCTCTGTATCTTGTAGCTACATGTTAATAGAATGGAATTATTTAGGTGTTTTACAACTGTTTTGTTCCCATCAGTTATACTACTACATCAGGGAGCAAAGTGCAAAGTTTTATTTCTGAGTTAGCATCATCAGAAGTTTTTCTTTTATTCTTTGAGATGTGAAGTTGTCCAGACTAACCATGTTGTAGGTGAGAGACAGTGAAATGCCTGGTAAAGTTATGCCCCAAATCCCTATCAGCTGAAAATAAATTCTTTCTAAGATGAAGTTGCCTATTTCAGCTCAGATGGAAAACTGAAGAAGGTAAAACATAGAGGAGCATTTGGACCACACAAAATGTAAACAGCTAGCTGATCTTTGGCCTGATCCAAACAAACGCTGTTGAAATAATTGAAAATATGCCAATTGACTTCTGTGGGGTTTACAGCAGGTTCTAAGTTGGCAACTATTCTTTCTAGCAAACAAATCTTGTCTCCTTTTACATTTCAGGCTTATAGTTAATCAGGTTACCAAGACAGAAATGTCTTTGGCACGAACATGTTTCTCTGTTTCTTTTCCCTGCAACTAATAATGTTTCTCCAGAAATTGCTTCAAAAAAACACTAAAAGGCCAGTATTTAGATAAGCAATATCAAAATGCTTCAGCATTAAGCTATGATAAGTGTTTCCTCCTGTTTGTTGTAAGAAAGAAGGTTTTTCACAAGCCATGTAGTCTTAACTTTCACCAAGTTAAATAAAGGTTTAGTAAAAGGATTTTGTGCCCTTTTAACCCCCAATAACCAGAGTGCATCCTGTGTGACCATTCATTACGTATGAAATGGCTGTAATTTATACCAAATGGGGTAGATGAATTCAAACAGAAAGATACCATCGATGATAAAAAGATAACACTTCTCTGTAACAGATGCTTCATTTTATGATGGAAATGGGGAAGCTGAATGCTGCAGGTGCCGGGCTGACACTAGGCCTGTGGAGAATCATTAGAGCCTCCTCAGAGATCTAGGTTTACTCTGTGTTTAATCAGCCACAGTCAGAAGAAATGGCTTCATTTCAGCTTGATGAGAGCCAGATTACAAAAGGAAGATAGATGGCCAATAAGGTTCATCACTATAAGCATATTGTCTTAATTTGAAGAAACAAGCTGGCATTCTGTGCTGAGGAAAAGTGAAGTGCAATATGGCTAGTATCAAAACCTAGTTATTTCAAGTCTCTGTGCTTCCCACAATGAAAATATTCTGGCTGTTGTTCCTTTGACTAAAATATTAAAAAAATATTGCACATGCTGCAAATGACCACATTTACTCATGAGATACCACTTCCTTGAGTTCCAAAATGCTGAAATCTATTGAAGTAGTTTTGCTCATCTTAACAATTCTCCAGACACTTATTTATACATATGTATATTACAAACATAAATATATTTGTGTGTATATGCAAGTGAAAAGGTTTGAACTGACTATTGATCAAAAGAGGTCTCTGAGCATAATATGAACATGCACCTCCTAAAAGGGTCGCAGTGAAGCCATCTATCATGACTTCCCACAACAGCCATGGGGACAATGAGACTGTCAGCTGGGGCAGGAGGCTTGCCATGATGGGGGGATGGGACTTTAAAAAAAAAAAAAGAAAATAGGAACCTGGACTGGGGAACTTATTCACACAAAAGATAAACAAATAAACAAAACTGGAGATCTCTGCTTTTCAAACAAAATGCATGATGTGTTGCTATTGCTTAGCTTTTCCCTAGTTTTTTTTTCCCCCTAGTTTTTTTTTTTTTTTTCCTCTTGTGCTTAAACTGACTTTTTGTACAAGCTATTTCTTCAGTGCTCTCCAGAAGAAAGAGTCCTCCTTCAAAACAACGGAGCTCTTGGGATAAGAGTATGGGAACCTAACATGATGATGGTAACAGTATAATTTTTACTGTTTATTTTACAATAGAATCCATGTGGGCTTACTAAAGTCAGAACCTATGAGTATCAGTCAATCTACAAATATCTACAACTGTGATTTTTCAACTAACTTTGAATCGTGAATCCATAGGAATTTTCTCTTCTATGGCAAATTTAAACACCCTAACAATAGGTTTACATTTCTAAATTACCTCTCTCAGATTTCTTAAAGGAAGTTCTTTGCCCCAGGACTATCCAGATCATCCATGCAGAGCTTGAGGTGCAAAACTGCAAACTATTATAACTATAGTTAGGGAAAGATGAGGACAAAATTTAGGGTAAGTTGAGGAAGGTAATAAATGAATCCCTGTCCCAGAAGATTTGGTGGGATAAGAGGTTGATCCATAAAGCCTTGGAAATCAGTATTTCCTCCCCTGCTCTGTAATTAACTGGATTTTGGAGCAGACCTAAAGGGGTAAGAAAGCAGAAGGCATTGTGTAAGAAAGACATAGATAACTGACAGGATTGAAAGAATGCTTTAGCAAATGCTATGCTGTGTATGATTTTGTAAATGTACTGAGCAGGTCACAAGCAAGAATCTAAGATGGAGATTTTCTGTGTGCTGCAGAATAAGAGTGTGATGGAGCGCTTTGAGGGGTGAAACTATGGTTAATTTGTGGAGTTTGAGAAGGTTTGAGACTGCTACTTCTTGAAGAAGTGGACAGTCAGGTTTGCTTGATTTGGGACAAAAACAACTGAGAGGAGAGAATGGTTGTGAGGGGTCTAACTTGTAAATGTTTTGCGTTAAAACAAGAGTTTTGTGCCTTGATGCAGTGGAGGAAGAGAAGGAACTTGTGGAACATATGAAGAAAAGGCATGATAAAGTCAGAAGACTTGGGCCATAAGTTGATCTTAAACAGTATTTTTAAAAAAGTCCTGGATGATGGTGCTTTGTTCGAGGCATGCTACAGCCCAGAATGGTCATCATGGAAGAGGAAATGGAAAAACATGAGCAGAGGACTTCCCAGAAGCTAGGGCCTAAATAAGTATTCTGAGATAATAATAGTTTTCTTTTGCTTTTGTCCTTACATCAAGAACACTGTTGTTTCTTGTGGTCTTCCTTAAACTCACTTTATAAAAAAGCTTATATATTTTTTTTCCATCTTCCTTTGTTCTAACTTCACCCATCTTTGCATGTTAAGATGAAAGTGAAGCAACTCCTACTGACTTTACAGGTCTGAAGGGAATTAGGAATTTGACTCATCAAAATTATCTCTCCTCCCACACTTTTTTTCCTGAAGCACTGAAGAAACACACTCCTTCGTCCCTTACACATTTCCTTAATGTCTATTTGGACTAAAAGCAGTGTGCTTGCAAGCAAGCAGCCGCTTTTAAACAGCTCAGACTACACCACATCTGTGTTTCTGCAGTACCTGCTATGCTGCTAGTCCAAGACAGCTTGAACTGCCGCCTTATTTTATGGCCGTACTGACACAATCCTGCAGTGAACCATGCGACCCCTGAAGTGTTTAGAAAGGTGCATTTGTGTAAGCGAGACTTTTTTCCTCTGGAGTAAATCAGAGGCTCCTAGATAATCTCGCATGAACACATTATTGACTCATACCTTTGCCTAGGCAAGGAAGGCTGCATTTTTCAGAAAACGATACGCTGAAGCATTCACAAAGTGGAGACTTAGGAAGCTTAACAATTGGTAGAAATATTATCATCAGCTATCATGGTAACATTATCCAGCCATTCCCACCCACAGATATATGCGCACACACACACACACACAGACACTGGATTTCAGCTTAGAAAGCCCTGCAAATAATGCGTTGTAGGTGTGTGGTCCTCAAAGTGTTTAAAAGTTTGAGGATGAAGTGAGCAGGAACATCTTGCATGCACCAGCTGAAAGAGGATTGGGAGAAGCAGGGGGTGGATTTCCCTGGACAGATGATAATTCTCTATCCTTCTATGTGCTGCCAAACTACCTCAACTAGTGGGGGGTTTATAAACTTTTTTTTTTGGTCTCTGAAGAGCAGATCTTCAAGTGTTTTTTGGAACACATCAAATACAGTACAATTAAACAGGAGAAAAAAGTATTCCCAAGTCCCTTCATTCCCTTCCTTTCCCTTGTCAAGATATTACTTAATTTAAATGCTGCCAAAGTTAATAATGAAAGACGACATCCTCCAGTGTGTCAGAGCCCAGTGCCCAAGCAGAAAAGCACGAGTGGCTTTCTGCACTCCTATCTTTGCTAAATTCAACCTGGAAAAAAACTAGAGCAAATTCAGGGATACTGTAATTAGCAGGATTTAAAATGGTCTGTTCAGGTCACTTTTCTTGGCCCAGAATTGCCCAAGAACTCAACACCTGAACTGAGTATCTGATGTGCCTGTGCCATCACATGGTGCCTACAGCATAAGGCTAGAAGTGCCTCCAAGTCAGTTAACATGGGTATATGCTACCCACGGGTATGCCGTAAAAACAAACTGCCTTGTAACCACATCTTTCCCTTACAAAAATGACGGAAAGTGGACAAAGCGCAGGACAGAGATAGATATCAAGATTTTGGAAAATAACCACCAGGGATTTTTGAGGGGGAGGAAGGAGGGGATTTGCTGCTTATTGAAGACCTGTGAGGTTTTGGTGTGAGGGAAGAGACAGGAGTGAGTGTACACTCTATGTTTTCTCCCTCCCCCACCTTCTCAGATACCTAATACACTGCTGAGGGGATGAATAGAGCAGATGAGCAGTGCCAGACCTCGGTTCATTTTTTTTTTTTAAATGAAACTTTTTTTCCAATTTCTAAAAATAATTTGTGTGTGAATCAAAGAGGGAAAAGAAAGGTAATGCACAAAGATACAGAGCAGCTGATTAATTAGTCTGAGGTGCTCTCAATGCTCCTGTATATATGGAAGGGCTAAAAACGTAAAATACTGAGGTGACATTTTTGCTGCTGTGGAACATTACTGTGATTTGCAGATCCCCTCTGACTGGGTAACTCACTCTCAGTGTCATCCCAGTTGGGGTCATACAAAAACAAATGAAAGTTGCACAGAAAGATTTGAGGTTTTAGCACTGAGGCTAGGGATCAGGATTTGTGCAAGAAGGAATATTCTCCCACAACATGTCCACTATGTGCAGGTGACATTTGGTGGGTTTGCCCTCCCCTGCCCCTATCCTCTGCAAAACTCTATGCCAAAGCCTTCTTGCAGGGGGGTGCTTCATGTTCTCTAGCATAGCACCCTTTGGAGTCTTGCTGAAACAAAACAAACGTCCTCCCCAAGGTGGTCCCTGTTCTCCCTGGTCTCTAACATAACAATCATAGTCCTTACTCAAAAGAGCAAAGTCAGAGTGCTGCAAACCACGGTATTCACCTGCTAAAGGTGAAGGTCAAAGCCTGCCTGCCTGTAGATTGGCATACCTTAATCACACAAGCCTAATGGCCTTTTTCTGTAGCCAATGGAGCAGAACATCATGTGATGTCTATCGCTGACTTCCCAGGTACGACTTACAGCTCACTCGTGGTTCTAAAGCAAAGCTTGTGCTCTCTGGGTCTGCAAGATGCTTTAACCACCTTGACCTTGTGCCTCTGATGCCAAAATGTGGAACAAGGGGAACCTGTGATATCCTAAGATGCAAGTAGGTAGTAACTGAACCCACTTTAACAACCCTGGGAAGGAACTGCAGCAGTGTTTAAATGCAGTGACTGTTCTGCAGGAGCATACTGCTTGTAGGAAAGGCTATTCATCTTCTCTAGTTATGGCTGTAATCTCTGTTCTTTCACCTCTAGCTGTGGAAGCTTCCACTTTAAAAGAAAAAATACAGGAAAATAACCAAAGTTGTTAATTAAATCAACAGGAGAGCACTCCATAGATGTGATGAAACAGAAAAGTTGCATCTGCCTTGTGCAGCAAGTACCAAGAACAGGTTAAACTTCTCTCTTTAGTACAGTCAATGACATTATGCTGAGGATAGTCCAACTTCTATCTGTAACCTCTCTCCCCTAAATAGCTACTGTTTATCAGCTACAAGTTTTGCAGGGTTAATAGCTGGCTGTTTTGATGAGAGATCATAACCTTCATGGTGCCAAAAGGTACCAAAACAAAGGGAAAGTCATTACTAGTTTTAAATGATTTCTGAAATTAGTTGCTCTCTTAAATATGATTAAATAGTGCAAAACTTCTAGAAAGCAATGAATGGCCATGCCTGGATCCATCACCTGAATGCCACGTACCTGCTTTCCTGCTGTATGTCCCCTCATTTTCTTGCTAGGTAGAGGGAAGAAAAAAGGCTGGTAATTTATGACTCCTATTAATACAGTAGGCTGGATATGTTGACAATATATCAATAATTATTTCTGGCAAGACCTGAACAGTATAGTATGGGTCTCTGTAGGATGACTCATTTTACCAGAAGACAGATATGTGTGACCTGAGTTTTATGACAGATGTCAAATATATCGAAATGTGGTGTGAGGAAGATCATCTTATTGGCAAAGTAATGAGAAGCCAGTGGGAAGATTAATGTTAAAGCTGAATTGTGTGGTGCCTCCTTCGCTCTGTGTTTTTGATAAGTGATACTGGGGCAGAAGGGAAGGGGTTATCCTCTGCACTGTGTGGGCCAAAAGTGGGAGAAGTTTGGAGGAGCAATAATATTAACCAATGCGACACCTTAACTTTCATGGGGAGATCATAAAATAAACAGCTTTTTGCAGGGGAGGGAATTGTTGCGGGGGGCTGATAAATGCGACAGTGCTAGGGGAATGGCCAGCTAACCAGACAGCATGGCCTAAATCTTTCAAGGTGACTGCTGTCGTGACAACTTAAATAGGTCTTATTTTCAGCAAGTGCTAAGCCTCCCACCTCCTGAAAATCAAGCCCTCGTGTTTCACACTGGCTGCCACCGAGTGGAGATCAGCTGCCACCTTGGGAAGTGTAGGCTCAGAAAGCCTCTCCTCCTGCAAAGCCAGCACAGCAAGGATTTCTTTGCAGAGTTGGGCTTTTTGCTGCTGGAAGGCAGTTCCCTGTCTCAGGCTCACTCATTGGTGCACATCCATGATGTCTTTGGAGCCCTGGTGTGGGCTACCATGGTGCTCAGGTGCCATCAGAGCAGTGGTTACACCATCGTGTCTTTCTGCTGGCAAGCCCTCCCTTACCCTTGGCTTCTGCTGATCCCCCATACAAAGGAGTTCCAACAGACTTTGCTTTCGGATAAGAGCTCTGGATCCCAGACTTGCTGTGGGTGCAGAGCTGCAGGCCGGCCTTTCTTTGCTATTGCAAGGACCACCTTTTTCGTACAGAGAAGTCCAGAAGATTAATTAGTTATCCCTCCATTCCTTGCTCCTCATGGAAAGATGGTGAGGAGTTGCCTCCTCAGGCAGCAATGGAGTAAGTCTTATTCATAACAGAGGCAAGAAAAAACGCATCCTGTAGCTTGATCATTTTCAGACCTGCAAAAGCACTAACACTCCATGGGGAGGCAGTTGCTTAACCCCCAAGACTGCAGCATTATCCAGGGAGCAAGGTTTTGGGGAAATGTGTGTTGCTATGTGGTTATTTTTTTTCTTGTTTGTGTAAGAAGGCCCTTTTCAAGTGGCACAGGTGCTTCAATGTAATAACAAGGTTAAGCTGGAAAAAAAAATTATATACTTTGAATAATTGAACTGTATTTTTAGCCCTCATTTTGTGATCTGTGTCACATATATATATGTGTGTGTGTGGCTCATTTCCCTGTTCACCAGAGACGCTTTTGCCATATTCAGGTTTGCTACCTAGAGAAGAAGCACATGGGCACTTGGTGAACTAAAGGCACCTCTTGACTTCTTTCAGCACAAGAAAGAGTTGCAGAGTTTTTCTTGCCTTCTCTTTTTCTTGGAAAGGTCATGATTATAATTTCACCACAAATAGGACAATTTTATTTCATTCATCTCTAATAGTAGCACAAATTTAACTATATTGTGCTAGCAGGCACTGATATATTAATTAAAATATAGTCTAATTATTTACCCTAGTTAGTTCATACAAATCTCAGTAGTGTAATCAGTGGACTCCCTTAAGGATTTTTTTCTGTATTCAGCAATAGAACTGGTTTCTCTTTTTTACTCTACTCAGGAATAGAGATAGTTTGGGGTTTTTACTTCCAGGTCAGTAGTTCAGTGGCTGCCATGGCCCTGGTCTATGCAGAGGGATTTTGCAGCCACTGTCACACTGACTGCTGCTAATAGTTGGATAAGGCCTATAAAAAAGTTATTGTAGGAGCTGTAGCAGTGCGGAGAAGCGACTCTTCCCAGCCCTGACTTTGAGGAAATTCCTGACCTCGCGCTGGTTCCTCTGCGGTACATTTGGTTACACATAGCCAGAACAGTTTCTGAGAAATGGTGCTCTGATGTTCTTCAGCGTGAACAGATGTGGAACAATGTTTACACGGGGAAAATGTTCAGCCTGTTTCGTAAGGAAGGGAAAGGAATGCCTCTTGGCAAAACGGAGGCAGAATGCTAAGATGATAGGGATCTGAGCCTTTATTACAAGGACAAGAAAAGCTGACTCTGGAGCTGCAACACGACTTGGGATGCCCAACCTGTATATACTTAGGGCTTATTTGCTGTCAGGTGTTTACTTTAAACAGGTGGTATGAAAGTTGTAGATGGCGTGGTTGGAAGGCAAAGAAAAATTGTTCAAAGCAGAGAGGTGGAGGAGAAGAAAGATGAGGTGAGGCTGAGGAGGACTGAGACTGACCCAAACTGTAACTTGCAACCCTGGCAATTTCATAAACACCTTTTCTCCCTCTGGCATTGTCATCGTTTGAGCTACTCAGCAGCTAAATGCCACACAGTCGCTCACCCACCCTCTCCCACTTGGGAGTAGAGAGGGAATTGGAGGGGCAAAGGGAGACTCGCGGGTTGAGATAAAAACAGTTTAACAACAGTAACAGAATAATACGCTGACAGCAGTATCAACGGGTAATGTACCATACAGCTGCTCATCACTTACCTGCTCCTGGCCGGCGATCCCAAACACAAAGGCCCCACAGCCACACCCCCGGAAGTGAGAGCCCCTCCTGGCCCACTCCTGCCTTTATATAGTGAGCACAGTGTCACATGACCTGGACTATTGGCCAATCGGGGCCCAGCCCTCCAGCCGTGCTCCCCCTGCCCCCGCACACAGGTGAGGGCACTGGGACCTGGGGAGCCCCTGGGGTCTCTGTGCTGCAGCTCCTCCCGCTGCCAGACCCACGGGAACTCTAGGCCAGCCCCAACCAGGACAGGCATACAGCCATCAGTCTTCAAACCCTGTCTCCAGAGCATGGAAAATTGAAAAGAGTGGGTGAAGAATTCCTAGTTTTTCTCCCTTTGTATTTTTATTTCATTGCCAATCCTTACCTTCTCATCCCACCTCCACTTTTTTCTTTTTCTCTACAAGATCAAGCACCATTGAAGAGGAGAAACTGCATCGTCTAAGCTGCTGGAAAAGACAGCAATGCAAATCTGTACAGCCTTTCATGCATGCACTGTAATTAAAAAGTGCATCCTTCCCCCTACTGAAGAGAGGGGCTTGATGGATACAACTTGGAGTATTGAATACCAAACCCAAGTTGTCTGTTGTCGGTATAAGTAGCGTAGTTAGCAACTGTGAATCAAGTTCTCCATAGGAATTATGACCCTCCTTAATTATATACTTCCTGCAAACAACCACTAAAAAGATCAAACAAGAATTAATACATGGGCTGAAGAATCAGACTTTTTCAGTGAGACAGCACAAGACTATATAAAAACCTGCCTTAAACAGCAGAGTCATCAGCGTTCCTGGTAGTGCAGCCTGAATTTCTTTGGAAATCAGGTACCCTTTAAGCACATTTTCATCATAATATAACCAATATACCTTTTATTACATTTCCTCTCCCTGTTCTACTTCTGGTTTAACCATGTGTGAACCAAGCTAACATGATTAGACACCTTGTTTTTCACCAGTCATTTCTGTTTGCAGTCTTCCATAAAGTGCTTCAAATGAATTTTAATATGTTGATGGTACTTACTGGAGAGATTAATATTCATAATAAATACCCCTTAGAAATAATCTTCAGCAAATCCTTTTGACAGAGGAGTCAGGGCTGTTAACGACAATAACTACTACAAAATGCAATTTGGTCAATTACTTTAATTAAATTTCACTCTGTAATGTCTTCTCATTTATATAGTAAACTAATAGGGGAAAAGTACATCATCCTTATTTGCCTCCACTTAAACGTCCAAAACTGTTTCCTTATGTTTTGTTTTAACATTTGCAGCTCTCCCAGCTTCTCAGAACATTTGAGATAATTATGGGTTTTTCAAATAAAGCTTATTCTTCATCAAGAAAGGTTGAGATTTTCTTTTGAATGTGCTTTCCTAGAATAAAAACCTTGGCTACACAGATCCTAATCTGGTATTTACAGACTAGCTGATTTTGGATGGTGCCAGCATTCCAGTGTAAATGGTAGAAGTGTCTACATTTCGTCAAATGCTTTTTTAATTATATTGTTTGAAATTGGAGTAAAAAGGAACACAGCTGTCTAGAGATTTTGGTAGCATACAGGTTATAATGAACTCATGAGAAATAACAACAGCAGTCTTTTTAATGCACGTTACTACGCTGAACAAGGAATTTTACACTGTGGGCTACATTCTCAGCTGGAGTAAATTGCCATATCTCTGATTTCCTCACTATACGGCAGTCTGGTTCTGAGCTCCTTGCTTAAAAAATTTGAACTCTTATTTTCAACAGTTCATATAACAGAAGAGGATCTGGTCTGGGTTTATTATGGTGCAATAGTGTGTAAATATTAAGGTCATCTGTTATTTGGAAAAATGCATGAATTAAATTAAAATCAGTAACTCCAATCCCACTCTGTATCAGTAAAATCAATAAAGCTGTTTCCATGAGCACTGTGAATATTCATGTCAACAATCATAATAAAGCATACAGGAATGTAAGGCAAGCATGTATGCCAATTTAGAGACAATTTTAGGGGCGGCATTGTTTTGGGGATCTGGTGCCGTAATTCTTCTGCCACAGCGTTAGCAGAAAAACAGCAAGTAAAACTTCAATAGGGAGAAACAGCTCACTTTTATTATGGAGTAAACTGGGGAGGGGCGGAGAGGGAATCCCTCTTCCTCAGCAAATGTCTTAGATGCTGAAGTAGAAACCACATTTTTTTCCCCTGTGGTTTCACTGAACTCCTGTAAACTATAGCAGTTTCTTCAGCAGGCTTCCAATTTCTCCAGCAATGCTATAAATTTTGTTGGGAAGATGAAGTCCTACAGTGCAATTAACTCCAAAAGTGGTACAAAGCAACAGCACGCAGATACGGGGCTGCAGTACTTAGCACTTAACTCTGAAATTCTGATAAGCCCTATCAACTCAGGGTTGTGTTTAATGTTCACTCCTGCTTATATACTGAAGATACAACCTAGCGGTCACAGTGTTAACACTCCCCAATATCTATTACAATTAGTTTTTGATTAAGAGGCCTAGCATGGCTTTTGAAGCCTTTTATGTTGTGTCAAATGGCTAGTGATGGAGTGAGATGCACAGACACCTCCCAGTAACAAAGCATCTTGTAAAAGGTTTCAAGTGAACTATTTTATCATCCTAATGGAAACCAGATGACTCTAACTCCCCCTTTAATTTCAACTATTTACTGAAGAGTCCTTGTTTTGAATTACTTAAAGATTTATTCCAAACCACTATCTCATGCATTAAGAATCACTAATAACAAAGCCATTCTGAGTGGAGCAAAGCTTTTAAAGAATGTGACTATGCCATTGCATTTATTCTTAAGTTTAAACAGCGTTTTTTAATGGCTTTCACGTTTTTATATCTCAGTTTATTTTCTTGGTGCGTTTTTTTTTTTTATTATTATTTTTTTATTTTTTATTTTTCTTCCTTTAAATCCCAAACACATTTTTCTCCAGACGTTTCCAGTCGGTGCTGCAGTTTCCTGCCCTGCTGACAGGGACAGCAGGCTGGAGCTTGGATGGTGGAGCTGGACCTGTGCACATGTTCCTGCATCCCGTCCTCTGGAGAGTGTCTATTTTGGATCTCTTCGTTTGGTTTAGCAGAGGAATGATTGCCAAATGAGGGCCTAGGGGGAAAATCATGTCCACCATGCACAGCTTCATTATTTCCGCTGAGCAGGAAAATTTTCAGAGGACGAAAGTGTCGCTTCATGTTAGCTGTTCTGGCCTGATGGCTGGAGTCACCCCGGCTCGGCAGCTCTCCCCTGGAAAAATAGGAGGACTGGGGGGGATCTGCTTCCTCTGACCTTGCCCACTATCTCTTTCAGGCTCATCCTTTCCTCCCAGCCACATCACTCTCTGCATTGCTGCAGAAGGAACCCTGAAATAACTGGGATTAACTGGATTAGTGGTGCAAAGCGAGTCTCCTTTTTCTGCTGCTGTGGTATCTGCTGCCTGAGGTGCAGACCTCCCCATTTCCGTGGAGGCTAGCAGACACACAGAAATTGCTCTTAATGAGCACGACCATGAACTGGTTTTCATCCCAAAATGTGACACTGTTATTTACATCTGTCAGTATTTTACCAAGCTCTCTTGCTCCCTGTGGACACTACCTTCTAAGATGTTTCAGGCAACACAGCTGCAATATTCTTTTGCCAAAATGCCCTTTTGACTCAGTCTATAAAGTTCTTCAATATATATTTTAATGGCATTAAAAGGATTAAAGAATGGCATAGTTAATTAAAGATAGATTTTTTTTTTTTTTTAGGGTGAATTTATGAGAAAAAGAGGGTGAAAAAATACAGCTGTCCAAGAATAAGAATAGGTTGTATATTAAAGTGTAGCCATTAAATGTCTTGAGAACCTTAGCTGTATTGAGTAAGGAATTTGGACAAATAGAAGATGTTTTATTTCTAAAAATGTTAAGCAGACTTTTGTTGCAATGCATGCCAATAACTATTGACCTTTTGTGACCATGAATCTCCTGAGCCACAGAAACAAGCAGTTAACAAATCAAACATCCACTCCAAATGGAGACCTCTTCATCCTTCATGGAGATTTCTGCTGTGTGAATATGTATTTTCAAATCTAGATCAAATAGAGTCCTTTAGTACCAACTTTGCATCTGTTGGTCTTCAGACAGGACCAGAGTTCATGGGATGTGGGGAGGGAGGGAGTGAGGTGCTTTAGGCGGGACTGAGCTTCGGGTCATACCAAACAGGATGCCAAAAGACGAGGCATATTTGGCATATAGTTGTATGCATCTTAAAAACATTAAAGACTAGGATGTATCTACAGCTTGTCTCCTCTTATTCTACTGTAATAAGAAATATTTTACAGTGGTGGATATAACATATATTAATTAATAGCTCACTATCAATAACTAGACTTCAATATCATGAAGTAGATCCCATTTGACAAACAGGGAACAGGTACCACAAAATAAAATGGTCCCATGCTCATGAGATGATAGAAATGTCGTTAATTCTCAGTTCTTTAGCTAAGTTATTAGGCTGAGTTGCATTGTAAGCCTGAGACTGTCTATAAACTATATGCACACATAAATACTTCTGCACTTGTAAAATCCATATGCTGGCATACAGACATGGTGACTTCTGCATGTCGTTAAGAAAACTTCAATAAATTACATTTTGGTAAAAGTCAGGGAGAAAGGCTCTTCTCCTGCCAGCATAGCATGAAGTTTGTGTTACATCTGCAGGTACACAGAAGACTCCTGGTTCTCTAAGTCCATCATCAGAAACTCTTTCTGTAGCAACATGACATATTCCATCTATTTTTCTTTGGCTTTCCTAATATGTCCTCTCCTATTGCTCTGTTCTCTGGATGATTTTAGATATTTTTACAGTTTTACTCAATGTTCAGATAACACTATTTTACTTAATATTCAAAAGCAGTATTTTTTTTTTTAACAGTAGAAAAGTGTAATATTTATCTGTAGAAATATTTTTCCACATTTCCCCATAGTGTGAGTACCATGATGATTATAACTGATACATTGGAAATTCCATTCCTTTCTAATATGCAGTTCTATATGCTTTGTACCATTTTTAGTTAAAATAATAATTAAAAGTTAGAAGCCAACTGATTTGTGTCCATTGAAGTTTACATTATGAAAATATGCCAGGAGAGATGTAATTAGTCTCAGATCTGGCTGCCTTTATTTCCTAGCCTGAATGACCAGGGACCTACTTACAATCAAGTCAACTAGGACTAATTGTGGACCTAAGAGAGAGGCCTGGCTTCATGGTAATTTTGGTATTGGTCTGGAATAAACAGATAGGACTGCACAGGAAAACTGCTGTTGAGCTGACAAGCCAAAAAGAATTGAGAAAAAAATCTCACTTTTTAGGATGTGGGAGAGAAATTCTGAGACTATATTTTAGAAAAAAGGTGTTGGTAAAACTTTTATCATTGGCAATTTAAAGTATATTTCTTAGAATCAATAGGCAGCTCTAGTGAGTGTTGATGGAATGTTAAATTCAAGTATTCATACATTTTAATATATTTCCAGTAATGAATAAAGGGAGGAGCTATCTTTTATTTTTATTTTTAAATTTTTTAACCAGATTTATTTGGGGATGAAATCAATTCTTTAAATATTTTATATTTTACAGAGTTGTCAACAAGACAACATCAGTCTGAGACTCAGTTGCAGAATGAACAGCTGTGCAATACTTTTTTCAGCGATTCAAATAACTTTACTCTCCATGAATTAAAAAATAATTTGTTCATAAATTGACAGAGAAGAGCGAATGAGAAATGAATGCCTTAAAATCAGGCTCCTCCAGGTTTAATTTTTAGATGCTTTTAAAATATTGGTCCTTGCCCTTTCCAAAGTTATATCTATTAGCTATTTTCCTAAGCTTGCTGTAAACTGCCAGTTTTCCTCTGTGTTAATTATTAATATGACCTGTTTATGTACCAGTTATCCAGCTAACCATTAATGTCTGTTTACTCATTGATGACCTTTGCAACTACATGCCAGGCTCTTGGCCAGTAAATGTCAACATTTTTTAATAACTTAAAAATACTCTTCATAGTTTAAGATTATCTACCTAAATTTTTTTGTCATGAAAAACAAAAATTAAATACTACTTATAATTCATAGGTGTTTGTACAAGGCTGTTTCAGCCAAATGGCACAGTGAAAATGAAAGAAAAAAAATCCTCACTGATATTCTTTGCTTCTGGTTTTGTTTTCAAATACATTACAGCAGGAAAAAATATAGGTCCATCAAGGAACCAAAATAAAATGTTTTTCAAAAAGAATTACTGTAGGTAAATCTTCATTTTTTTTTTCTTCAGATTTTCCATGTTAACCTGAACACAAATAAGGTATGTCTTCCATATACTCTACTGATTGTTAAAGGCTACACTGGGGACACAATTGGATTAAAGCTGAAAGTAGTGACACTAATTTTTACCCATGATTACAAACTCTGTGTATATTTTTGCTCACTAAATGTGCCTAATTTAAAAAGACAAGCAGTATCCCAGGATGAAAAAGAATTTGAGGGCACTTCCCACTCAAATTGATGTGTAGGATGGCTTCATCCAATCTCCTATGGAGATAAGTTGAACAGGCAGGTTTCTTCTTCCTTGGTCCACTAACATTCTTTCCTAAGAAGAGCCTTGAAATATTGTCTTTGTGATTACAATTTGCAGGTCTGAAATTGGCTTCCTATTGAAATATTTTCAAATATTAACATCATCCCAGCCATAAGTAATGGTGATGGCATTTACAGAGATTACAGATTTGATATATATGTAGGTATATGTTCACATTTTCTCGTTCATTGGAGTTCTAACTTCAGTAAAAATTAGTTTTTTTTTTTTTTTTTCCTAGTTACAGCCTTGACCACTTGCTGTGACTGTCACTTCATGTCGAATTTATCATGCAGAATGTAAGTTGTAAGGCTGAGGAGCAATCTGTCATAAACCATTGTATCAGTAATCTCTGAAGGGGTTTGTTTTGGTCCTGGGTGGGAGGTAAGCTTTCTAGATTTCTACCCTCAGTTGCATAGACAATTTGGGCTCAATATTATTGTTTCAAAGGGATTTGCCTGGGCTGTAACACATTTACTTAAGCACTGTGCTTCTATACAGGATGGTTATACAGTACTTCAAGCATATAAATGCCTTTCAGGTTTTCTGTACTGAATGATAACTCACCTTGTCTTTCTTGGTGAGGTAGGTAATAAATAGAAATCTGGACTGTAACTGAGACATTCTGACTTAGTTAGATCTTCCGGTGTCCTGAAAAAGACAAGTAGACTCAATTACCATGCCAGCAACTACATAAAGATTGTCAAATTAAATCCAAAAACCTATGTTTAAATAACGGCATGACAAAATCTGAGAAAAGACAAGAATATCAAGCTCTTCTGACATTTTGACCTGAAGTTACAGCACTGTGGAAACAAAGAAAAATACTCTTTAAAACATGCATTATTATCTTGAAAGACAAAGGGGCAGGACTTGGTCAAATCCATTTTATCCTAGAGATTTGGACAAATGGTGCTGCAGCCATTAATCCATGCTGTGATCCTGCTTTTGATCGAGATAATTCCACTGTTTATTTGATAAACATGTAAATATATGACTAAAAGGGAAAAAAAATAATATACTACACTTTCTGGAGAGTCTTTCAACCAGCACCTTAATTAAGCCGCCAAAAGCCTTGTGAGTTGGATAAGTGTTACACTGAATTAGCGTCACCCACCAGTGATATGGAGCTATCCCAAGGTTCAAGCACAACAGCTGTCTAATGGTGTACAGTGACACTACACACCAGGGTAGAAACCGAAGAAGCATACCACATCCGATTGAAACTGCAGGGAGACCTGAGAGAGAATTTAATTATTTCTGTTGGAACTTCTTCAGAACATTGGCTTGGCACCCCGGTCTTGTAAAGCATGCCGTGGAAACCTTAATGAGCTGCAGTTGTAGAGGGTAGGCTTTCTTTTAGATATCATTGAAAGACAACAACTCAGCACACCTCAGCATCAAGCTAGAAAATTAATTCAGTGCTGACTCAGAGGACAGTGCATAAACCAGAATTGTCAGCACCATTCCTTGCAATAACTAGGTCTTCCTTGGAGGTCTCTCATCTAAGACTGACCTAACTTGAAACATCTTAGTTTGTGAGACAAGGGACAAGGCTCAAATGTAATATTCCTCTGAGAAGTGGTGTTCTGCATTCATTTGCTTTTATGTGCAAAACAATGACATATTTAATCAGAGCTTCCTGCGCCCCCCCCCCCCCCCCCCCAAGATGCTTATTATTTATAGGGAGCTGTTTACATTTTCCAGATAAATATGTATTCGTAGTCTTTCCAAGCTATCTAATGTGCTCTATAGATCAGAACAACTCCATTTAAAATTGTTTTTTAAAAACACAAATTATAATTTGATAGACTGGAACAGCTCTATTGGTTTCATAGATAGCTGGGCATTTATTTTCCACTATAAAGATCATAATATTTACCCAATGGACCAGAACAGCTCCTTCTTGGCCTTTACTCCCTCTATTATGCCACGATTATTTAAATACAGATTCTGCTTGCATTGCTTATTTTGTACCCAAGTGGTTGGGGATCACCTGGGTGAGTAAGTAAAAGGGGCAGGGGTTGTCTCATGTGTCCCATCATCTTCTGAAACATTGTTTAAAGATCTAGATATAACAGGGAGAGATTAAGAGCTGATAGCTTCCGTGACTATTTTATTTATAATATATCGTTCAGTTAGCCATCTAGTTCAGTGGGAGAGTGGGTTATTCAGTCATGTGTTCTGTGCATTGCAGGTGGGAGATATTTTAAGTGCCTATATGCTGACAAGGTGAGTGGTTAGGGCATGATTTTGTTATATACATATATATATGTGTGTGTGTGTGTGTATGAAATACATATAATAATTTCCATGATTATGACTTTCCTGCTTTATTTTTTTGTGACCTCAGAAGTCAGGGGCATAAATCCATACTGTGGGCATATGCGCTATCTTGTTATTTATTTGTGGAGAGCCAAGAGTGCTTGATACCATATGGACTGCAGCAGAGGAGATACATGTTCAGAAGCACTTCCTAGTGGTATAACGGAGATGTTACTGCCACAGTGGTTTCCTCATGTGCGGGAAATGTTACCTCAGACTTTCAAAAACCTGGGGATTGATTTACCCACCGAGGAAAATTAACAGCTATCATTGTCATCAGTGGGCATTGCTTTGGAATTCCCTGATGCTAAATGATGGCCATTTACATACATTTTACGTGTCCTTTTATATAACTTAATTCATAATCTCTGTTCCCAGATTTAAAAGAAACATTTTATCTGCATCATATTCCCTTATTTTTGAACAGGATTTATTCTTCCTTTAACTTCTTTTAATATTTTTGTTTTATAATGAATTAATACAGAGAATCAAATGTAACCATTATGAGACTAAGAGCAATACATATCCAACCCATTTTAACCTGTGGTGAAAGATATGATCCAGCAGCTTATTCCCTTCTCTAACTTATTTTTCTAGACTTTGTGTCTCCTTTAGCCAGTATGTCCTCACAGATGTTGCAGCCATAGAATCAGAGGTAAAGACCATATTCGGTGTTCATGGTTTCCTTCATTTAAGAGGTTAATCAAAGATGTTGCATGGTATGATTACATTTTTCACCTACATGTGATGATGGCTGAACTGCAGGATGGCTAAACTGTTGAATTTCTTGTTTTTCACATTGTACGTTTCATCCAGCTCTGTGACTCCTTTCTTTCACAGCCCCTTTCTTCAAAGAAAATGCCCTGTCAGCAAGTTCCCAGTTCTCTGTCATGTTCTGCTCATGCCTCCCCATATTCAGCTGGTTCAGTTCCAGCTCCACTACAGGCCTCCAAAAACACAAAATATTTTCTTTCTTCCAGAAAGCTCATTCTGATTTATATCCCAGATGAGCAACTTGAAAAGCATATGAACAGTGAAACTTAGTTTGGGTTTTGAAGTTATACTGAGTTACAAGAACTGAAATTTCCTTCAGAGGCTGTGTAGCGTGGGTTTTGAGCCAAAGGTATTCTCTGAACAAAACTACTTAAGCAAAAAATATTTCCTGATTGAAAAAAGCATGGATGAATGTCAAATGTTTGAGTTGCAGAGATGTGCAGATACAGGAGAAGTTACATGGTCAGTGCATGGTCAATCTAGCTGTGGGCTGCTGATAAAAGGCAGTTCTGGCTTTAGTTACATATTCTTGCAATCTAATTCGCATTTACACCAGTTATCTGACCAGATTAACCTGATTTAGAGCTACTATCTTTTCTCTCCCCCAATAAGGTTAGTTTTCATATTGTTCAGTGATCTGGCCCTGATGAGTGTGCATTCACACAACTGCCAGCACTGATAAAATGGGGACTTCAGGGACATGAAGCCCATGGTGAATATGAAGATGAGACTGGCAGAAGCCTGGGCATGAGCAAAAAGCCCCTGTCTGGGCTCAGTTTTGGCCAGGACAGCACTACAGTCATGGAAGTTGAGTTCCTCCATTAATGTCTGTCTAAGCAGGGTCATGTCAGGGTCTGTTGGAGGGATCTCATTAGAGGTCTGTTTTTTCTTTAAAAGTCCTTGCTTAGTATTTCCCTTACTTTTCCAAACACCCTGAAGTAGACAATACATCACAATGAGGTCAAAGCAGAGGAAAGGCAAAAAAAATGAATCCCAGCAGCCCCAGAACAATGACAGTTTTCATTTATTATCTAGAAGTCATGTGAGTTTTAAAGTCACCAATCATAATCAAGAGAAAAATGGAGCTAGATGCTTGACAAGGAAGATGCTGTCTGTGGCAACATAATATTCAATTTACTGCCAAGGCTACTGACTTCTGAAGCAATAGAAGAATAAGTGAAATTTACCTCAAAGGTAACATGGCATTAAAATTACACTAGCTATATTCAGTTGTCTTTTTTTAAAAACATTTTTGCTGATTTTATTTTAGTCCTTGAAAAAGTAAAAGTTCTTAAGGCTGTCTTGGAGCCATACCATGAAAAAAAATCTTAGGGTATCAAGGGTGCAAAGAAAAACCTAAAACACATGCCTACCAAAAACCAAGGTTATGTTGTCTGCCTGAGATTGCAAACAGCCTACAACAAAATCTAAACTGCCCCTCTGGCATTAATTATATTCTACCCTGAAAGCAGCATGCTCTTGTTGAAGTTTTGGGTGGAGGTCCTTGCAGAATGAGCTGAGGGCATTGAATTTCCTTAATATGACCCTGCCCCATTCCTACGCCTATATATTGTCTATTTAGGGAAACATTCCACTGTCCTTGCTCATGCTGAGCAGTCCCGTAGATATAAATCATTCTGCTGTGAAAGCAGACACAATTCAGCGTGACTAACGGACCCTTCTGTGCTGATGAACATTAATGAATGTGGCATCATATATGCTTGTAGAGCTGAAATCAGTGGGACTACTCATGGAGTAAAGTGCTACTCACTGTGAGTAAATGCAGCAACACAGCACCTATGGATAAGCAAACTATTTGGGATAGGAATCTGCCAAATAATAGAAATACACTTTACTGAGTTGTATGGTTTAATTAAGTCTTAACTTATATGTTTATGTCAATAATCACACTTCACAGTTGGAAGGATCTGTAAGAATAGTAAGCCAACAGAATATATAGGTGTAGTAGTATAATATTACAATGCGGGACTGCCTTTCTTGAAGTGATTGTCAAACACGGTCCATACGAGGTAGTTTTTAATGCTCAGCAAGTGGTTAAATTCAGCAAACTTAAATATTTTTCAAAACAATTTATATTTATTAATGGCTACTACAAAATCCATTTACCCATAATCAAGTGAAACTTGAAGGTGCTGGCTTTCTTAAGTGCTGAGAGTCAACAATACTAAAGTAAATAGTGGAGGACATTCCAAGATAGTATTAACAGAATTGATTTATTGATGATTGCACAATGGGAGGTTATCTTTTGTTAATTGACTCTGTAAATAAGCTCATAGGCGTCTCAAGCGAAGAAAAAAATCTATTGCTCCTAGAAAGTCTACAGGGTGAGTTAGCTATGCCACTCCATAAAGTGTCTGCTCTGCTGTAAAACTCCTTGTGGCTGGATAATGGCCGAGAGGCATTTCTAGCAACAAATCCCAGTGGGTGCTCATGCATACATGGTAAGTGACACTCAAAATGTTCTTGGCTTGAACTACCCTGGATGTGAAATAATTTATCTTGGATTTCTTAGAAAAAGACAAGCATAGAAAAAGGAGGAACTGTCCTGGCACTCAGAGATACATTTACAAATCAGGTGGAGTCCATACAGCACCCAGACCTGATCTTGTACTATTTGATTCTTCCAGGTGATATCTGGAAAGTCTACTTCTTCATTCTGACCCAGGACCTGCCTGTATCACCTCAGACCTAAGGCCAAATCATTGCTCATTCATTCTAGATATGCTACTAGGTACCTCCCCATGAAATGTTTTACAGATGCTTAGATCTTATTATTGCTTCACTTTGGAGTTCTGTATCTCCACCATGTTCTCTTCTGGGTTGAGCAGGGCATCGCCCAAGTTGGGTAACAATTTTACCATGTCCTATTCTTGTTATTACTTGTTTCAGTACATTTATGGTGAATAGCAGGGACACTGCTTACCCAGGGGCTATGGCTTGCCTTGTTCACTAATTTCTAGACTTCTTGCCTGGACAGCCCAGTGGAGACAATTTGGTAGCCTACTTTTTCCTGCTTTGGTTTCTATTTTCTTCCTAACACTATTTCTTTCTCTTTTTTTTGATCCCTCTCTGCTCTTGTTCTCTCTGGTAATCTTGTTCTCATCCCACCCCAACCCTGTCTTGACATTAGAGAGCCATAATCAGTTTGAATGTTCTATTTCACTTGTTGTAAGATCCAAAAGGCAAAGTCCTTTGCTCCTAATTTAACAGTCCTGAGCTGTGACCGATCATAATTTCTACTGTTGGCTGACAACAGCAAATAGATGGGTGGAACAGGATCACTGTGGCCACAGAGCTACTGTGCAGGAACAACTCAGTAGAGCATTTTTATTCCTGACCTGTAAAACATCATGAGCTTTCAAAGAAATTAGCTTCTGGTCGGTGACCCTTATGAATCACCTGCACTGAGTCATGTTCCTTTCTCTGTCATATCAACAACCTCAATATACAAAAACCAAACAACCCCCACCACTTCTCTAGGAGAGCACCCAGGCTGTGGGAACAAAGGCTCTGCTGTTTCATAATCTCAAAAACAATTAAGACATCAGATTAATAGAATCTTTAAATGCTTTAGCGGATGCAGGTGGAATGCTCTCTGTTTGCATTACTATAAAGCCTATCAGCACTCTTAGCATTAAAGGGCATGAGGGAAAATAAAGTATCAAGGTTTCAAACAAGACCAAGCATGAAGTATTGCACTAAAAAGAAGATTAAAAAAAAAAATAGCACATGTCATTTCTTGTACATCTAGCTTCTGAAACTTCTGCTAGACGTCACTGAAGCCCGAAGTTTACCTCTGAGAGGACAGGGAATTCCCTTCCCTCATGAGATGTATTTCCTTTTTTATCTCCTTCTTCTTGTTCCTCAACACAAAATTACATTCAGTGGTTCACTTAATGACTGTTATGCCCTTGGTTAATAGGATTTCACTGCAGTTCCTATCGTTTAGCTTGGCACTGGAGCACAGTGTGCATCTAGTGTTAGCTGGGTATTTTAATGTGCTGTCTGCCTGGAAACAGCATGAAAGACCATTCTCCCAATATTCTGAGTAGCAATCCTTTGAATTACCCTGGCTCAGGTAGAAGAGAAGATCTTGTCTAGAGGACTCAGATTTCTGTGCTGGGATTGCAGCCCATGCAAAGTTTAGAGGCCATATCCATAAAGATATTTAGGCACTTCAACAGGAGAGAGGTGCCTGAATACCTTCTGTGGGACTGGCCCTAACTGTATGTACCACACCTTCTTGACAGCCAGGAGTCAGAGCACTGACCTCGAAAACTGAGGGGAAATGCCCACTGATTCAATTTAAAACAGCTGCTGAATTTTTGTGGGACCTGTGTAATAAAGTTTTCTGGGCAGAAGCCCTGACTAAAGGGAAACCTTTTTTGGATCCTTCAGTTGGGAGGGAGTGGTAAACTTCATTTATTTTTCCCCCTTTTTACAGTTGAGGAGAAGAAGATTTTCATATTTTTATTTTCAATCATCTGACCTGTCGTGACCCCTCCTGTGCTCTTTGTGACACCAAAGAGCTTTTCCATTCTTCATTCCATCACTTTGGGCTCTATAAAAAGAGCGACAGTGTTGAGGGATTTCTGAACAGACTGTTTCATTCCTGTCACTGTCCCAGGAGGATTAGAAGTGCGGAAGCTTAGAGTTAGGATCATACTTCCCTCTATCCATATGCCTGGCTCAGGGGCAACTGTCTTTGTGTAGGAGGCCTTAATATTCCTAAGGCAGTACTTGGGATGATGTGTTTTCACATCACTTCTCTTCCTCATATTCGGTACACTCTTCCTTGTATGAAATCAGTAATCCAAGCCATTCTATGGAAGCATCAGTGACTCCCATTTACGTATTTGCCACCTTTTCTAAGAATGTGTTCATTTCATTGATCCCATGTTTCAACGCAGCAGTTGTCCCTGCCATTATCCTTGACCTAATCATAGCATTTAGGGATCCATGTGTCTCATGGTCACAGATGAGCACATGGACAGAAACTGCCTTACAGACCTACCCATATAGCTCGCTTTAGATCCATGAGAATGGCGTGTGAAATTCCTATTAGGTCCAGTTTCTTCTGAGCTGTGAGGGCCAAGATAGTTGTACTTCATAATCTGCTGGAATGCTTCTTCGCTGGCTTGGCATAGCTGGTCCTGAGGAGAGAAGCGGGGGGAGAGGATGTGCTCCAGCCCTAAGATCAGATGTCGGGCACAGGTGCTGGCAGCGGAGCAGCACTGCAGCCCCCCTGCTATGAAATCGCAAGCTGGCCTCATTCTACGGACCTTCTGAAAACAGCCGAAGATTGTGTATCGTGAGTTATGATGGCAATATAAAACTGAAAGCTTGACTGCATCTGTTAGTTAAAAATCGCTGTGAGAGCTTGGGAGGCAGCTAGCTCAGTGTTTTAGCTAAATCTCAAATAGGGTGGCTGCACTTTATCTTCCTAATTAAACTCCCTCTTAGTTTTTGTTGCTCAGGTTAATTTTTACTTCCCCTTTCTCTTACATGCTGACATGGATTAGTGCTATTGATGGAGACACCTATTCACTGTGTAAACTTTGAATTTGGATTCATATCTTGCTCTCTTCCTCAAATGTTGTAAGGTCCTCCAACATGGAGCTGCCACTTTCTGTCCCAGGGGCCACATGTCTGGGGAGGAAAAGAGATCTCCTCTCACAGTGGGCAAAGTTTTAGTTGACTGGAGACATCTGTTGAAGTAAAGTTGGCAATTTTTCTCAAATGGGCCAAGATCATATGTAAATACTGGTACTGCACATCCAGTTTTGTACTTTGAAGTGAAGAAGCAGCTTTATAGACAGATACAGGACACATATAATCTTTTACACCTTCATTTTGGTAGATGGATGTGCTTTATTCTCAGAGTCTGGGTGCTCATAAATGTTCTGTTGTGTGCTATTTTCTCATCTTGTTTCACAAGTGAAGTATCTGGTCCTGTTCCTGGGCAAATGAATGTTAGCCATCTCCTTGGTTTCCAAAGGGCAATGTCAAACCTAAACGAGGAAGAAGAATGGTGCTGGGATGAGACATTCCTAAAAGCCTCTTAAGTGATACAGGAAGGAGCATTCATAAGTGTTCCTCTTCCCTGTAAGACACTAATGAGTCAGTCCTTAATCACAAACTGTCTACACAGAGCTACTCTCCTGACGCAAGAGCAAGATTCACCTCTGCAGACCTTTGAAATAAGTCCTCTAGGCTTTCTTGCTTCGGTGGGAGATAACTGACCCCAGTAACCTTGCTCCTCTCCAAATCATGAGCTCATCCTATGGATGTGAAGGGATATAGTATTCCTTTCACTTCCTGTCTTAAACCCTGATTTTAGCCTTAGAACAGCCTGCCCAGGAGGTTTCCATGTGTCTTGTCCCTCTTCCAGCACTGGGAACGCTCCTGTAATGGGCAAAACGATCCTTTTACAGGTCATTTTGAGATAAAGGGTACTATATAAACGGAAGTCCTTATTAAATCAATAAATAATAACAGTTAGCTTCTTGCTGTTAGACATGCTAATTCTCACCTTAGTTGCCACATGCACAACATGGCATTATTTTTCTATTTCTTTTATGTTCTTGGTGGCTGAACACACTATCAAAAATTATTCTTGTAGAAATTTTTATGTTGGCCAAACGTTTTAAACATAGGAGAGGCCTTGCAGAGTTGAAAAGGGAAACTTGTCTTCCTAATAACTCATAGCTGTTGTGGCTACTATGTAAATCTCTTTATCCAATCAATCAGACATGAAATAAAATACACTGACCTGATGCTTGGCTAGCATGTAAATTCCAAGTCACATGAGGCCTGGGGAGTTATAATGCAGAAGAAGGAGTTTTCATTCCCCATTTGTAAGATGATATCTGCTGGGCTCATTAAGCGAAAATATTTTTGGGCCTGTGTCTTACAAGGTAAACTTGCTCTATTGTGCAGAAGAACATTCACTGAAATAGCTAACATGGATCATCTGATGACATTAGCTTTGTAAGTAATTTCCATGATGTCAAGGGTACACTGGAGATTAAAGGGGGATTAAGGCCTACTTGCACAGTCAAAGCATCACAGTAAATTGACTTGACTTGGCAGGCTGCACCTAAAGTTGGCAAGTTTTCACTAACTAATCATATAAAATCCAGGTTTGTGGTGTTAGTTAGACTACACTTTCACAGAGGCCAGGAAACGTTAAGCTTTCAAGGTGGGAGGTTTTAGGAGCTAAAGGAGGAAAAGGGAGGGGAGACTGTCAAGGAGACTTTTGCAATGTCAGGGTGCCAAGAGGTGCTAAGTAAAATAACGACCCAGTTTTACTGGAGAAGGCTCTGCCTTTCAAGAGCAAGCTGGTTGGATTTCTACCCAAAGGGCTTTTCCTCTAGCAAAGTTTATTTTTTCCCACTCTCTTGCTGTCACAAAATGCAATCTCCTCTTAAAGGATCAGACCCTGCACAGGAACTTCACTGAATAAAGATGAGTTTATATTTTAAAAAGGAAACAGCTGGATTGCAAAAGCAAGGGAGGTAGGCAGCTCTTGTTTCATTAGCTAAGGGAAACTCAGGGCCCCAGAGGAGAACAACTGGGAGAGAAGCCATGACAGAAGAAAAAAAAAAAAGGGAAACAGAAGATCATAAAGAACTAATAATGAAAAATGGAAAGTGAGAATGAGCCAAGAAAAACAGGCAATAAATAGATTAAAAAAAAAAAGGTGGTGGGGGGGAACAGAAATGTAAAGCAACCAAGCAGGAAAAGAACAGAGCAGAGCAGAGAGTATAGATTTTATGGAAATAAATAATTCTGAAATTTCTCAAGAACCTGATGAAAAACTGGAAGTGTCTCATGGCTAATCTCTTGATCTCCAAACTGGTGGCCACTTCAATATGAAAATGAAGGAGGAGCACTGTGTATAATTGCCAAGCAATTTGTTTGCTGCTTCTGCTGGAAAAAACAGTGAATTTGGCTGGACAAGAGAGTCCAAGCTCCATCCATGCTGATGAATTAAGGTTCTCTAAGAGCCGCTTATAAAAAAATGTATCTCATGATTGTTTAGAAGGATCCAGTCAACTGTTTATCTGTTCAGTAATCACTGGATGATGAGTTGGAGGTAACCTGGGTGTGAGACTGTGCATAGTGGGAGTCTCTGAATGGTTTCAGATGAAGAAAGAGTAGAGATTGAAGGAAGAGGGGGCTAGGAAGAATAACAGATACTAGTCTGTCCTTCATCTTCAAATCTGTTCATTGTGATAAAATATATAAACATGGCCAAGTCTTCATAGTCCAAGACAGAATAGATTTTTTTTTTCAGATGTCCTTCAATTAGATCCATAATAATCTGCAACTTTATATGGTTTACAGACAACACTTTGCCCAGCAGAAATGGTGCTATTCTTTAAATTGTGCTGTGCTCATTAGGTTTTAATAGGAGCAGTTGTTTAAAGGGTGGGTGGGGGCAGGAGGGGGAATGCACTTGGTGATGCATAGTGGAATGTACATTAATCTTGTTAATGACAACACAGTTAATGGCTGGCAAAACATTACTTTTGAATTAACCTTTCTCTTGTGCAGGCTATACTTGAGAAACAGAGCCAGGACACTGAAGATACAAGGAAAGTGCATGAAGACAGGGATACAGGATTTCCTATGATTTTATGTTGTTCTTAATTAGGAAGCATATTGGCAGCAAATGCTAACATGTGTTGAGATGTTTAGCTGTAGCCAAATAAATGTTTTCTATTACAACTCTGAATTCTTTGCCTAGCCAGAGCCCATGCTGTTCTGTTCATGTCTTACAAAATCCCTTTATAAGTCATTTTGGGGGCCAATTTTCTGTTGGCTTATACAGCAGAGTTACTTTGAACATATGCACTCAGACTCCAGAAGGGTCGTTGTCCTCACTTTTTTTTTTTAAATTCTAATTTTTTTTTTTTTAGTGATAAATGGGGAAGCCCTTCTTATGAAATGCTTCTGTAACCCAAATAAACAATAGCCTATACTGAGCATGCTCATTTAAAGAAAAAAAGTAGGGAATAAATATAACTGGTTTTCTCCAGTCACATGTTCACACATAGGCTGAATGAATAATCCATAATGAATCATTTATGTGACATTTAATCTCTTTCTCCTGTTTATGAATGGTCTGAAAATACTTTCCTGTTTTTTGGTTTTTTTTTTTTTTTTTTTTTTTTTGTTTTGTTCTGTTTGTCATTTAAAATTATTAGTTAAATAATTTCTGATCTGGCTTGTAGGTTATTTGAGAACAGTTTGCTATGAATAGTCACAATTTATAACTCCTGTTAATTCAGTGATGTGAACACAGAACTAGAGTCTGACTTGAGTAGTGCAAGTCTTGTGCAAATGGAAATTTAGGGTTTTCCCTTTGCAAATATCCTGCTACATTTACTTTAATTATTATGCAAAATTTTTCTTCGTGAACTAGCCACCTCTAGGTAGGAAATCTGATTGATGCCTCCCCCCTCTGTGTTTGAGTCTTGTATGGTCAACTTATTTTAGTAGAGGTTGAAGCTTTCTGAAGCTGGTTATCAGACAGTATGATTCCCATATACCATTATAAGTTATAGCTCCTGCCTACACAAATCAAGTAGAACAGTTGTCACAAAGGGCGTATTTAAATGAGAAGGGAATTTATCACAGTCTTCTGAGTTGCTGTATTAGCCTTCTCCAGGCCCAGTGCTTGCTCTGGTGGAGTCTGACATATTATTGTGTGCTCATGGAAGAAGGGGCCTGATTCCCTCCTGCAAGGTGTGGAAGATCATCAGTCCACAGGTGCAGAAACACTGTTGATTTCTCTTCTCAGAGGGTTGGGGTGGAACGTGCTGAGTTTGGTTTACACCCATTTCATAATATCTTTGCATTCTTCTGTTTCAAACTGCTAAGTTACAAAGGTGGAGAAGATAAGACATATATCCTCTTATGAAGAGCCCCAGTGTGTCACTATTAAAGCACTCATCCTAATAAAGCCTTCAGAACTAAGGTGAAAGAGAAAGATGGAAGAGAATACCCTTGTGATAAAGACTCTGTCCGGATTCAGGACATCCTTCATCCTTTCTGAAATAACAGAACCACTACAGAAAACTGAAGTGACTTAACATATAAAAGCAGAGTTACAGGTGCAGCTAGCAGGAGTAACTATTGGAGGACATAGATAACCTAAGTGACTAAAAGTAATTCTGGCTAGTAGGGAAAATATAGCCACTAGTCACTAAGACTCTCCATGAGTCTGGGCAAGCTTCTTCTCCTTCCCTCAATGTCTGGTAGCAGAAGAGATGCTGGTGGTCAATAATGCAATGTTTTGAGCTGTGAGACAGTAAAAATTGCTTTCACAGATTTCTGTGTTTTTTAAGATTATGTATATGAATTCATAACCTGGGTTGATGAAGATTTTTTTCTTCAGACCATTGCATAAATAATTCAAGCTAACTAGTCTCAAATAAAGTATATAAAAATTATTATGAATGTAAGCTTCTTATGTTTATTTGTGCACTGTTTGGCTTCCATCATATTTTGATTCTAAGGTTTCGTGTTTTTTTTATGATCAGGAAGTTCTTTTCTTCCCTTAGGTGTTCATGAAAAAAAGAAGGAAGAAAAGGATTTATCTGCCATTACTGTTTTGTATGGACTCCCTTTCTGCTAGAGGGGGAAAGAAGGTGCTCAGGGATTGACGATTAACTAGCATGTATGAAAGACAATAAACAATGGAGCTAAAAATAACTCACAACCATATAAGTATAACAGTTGTTCTGTGTTGCTGCAAATACCAATTCATGGTGAAAAGAAAGAAGACAAGTTGCAGTATTTAATTACTTGTGAATGTGATTAGCTGCTTGAAAACTTAAGGACCATATCATATCAAAATCCCATACCATAAAAAGAAACTTGCTCTTAATTTTCTTCTCAAATTGGACCCCATTAATCACCGTAAAAGTTTCAAAACCATTTGGCTGAAGAACTCAAATAACAGGAGGCTTTCAGGAGGTCATGCTCTCTGATAGGCATTCTTGACCCTCTGTTGTCTCAGTTTCTCATCTTCTGGCTTCACTCTAGCTGTAGTAACCTAACTGTCTCTGGGCTAGGTTGTTCTGTTACCAGTGTGAAATCCTCCATGGGCTCATGTTGCATTGGACTGGACTGTTCAACAGAGCATGCAGGAAACAGAAGTGGCACCAGCAGCTCAGCCGTACCTTAGAGTTCAGCTTCAAAGAAAGGTAAATGTTGCAGTGGGGTGTTTGTGAACCAGCAGAGCTTATAAGTAGACCTTTGGGTTGAGGCTGACATTTAAAGGCTTGAGGCCTGATGTAGAGCAAAGAAATGTCAATCTTTAAAAGAGTGCACTGGGCTGGTTAGTAGGAAGGAAAGCCAAAAGAGTTTATAGGCATGTCTTAAAGTTGAAGTAAATGTATTTCATTCCTTTGATATGAGCATGTTTCTTGATTTACCTGTGAATGAACGTCATGAGCTAGAGTTGGTTAACAGATGCTTGAAATGACATGGGGGAAGCACAGAGACTGGGAGGCTGGTTAACATTTGACTGAGGGCACATAACATGTAAGCCTGACATATACTGGAATTAAATCGTCCCATCTGATGTGTTGGGAGTTGGGTTTCCATACTTGTTCTTGTGGCTCAGAGATGCATTTGAACCATTGAGTAGTTATTCACACCTAAACCTTTTTAGGATAACCCATTATTCTTATTAACAACAGTGGGCACTACCAGGAAGGAAAAAAATAATATTCTTTCCACAAAAAGGTAAAAACATAATAGTGAATTAAAGTTCTAAATGATAGGACTGTTAACATAATGCCTTTTGTCTAGAATGAACTATAAAAGACACATATATACAATGGAGAAAACCCTGTAAATGTGTAATGGACAAAAAAATATATATATAATAAAACTGTTGAAAGAATGCATTTTCTCAGCACCAAGGCTATCCATAAAATTTTTACAGTTTTCCACTATATAACATTATCCTTCATAAAAAATGATATTTAAAGCAAAAAGGTTGGCAAAAGAAACAATTGGTAGTTAACGGAAGGACGGGATTACAGCACTGTGCCTTTGCTGTGAACGGTGGAATAGAAAATGAAAAACATTTGGGGCATTATATGAAGCCCAGCAGTCATGCTCCATATGGTTTGAAGAGTTGAGCAATGCCTGACAAAGATTTTACGACTTAATTTTCTTAACATTGAATATTATTCCTTCAATCTAGACCTCCCACCCCATTCCTTGTCTTAAATTTCTCCTGTTTTCGAGACAAAGAAATCAGTTTTATTAGTATGTATCATTTATACTGAGTTTAATCACATCTGGTTTAATATGCTGTTTTGTTACCAGCATGGCCTTTCTGAGGAATGCCCTGTAATCAAGGTATTGAGGAAAAACTGAGGTAATCTGGTCCCCAGATCCTCTAACAACTTTCTGTGTGACTTAATGCAAGTTATTTAATCTCTTTCTATTTCAGTTCCCCATCTGTAGAAGGGGAAAAATAGTACTATATATCAGACATTACCATGATAAGTTTTAGGATAAATAGCTGGAGTCATCTGTATAAGAGAGCAGGCCAATATTTCTGGATAATTGGATTTGGAGCACAGGACTTCCTGGCTACCAAAGCTGTGCTCAGACAGATCAGGAGGTTAAAATTTCATCTCTTAGTCCTCATCATGACTTTCAAAAACAAATACTGCTCCCCTCTGTCATAAAATACAGATTGTTTAGTTAATCATTCTCAGTCTACGATCTGCTGATATGTGTGCTGCCATCAGTAGAAGGAAGTCCATAACCTTCCCCAGAAACGCATGTGCATTATCCTTATTTTTATTTGATTTTGAAATCATTTGGCACATCTGGGGATTGGGACAAGTTGTATGTTTGTAATGACACACACACTCATCATGAAATGAGAATTCTTGTTGTAAAATGCACAAGAAGAAAGTATATTTGTATCTCACCTTCTAAAAAAGTTAGGAGGCTCATGGAGATCTCAGAACTGGTACACAATCCTCTATGTAAGAGGCAAGCACCATGTTTACTGCTACTACAGATGACCTAAACTGAAAAATTCAGACCTAGACAAAACCTTTTAAAAGTCTGAGTATTCAGATGTGCAATCTTATCTTGGATGAACAACTCAAAAGGCACTACTGTTGTCATTTATTACATCAACTCACATACTATGCAATACAAAATAGACCTTTCCTGAAACATCACTTTTCTTTTCATTTATTTTACTTCACAGTGAAAGGCAGCATTCCTCTAACCCTTCTCTTGCTGCACCTGAGTGCAGATCCTCACATGTGGATCTCACATGCAGTGGTATTTCAGATGGCATGTTCTCTATTAAGTGGATAGAGTATCACTGGTGGTATGTTTTATCCCATACACTCAGTACACTGCAGAGCACTCAGCTGGTTAATATTTCATTTGGATTCTTTTCTCTTTTCTTTCCAACTATCTATGTAAACTTTAAGACAGCCAGTCTGGTTTTAGGAGATGATTTCCTCGCTGTGGATTAAGGATCCATTTGTGAGTCACTCTTCAGGCACTTCAGAAGAGTAGATTTCAGACCTGAAAGAATGTATTGCAAACAGAATAATGTGCTTTCAAAATTAGCTCACGTACCAAATTATGTATTTACTTATTACAACTTAATGGCTTTTGAAGAAGCCATTAGGCTCTATTACGTAAATAGTATGTATACCAAAATATGTATTTAACCTAGATAGGGCAGTTTCCCATTGTTGGTTTTCCTTCATTCTTTACAAAGTTTTATCTTCATGGCCTTTTTAAAGTCTATTATTCTTGAAGAAATTGTCCTCCAGGAGATTGTTTCGGACAGTGGCTGTTGAGAGGGCAGGGAGGAGAGGGGGTTCCCGAGTTTTAATGTGTAGAAAGGAGGTATAGCTGTCAGAGTGGCTAATAAGACTTTTCAGACTTTGGAGTGGAGAAGGTAGAAATTAAAATATTATTGAGCAAAACAATTCTCTTAAAGTGAAGAATCCTACAGGGATCTGTATCATGATCCCAATTTAGGGAACAGGACAGTCCTGTTCCTGTATCAGACAACTTTTATATTTTCACATTGGGCTGACTGCAAACCACCCTACATCTCTATTGAAAGAGGTGCATAGAAAAGAAAGAGCCCCTTCTCTGCTCCCACAGCCAAGGTGCAGGACCTGCCGATGCTGGAGGCACCCTGCCATGGCGGGATGCTCAGAGGGCCCCGTGCACCCCTAACCCCTTGGGATCAGGATTGAGTCTGACACTGCAAGTCCGGTAGTTCAAAGGGGCCTTAAATTGTGCTGGGATTTCAGGAAAAGAACCTCAACTTTCTGTTTGGTTCTCCATTTGTATATAAATATGGAGAACTGGGATAATGATCCTTGATGGTGGTTTTGTAAGGATCAGTTGATTGGAATGGAATTAATTGTAAGACTATCAAATGTGAGAGGGCTACTAAACCAGTTCAGACTGGTGGAAAATAACTGGGGAAATAAGTACAAAGAGGTGAAAACTTCTGTGTTTCACTGTTTAACTGCTATCTCCTGTAACTGGCACGGCAAGTAAACCATATATCTGCTAATGTTGCAGGTGTACTTGCAGCTAGCTCTGAATGGAAAAAATACTTGTAAATAACTGCTCAGTTAAAAAAAATGCCAAAATTTACATTCTGTGTTATTCTCAGGTGATTCCACCAATCCTAGCTATGTTTATCAGTTTGGCAATAATAACAAACACATATCAAAACTGCAAAAAAAGATGTTATCTTCCTCAAAAAATGCAATGAGAACTAGCAGCTAAGTGCTAAAAATGCAAGTGTTGTATGAAGCCTTGTAATTTGGAATATAATCATGAAGTGCAGAGTGAGAGAGGGAGTAGGAGGCATTCCTGGCACTGGGCAAGGAAGAAATGAATGATGGACACACAGGGATAACCAGTATAAAGGGAGAAGTAAAGTTTCCTAAGTTTTAATAGAATTTAATATAGACTTAGATGTTTTTGTGGGCTCTGAAAAGTTTCTCTCTATATTAATCAGTCTATTAAACCAATACTTCTGCAAACAGTCTGTGCAAACTCCTCAAGTTGGTTCACCTGGGTCAACTTGCAGGATGGAAGGGGACAAGAAGACTTACTGGTCTCAAGAAACTAGTTAACTACAAGTACAATCAACATCATGAAAATGAATTCAGCATTCTGAATCTCTGACATGAATTCCTCTCCTGCAAAAATCTCTTTTCAGCAATCCTCTTGCCTATGTGACTTCAGGAAGATATTTCCAGTTAAAGTAGGTTTTGGATATACTTGAAATTGTCCCAACTCGATTCTAAAAGAAACTAAATTAATTCAAGTTTTAAATTAGGAAGGATAATAAAGTAATAATCATCATGAAGAACTTGACTATTGCTAGTAAGCCCAGTTTTTTATCATTAACTTGCATGCATATATGAACAGAGAAGTACACCAGAAGTGACTTTGTGCAAATGCATTCAAGCAATGTTATTAACTGCAGACCAAAAATTCAACTGGAGCTGTATTGTTCTTTTTCATTGACTTTTTGCTGACCACAGGAAAAACTGGTTTTAAAGTACAACACAGTAACACTGTCTAAAGGAGTGAAAAACTTGTAGAGCCAGTTTGAGTTGTAAGGGTGTGCTAACTTGTGACCCAGACGTGATGGTGGTTTTAAAATCAAATTGAAACAAAGAAGTTCTGTTGTGCTTTTTCTATATTCCCTCTAGGAAATCATACTCCGACTTCTCCATTCTTGTCCTGCAGACCTTCCTCCTATCTCTCCTTTCATCTACTGTGCTCTACTTTCTCCTCTTCTATCCATGATCTTTTTACTTTGTTTCTTCCCTTGGTAGTGACCATCCCATCCCTTCCAAAATACCTTGGACTGTATCTTTTTCCTATTTTATTTATTTTTACTCTGTTTAATAAAAGTGTTATTTTTTTTTTCTCATTCAGTGATTAACTTTAATAAATAATTTGGGCTTTTGTGCCAAATGACATTATTTTGCTGAAAGGATGAAAAACTGCCCTATAGAAGACTAATTTTATATATTTACAATGTTTTCTGATTTATATGGTTATCATCCTGAAAGAGTTTTAGATCTATTTCTGCATGATATAGAGTTTCCAAATAACATATTGAAAGGTTCTCTTTGAAAATCCAAGAAAAAAATATTGAAGTTATTTGCAAAGCTTGACCAGAACTACTGAAAATATGGCTACGGTCCTTTTGTCCCTTGTGAAATAGTATTTTTATTTTCAATGTTGGGGGAAGGAAGAGACAAACTGAACTCTTCCATGGTTTAGATTAGACACCATTTATAGGATAGAATTTTGGTACTTCATAAAGTTTCTATAACAATGATACTCTTATCTTTATTAATATGTAGCTGCTTCCTCAAAATCAGGCAGTTTGCATCTTTTTTTTTTTTTTTTTTTTTCCTCAGGTACTGAGAAATTATTCATTCCTGGTGTTCTATCAGGCATGTCAAAGACAAATATTTCTATGTGCATCTGTATTTGGGCCACCCATCCTGACTATGCAGCTCAGCTTTTCATGCTAAAAGTCTCCTGCATTAAATTTCATGCTGTATTTTCTCTGGTTACTTACAGTTGCTATTTTTCTTGTTTTTATTAAAAAGCTAAGGCTGCATTGTGCTCCTAATAAAAAGCATTTTTTTTAGGACCTGTTGGCCATTCTGAGATAAGTCCATTATGTCAGACAAGTGTAGTTTTGTCTTCACTAAAGGGTTGTGGCTTCAACTGTAAGAAATCTGCCTACAGAGCTTCTAGCAGATTATTGATTCATAATCCGACATATATTTGTGTGTTTACAGATTTCTACAATTCTGCTCACAGTAAGGTTTAGAGACATCATCACTGACCCGTTTTCATACGTGTTCAAAGAAATTAGATGGCTTCCAATCATATACATGTGGATATGCACAGTTTAAGAGAAAACTGGGTACTGTTTGGAATTATTGTTCCTCAAAAATTCATAAAGATGTGGTGAAATGATTAGATGGTATAATTTTAATCAAAAGTACTTATCCAGCTCTGATTTCAACAGATGTCTGAACAACAAGGGGAAAACCCCTCCACCCTGTAACAAAACATCAGTTTGCTTCCGGAATTCCCATGCTAAAGTTTTTATGACAGTCAGTGGTAACATGCATGTATTTTTCTCTCATGCTTTTGTGAAAACTACTTATCTTTTTAAAAAGACCTCTTTTTCTCTTATGCAGTTTTCTGCTGGCCTCTGCATTGGCTGATTTTCCATCGAAGGCTGAAGATAAGTTACTTTTTCTCACTGAGGACACCTGTTTTTGAACCCCATGTATCAGTTTAAGAAAACGGGAAAAAAATACAGCAAAACATTTGGATCCATCTGGTTAGATGTGGGAATGTTATGATTGCCTGGACATCTGGACAAGATGGTAAGCACCATCAATCAGTTTGGCAAATAGATTTGCCCCTGCTTTATCTCTTTCTGGATGGTCCAGAGGTTTTTGTTTGCCTAACGATGTGCTTGGTCATCCTTCTCCAGCTCTGTCTTTCTGCCCCCACTCTCCATCATCACTGGTGGGGATTTTCCTCTCCTCCAGTGACAGCAACTCCTTTACTGCTCGCACTGCTCTCCGTGCTCTCCTCAAACAGTATCCTTCCATAGGGGATGCACAAATCCTGTTGGCTTACATCATATTGTCATTGCAGCCACAGGCATGTGTCTGCACATGTCCCCCAGGAAGAGGGAGAAATGTGTTTCCCCGTGCCTGTGCTTGCAGCACGTGTGATCTGCTCTCTTGCCCCAGCCTCTCCCAACCGCACGCATCCTGCCCGCTGGGGCTGAGCCGGCTGCAGGACTTGCATTAACGTTGCCTCCGTCTCGGCGGTCGATGTGGAAAGGAACGGGGATTGTGCAAGTAGGGAGGCAAGCTGCCCGGGTGGTGCGTTCCAGAGGAGGGAGGCTGAGAGGTTCAGGGTGGCAAACTTGCCTCTGCCTCCACCTTGATGCTGCTTTTAATTAAAACGCAGCTGGATGTGGAAATATTCCCTTAGCAAAGGGACTGGGCTGTCTTTGTGGCCACTGGTGTTGAAAACTCTGTGCATTAGGTCTGTAACAAAAATATTGCCTTAGGCTCCATTCCATAGTCCAACCTTTTTTATTAGGGCACACAGAGCATCCCATGTCAAGATGAAGAGAGATGCCAAAACACCGCTGCAGTCAGTGTATCATACCCCATGACTGCTGGGCAGTGGCTGGAAACCTGCTCGGTACCACCCTGTGTCATTTGATGCTATAAGCTTCTGTATCTGGCCCATAAGCACATGCTGAAATTCCTGAGCATGTGCGTAAAGTTAAGTACTTAAATGCTTTGCTGAATAAGAATTGACTGAACATGTGCTTAAGTATCCTGCTGAATTACAGCATTAATCATTTTTACAGCTGACAAAATCACTGCCCCAGAAAAATATTCTCCAATTAGAATGAGCAGGATTATTTCTTTCATTTGTGTGAAATAAGTGTGCTCCCAGTTGTACTAAATGTGCTCTGTTTTCTGAGATATTAGAAATCATTTTCCATAAGATTTCATATTGCTCAAGAGAAAACTTGAGATATTTTGGAGCTGATCTGGTCCCTGGATTTGGGTTTATATTAAGAAAACATTGTAAGAAAAGATGTAATGGGCCAAAAATATGCACTTGCTTTTTTTCATTGATTTCACCTAAGGGCAGAACTTGGGCTAGTGTGTATGTTCATTAATCCTCTCTTATGGGAGCTACTTCTTTCCATATCTGATTTTAATTTGTTTGTAGACACTGAATGTAGTTTTTCATATGGTAGAGTGCTCCTTTTTCTTCCTTATTTCCTGCACAGTCTTTGCATAATAAAGTTCAAAACCAGAAAAAAAAAGAAAAAAACCCAAACCAACAAATCAACACCCTTTGTACGAGCAGCCAGTTAAATAGATAATAATGGTAATTTTTCTGCTCTGCTAATGAAGATAATATTGATATTTATCAATAACAAATAGCATGCAAGTTTCTGGATGAATAGAGTATTTTGCACAGCAGGATTTTATATCTATATATGAAACACTGTGCGGTAAAGGCTGCTAGCAGGCAGGTAAGGGAAGCTGAGCAAAGAATTGCCTCACAGCAGAGCTCCCGGTAACAGCAGAGGGGAAATTTAGTCCAACCCAAGAGCAGAAATAATCCCTGCAGTAAAAAAAACTGCAGAATCTGTAATCTCAGTATCCAGCCCAACAAAGACCATGCATCTCAGGGCTCAGTTAAGTGAGGTCTCACCGAAAGCAGTGTGGGGCTCACTCTCACTAATTTGGGAAGGGGAAGGTCCAAGAAAAGCTTGCCAGTTGTTGGATCAAAGCCCAGGCAGCCTGGATATTTCCAACATGCTGTTTAGGCTGCTATGCTGTCCCTTTGGTGTTCAGCATGTTTTATTTTATTAAGTCTGCAAAAGGGACTCTGAGAGTCATTATCTTCAAGAGATAAATTTACTGCTGCTTTACTTCCTATATTATGTTTACATTTTGAATCTGTGTGCCTGAATATTACCTGTTGGTAAAGCTGACTCTGTAATTATTGATTTTGAGGCTTATGATTGTTCACCAGACAAGAGGAAGGGGGAGAGGGAAGGGTGATCACAGAACAACCAGCTATTTCAAGACCTTCAAAGGTGACTCACACAGAAGCATACGACCCAAATACTCTGTTGGAGCAAAGTACTGTACCTACAGCAACATCCCCCGAGCTTGTTTACTAAGGCCAATTTAGGATACAACCTTTGAGTTTTATTGCAGCAAATGTCTTGAGGTATAGCTAGAAACATTTATAAGGTGTGTCATGCTCATTTTCTGAGGCTCTGAATGGAATAGTGACCTGGTTGCGGATTGAATTTCTGAACATATCTGGGTGTTAAATCTAGGCATGAGGGTGGCTGGAGAGAGCTTAGGTGCTTGCTCTTGGCATCACCTGTGTGTCTGACTTGGAGTATGGCCCCAGAACAGCTCTTAATAGGGACAGGTTCATGAGCGTCCCTCCCTAAATGCCACATACATCCAACTCCACTGGTCTAAACACAGGATCACAGTTTGTTATGCTTATAGTCACTACCAGATCCAAAGGAGACAATATTACCTTTTTAAACAAAACAATAAAGCAATAAACGAACAATAAAACCAACACTCCAGATGTCTTTCCTGTGTTAGATAGCATAAAACTAAAGAACAGCCTCATACATACCCATTTTTCTATTTATTGTTTTTGTATCAGCTATAAAATGTTTCTATGTGAGTGTCCACACTAGAAAAATCCCAATTCTTTGAATCAGTCATTTGTATATTTTATTTTCTTAGGTCTGAATGTACTTCCTAAATAACACAAAAAAGCTTTTAGTTTGCGTTAGTTTTAACTTGAATTTTCAGCAGCAACACCAACATGTGCATTCCCCTCCCTATGTGTGTTTCGCTTGACATGTTTCATGTTACAGAGACTGTGTGAGAGACTTTGAGAGGTGTTATCTTTGATAGAGGAATTTATGGCCATTTTCCTATCTACCGTATGTTTACATTTTGAATCTGTGTTGAACATTTGTTATACTCACTTGTTGTGTCTTGTCTTAAATTAGATCATAAACATTTTGAGGCAGAGACCATGTCTTCCTGTATATTGCTTGTTTATTTAGGCCCTACTGTTATGGATGTGGAACTGACTAGGAGTGATTGTAATAATAAAAATAATACTGCTAGAAATTCTTTTGTCCTGATAAAGAAATGTGCGACTCCCATTATCAGAACATATCAGAAAGTAGGGTGCTTAAAAGAGATTGTAGAGTAGTAATCATCTTTGCAGATGTTTTGAACCTTAACTTTAAGAAAAGGGAAGAGAGGAGAGTTATATTTTGATTTATAGAAGGCCCTGGCAAAACCATTCCCAGCATTGCCAATATCCAAATATTACTCATAGACTTGCATGTGCATCTAACAAAGGTTTTGAACAATTACCCCTAATTGCCCTCTTCTAATATTCTGGTGAACAGAAAAATCTTCATTATAAGAACACACGGCTTGTAAATGAAAGGGATGAAAGCTCATGAAAGGACGGAGGCAGACCATACGTCATCCCACACCTAGGCACAACGGGATGCATTAAGGAAGCATTTATGGAGAGGCATTCCATCAAGTCAAGGTGTCAGAGGACATATGGTCTCTTTCACCATTAACTCAGTGAATTTCCATACCTTTCCACTGGTCCGTATTAATCTCACTTTGTGACGGTCAGCTTTGATATTTTTCAGACTTTGCTCTGAAAATGTCCAATATGCACATGCAAAATTCATGAAAGTAAATAACTAAAAATCACCTCTTTGAGTTTTATTTTTGCAAAAGAGAAATTAAAAAAAAAAATTGGGTCAAACAGAAACATTTTCAGTAATCAAGGCAGAAATTAAGAAATATAGGTATGAATACTTAGGTTTATCAATACAGATACTTGCTTGACCCTGCTTCCTGACTAGAAAAAAATGTTAGTATATGTCTTTGAAATATAGTGTAGCATATTGGTAACAATTTGTCTGGCATGTGAAGGTGTGGCCATCCATCTTAGTCATTAGTCGTGATCCCAGAGATATCACTGGGATGCTGGTAATTGCTAATCAAATGCATGTGTAGAGATGTTGCTGATGAATATTATGTCAGGAGATGGTAAAGCCAGGAGATAAGGGTGACAAAATTCCTACTTTTAGCTCTTCTAAAACCAGATACGTGTCCACCTTTTATGTCCTCATTTGGCTTTGGGGATATATGGGAGAGTCTGAAGCAGGGGGGAGTGTTCTTCCTTTTTTGCAGCTTTTCCACAGTCTTCTGTGGATATCTGTAGAACGTCTAAAGTTAGGTAAAGGAGTGAGTGCTAATCCTAAATTCAAAGCTAAATTTCTCTCTCAGTAGATATATTATCATCTCAGGAGATATCAAGTAGACACCTTCATAATCGAAAAAGATGCTGAAAAACAGTTAATACACATATGATCAGAATAACTAGAATTTATTAGTATTTTTTAAGATGGTCTCTGTTTTTATTTTTGGCATTTCTCTAGCTAAGCAATGATTATAGCCCAAAATCTCTGCAACTTTTTTCAGGGAAAACTTGAATGTAATGACATTGTGTTTTTCTTACAAATAATTGAAATAATACTAAAAATTTCAAGAAGCCATAATGCTGGTGGGGGAGAGAGAAGGAATTTGTGAAAGTGCTAGGTGGGAATAAGAAAGCTTTTAAGACAATCATTATAATAATACCATCATAATAATGCCTTTATCTTGAGGAAAAAAAAAGAAAAATCATCAGCCAAGCAACCAGCACTGAACCTGGGACTAAAACAATCTCTCTGAATTTTCAATTGTCATAAAGCACCGATGTTTTCTGAGGAAAAAGTAGGTAACAAAAATACATGTCTTGGTTTTATCATGACATCTTGTTTTTCACATGAGCTTTCTCCTGTCCTAGAGACTTCACCCAGACTTTCTGAAAATTCTCACTCCTCAGTCAGAATGCTTTAGACATTTGGATTGAACAAAATAGTGTTGTGTTTAGTAGTTTAAATTCAGGGGTCCTTTCATGAATGTTTAGAAGCACTAACATAGTAGAGTGGAAAAACTCCCTGTATACACCTATTCCATTACATTTTTCCAGCAGAGAAAATGTTGGCATGTCATACCACTGTATACTTCTTAGCCCTCCAGTATAGTTTCTGTGTGTACATACATGTGTGTTTAATATATGTAAAATCCCTAAAATGTTTGCACAAATAATATTTTTATTCCCTGTACATTTTATCCGATGCTTACCAGAAGGAAAAGAACCTAGTGGACTGAAATTTGGAATGAAAAGTCAAAGGACTGTAGACCCTTTACTTAGCCTAGTTGCTAACGACACATTGCCCAGTGTTTTAGAATATATGCATGTGGAAGATCAAGCCATTAGAGAAAAATCCTCCATCCTGATACAACAGGCTTATCACTGAATCAGGAAATGCCAGTAATGTCTCCTCTGGGATGCTTGTTTTTAAATTGCCTTTTGGGAGGCTTTTATGACTACATCCACATCAATGCTGTGATTCAGAGCAGTGATGCAGTTTTGAAGCAAATCCCCCAGACCGACCCATTTACTGTACAGTGGTTCAGCTTGCAGAGTGGTTTTGCAGCACATAAGCTGGATTCTGTCTGGAGAAAACTGAACTGGAGTCTTTCATCCAGGCATGTGCCAAATGTTCTCCAACTCCTGTTACAGGAATAAGAGGCCAAACCAATGACTAGACCTCCAGAAAGCTTGGAATCACAGTCTGGGATATTTCAGTTCAGGGACCCAGGTTAAATCAAATTTACAACAATCCTGCCTCTCTGCCTCTCCTACAGTGCAAATAAAGAAGTCTCAGCACCAACTGCTCCAATCTATTGATCTGCTCCTGTGGTCGCAACTGCCTTGAGAAAGTAGATGTAGCCTATGACATATTGAAAATATTCCAGATTTTACAAATGTTTTCTGTGTTATGTTAGTTGTTTTTCACTTCTCTGTTGCTTGGATCTGGTGCAAATATTCTTAAATGAATTTTAAATGATCTGAGCTTGTGCCCATTTTTTGTTGCAAATTGTAAGATCAACCTAGCTTTTTTTTTTTTTTTTTCAAAAGATCAGATCATACTCCACTGTGAAGCCATTTGGGCAATTTGAGGTAATTTTTTTTCATCTTCATTAAAACTGATATTTATGGAGATATTTAAGATGATGATATATGTTCCTTCTCTCAAAAAGGGTGAAAGGAAAATGCAAGAACTACAAGAAGTTTTTCACAACTTTTGTCCTCAGGCTTTCAAAGCTGTCTAATATTGCATTACAATTTAAAATAGTCAGCTCCCAAGCCTACATTATGCCAGTGGGCACCAAGGCTTATGATCAAGTATAAGCAACTTGTGATATTTCTAGTTTTTGGTAGAACATGTTTGCTTTACAGGTTATTTAAATTGTGATTTTTAATTTAGATATTCATCTCTTCTGTATGTTTTTCCTTATGTGCTCGGCCTCATTAACCCATCTGGTTGACCTGCATCATCTCGTGTTGACAAAGATAGGCGTTATGAACCTTAAAATGTCATAAACACCTCTAAAATGTGACCCTACTTGCATGCAGTGGGGAAGGTTTGACAGCATTACACCAGTCATCTGATAAGCTCAGGTCAAATGTCTCCCAATTGCTTGCCTTTTGTTTGGGTGTCAAAGAGGCAAAAGCTTTTCATGTTTTTAATAAGCAAATTAATGAAATACTTACAGTACATTGCATACATTAACTCTTAGGTAGCTGGTTTTCTTCTGGGGCCATCTTTCCAAAGGTCAGAGGCCGTAAATGCAGTTTCAGTTTTCCAGGAAACAAAGAGGACAGTATATTTCAGTAATCCTTTCCTGCATGTAGTTAAGATTCCCTTTTTTTTTCACTTTGGCTTACTTTCTAGAGGCATAGTAACACTTGCCAGCTAAGCCAGATGTAGCATTTCAACCAAAAAAATGCACCGGATGCACGTTCCAAGTTTGCCAATGGCTATGCATGAGGCTGGAATGTCAGAGCAGGAGCGGCGGATTAAGAAGATTGTGTTCATGTTACTCAAAGCAGAAGGAGCCCAGAAAATGTCTCTGGAATTCACTGTTTCAGCCACTTTTTCTCCATAGATATAACATGTTTGTTTGGTAACATTTTCATGTTCCTTACAATCAGTTATTATAGTGTTGCTTACATTTTCAAGATATTAACAAAGTAGTATATATATGCTCCACAGTAGTATAGAAAGTCTGATTTTTCTTTCTGTAATTAAGAGAAAATAAAGAAAAGATACTTTTGCTTACCTAAGGTGACATTAAGACAATGGCAAGCTATCTTTACAATGTCTCCTGCTTTCCTCTCTTCTCCAGACAAATCAATGTTTTTTTATTTTTTCCGAAAAAACCCAAATTTCACGTAAAATCAGAATTAATAATGCAACATTGGGTGGGAATGTTCATCTGCCTATTACTTTTTTGTGGAGTCAGATGATTTGGTATAACTGTGTGATGGAAGAAGTTAGGCTCCATCTCATTTGCCATGACTGGGTGGTAGGTTTTCTAGCTTGCATCTTATACTAATTTAAACCGTTATGTGCTTTCTACTATCTAACAGTTCCTATTTTTCATCCTCAGTCACAAAACCCTTCTGCACAAATGGGTGAGCACCTTCAGACTCCCTTAGCAAATAGAGAGACCAAGGGCAAGAAGATAACTGAAAAGTCAGGGAAATATGTGTCCTGCTGGGAGCTTTAACAGAGGGACTTTCATTGACTTCCAGACTAGACAGAGAAACCTGAACTTCTTTCTCCTAAGGCAATTCACAGTCTTCATGCTAGCAGAACATCTGTAGATGTTACATTTACTAGATGCCTTTCTCCATCAGGTTATATCTGAGTGGATGATCAAACCCTTGTAATTTCAATTTTATGATTTCGCCTGTCTGGAAATGCTTCTTAGTAGTCTCTGGTGCTTTGATTCTAGAATCAAATCATTGCATGCTATAAATGTAGTTCAAGATACATTTTACTGAAATTCGTTGGATGCTGTAAATTTCTGTGAGGTAGGTTGCTGGAAGTAATCAAAGCTACTGAAACAAATTGACTTCTCAGACCTGTGGTCAGGGTAGAAAATAAGCTCTTCTATTAAATACACTATTGACAAGAAGAAAAGGGCTAAGTGAATAGAATATTAAAGGAGAAGGCAAAAGATACTCTTTCTTTCATGTAACTGAAAGTCTGTAAGCATCTTCAAGTGCTGCTCATCATCTCATTTCATACAGGTTTCACTCTTGACAATGAAACCAGCAGCCACAGACTGTTTCTCTTGCAGACTTAAGTAACTAGTGCCTGGAACGTTAAACGTACAGCAAAACCCCATAAAATGAGACAAGAAGCTGTAAAACACTGGCTAGAATAAGCTCTTCCTACAATGGGCTGTGCAATCCAGGCTAAACTGAAGCCTCCATTTCAGGAAGCATCTTCCTTTAGCCCAGTTGAGGCTAAAGCTTTTCATTCTCTAAGGTTCTATCTATAGCTCTATGCACAAATGTTCCACAATTTACTAGTGAACAGATATATAAGTTACATAAAAGACATAATAAATAGAACCATGAGATGATTTTATCCCCTTTGCACTGGTTGGACTGCTTTCATTCCAAAATGAAATAAAAAATGCAGGGAAAACTGCCTTATTAACAAAAGCTATTAAAGTAATCTAAACATCATATTAAGCTTTGCTTGCACAGCAGTAGACACAATAAGAAACACATATTACAGTCATTTAGATGCAAGATAATTTACTATTTTTAAGATCTTCTAGCATCCTTGCTCCAAATTCTTTTCTTTTACTCACTGCTGTTTCTGAATATTTTGTCCCTTACCCAGCTCTGATTGCTGAAAAGCATTACCACCTTTTAGCTGGAAAACCTTACTCAGAGTACATGACAATTCTTTGCTATCAAACTGGGTGGTCATGTCAGGAGGGAACTTACAAGGGTTTATCCTAAGCCTGGTTTGTTCAATATTCACTAACCTCCAGGACTGTGCAACAGACCTTGCCCTTATCAGGTTTGCAGATGGCACCAAGCTGCCAGTGCGAGCACTTTTGTAGCAGGATTAGAATTCAAAATTATTCTATTAAATTGGAGAAGTGACCTGCAATTCAATAAAGACAACTTCAAAGTACTACAATAAAAAGGGGGAAAATCAAAGATATTGCTGATGTTCTGAGGAATTAAATCAAGGGGTTAGATCTGGACCAGAGACTGAAGTAAGTCAACAGAATGACGCTATTGCATCCCAAGATGAAATGGGAGTGTGACACGTATTCCCTCTCCTCTGGTGAGATTTTGGCTGCAGTTTTGAACCCAGAATTAGGCACCACATTTCAAGATGCAGACAAATCAGAGACAGTCCAGAGGACAGCAACCAAAATGATGAGAGGTTTAGAAAAACTGACCTATGAGGAAAGGTTGAAAGAACTTGGTTTGTTTAGTCTAGAAAAGAGAAGACTGAGGAGGTACATGATAACAGACTTCAAATATTTAAACGGTTGTTATAAAGAGGAAGGGGATCAATTATTCATGTCCACTAAGAATTGGACAAGAAATTAGGAATGGCTTTAATTTGCAAGAAGAAGATTCCAGTTAGGAAGCTTTCTGACCGCGCTGGAGCATATTAGCAGTTTCCACAACCTCCCTGGGTATTAAAGGTTTATAAGAAGGGGTTGAACAAACTTTGTAAGGGATGGTTTGGATCTGTTTCTGCCTCAAAGCAGTGCTTAGGACAAACAGCTTCTTAAAGCTTCTCTTGGCCTTATTCCTATAGTGTGTAATACAGATTTGTAATGGACACATCCCTATGTAATTATACAAGTGCTAAATTATTATCTGAAAGCATACTCATTCTTTACTTACCTCTCCAGGCATGTGTTGTAGTGATAGGAAATATCTGGACTCTGCTATTTACTAAAAGAGAATTGCTCAGGAGTTTTAAAAAACATTTCTCCAAATGTGGGAAATCAGAACTCATGCTTGATCTGATCTGACAGCTGCTACAGCCCTTATAAAGGAATTAACAACGTGGACATAAAACAAAGGTTATTGCCAGTCATTAAGGTGTGATATCACTCAGCACAATTAAGACATGTCACAAGTCTGCGGGGGGCTATGCCTGAGTGGAGAATTACAGAGAAAAATGGTGATTTACTGGTTTCTGTGAAGAAGCCCTGATGTTGTGATGAAGGGGAGGCTAAGCAGGTTTTGGAAACATCCTGAGAGAAACTGGAGGCCACTGATGCTGGGGCACAAAGCTGTGGCACAAGACATTCATCTGACATGGAAAATCCTGACCACCCCATAAACATTACACAGAACATATGCTTCCTTTTTTTGTACTACTTATACTTTATATACATATATATATATACACACACATATATATATATGTCCTCATGGGATCCTTTAGGTCTCCAAAATGTGTCTGTATGTTGCAGTACAGTGATCAATAAGTAAAGCTGAGTCCTGACCCTGGCAGAGTTTCTGACTCCGAACATTTTAGACGACGCCTCCCAGCCCAGACGAGATCTGCTTCTCTGCTGAGTAAGGAGGTGCTTTGATAGCTTGATTCTGCAACTCAGTATTTAGCAACGTTCACTCTTCAGAGACACATGCAAAGAGACAAAATGATGATTATACTACATGATAGGTATAAAGAAATAAAACCATTGTAATATTATTGGTAATTTTTCATAGCAATTTAGAGACGAGCCCATGTGTTTCAATTATAAAAGAATGACTTAGCTTATAATATGCTAAGTTCTTTTTATTAGTTGATTAATTTTTCACTTAAATTCTAAAAAAGTCATTATTTCTTCATGTTTAAGGTTTCACTTCTACTGATTTCTTTCATAGCGCTTTTCTTAATTACCTGCAGTAATTTGCATCAGCAAGAAACTAAGAATGCTTTGCATGTCTTTAGTGTCTTCCCTCCTCTTTAGCTATTGATGTAGCTACATAGAGAGAGCTCAGCACTGTAGCATCTGGCATCTCAAATTACTATAAACATTATTTAAATAAACCTCTCAATACTCCTGACAGGTGATGATAGCCTCTGACTTCTGATGAGAGCTCTGGTGCCCATTTTACAGATAGAGAAACTAAGGGTATATTTGAATTGTGACATTTGCAGATACTTCCCAGATTCCAAGGTTCAGGTGCATGCCCTGACCACATACCAAATCTCTGCTGGGGCAAAATCCAGGCCCTTTCTCCTCAAGGATCTTGGTTTCCTTAGGAAGGAGACCTGAGTGCTCAGACAGGGAGGGGTGGCTAGCATGGCTAGGTGTTGAGTCAGGCCTGTGGGTTGCACTGCAAAGTGTTATCCCCACAGTCTAGACATAATCGTGGCAAGTTAATGGATTGAAGGAGGCTCATGGTGATTCTGCGCTAAAGGTGGGAGCAGATTAAAAAAAATTCTTGGCTTCCTCATCACGCACTTCCTCCTATTATTTAACTATCGATATGACCACACTGTTTTTTCACATTTAACAAGTCCAATGCAAACAGGATTCTTTCCCCCATTTTCATCAACTTCAAGATGTTTTATTTTCAGGGATCTACAAAGGCAAATGTACAATTCAAATAAAACCACAGCAGTGACTGCATAGAATAATAGTCTCACTTCATTTTGGAGCAGAGCTTGGAAAATGTGGCTACAATTTAAACTAGTAGAAAAGTGCAGCACACTCTCTCCCTCTTTCTAGCTGCTTTAAGGAAAGGCCACAGGTAGCAGAATATTTTCAAACCCATCTACTAGCTGTGCAGAAGGAACAAGCTGGAAGATGGCTTCAAAACTGCAGCATCTCAAAGTTGCCAGATATACATTCTTGCTTTACAAAATCCAGCATGTTTTATCAATTAAATTCTGTTTTTCCTGGATTAAATGTCAGTTTGTCAGCCTGTGGACAATTACAATAGGTAGTCATGGGGCACTATACCAGTTAATGCACTTGAGTCAAAATACAAGGGGCTTGCTTTTCAAATTAAAAGTTACCTTGCTAGTAACAGCCATTCTTTCTTTGACAGTATACTTGCCTTTCCACACTCTTTTTTAATTCCTACCCACCATTTTTCTAGTATTATATTTGAGCACTGGACTATTGCCTAGATAGTCTGTGAGTGGTCAGGCAAGGTCCAGTGAAATCAAAGAGCATCATTTTACTGGCATCTTCGAAAGTGCTGGATTAGCCCTGTTGCCTACAATTTAAGAATGGATCCCTATCCAGAAAAGCACTTTAACACGTGATAACAGTTAAGTGTGTGCTTAAGTGCTTTTCTGAATCAGGGCCCATATAAGGAAGCACTTCTAGCAAATGTTTCCAGCTAGTTCAAATAGTGTCTAACTTTTCCAGATATTAGATTTCCTCTAAAATATATAAGCAGAACTCCTTCCAATATTGAAAAGCCTCACTGAATTCTTCCCTTCAAACAATTGTTTGGAGGTTTGCTCTGTTATTGATATAAAGATTGATTCAAGTCGCAAAAGAAAAATGTGTTTATGCAAATATTAAGTGCCTGAAAACTACACCACAGCTGTTTAGTTTTTGGATGAAAGTCTTGGCTTGTATAAGATGCATTAGCATCTATAAGATTTAGAAAGCATCTTTTGTTACATGGTTATTTCAGTGAAAATACATTCTCCAAAACCTTTTCTTCCAGAACAAATTCAGATTTGTCTGCATTTAACATTGTAAAAGTATGAAAAGCTTCTTGGCATATGTATTCCTTGTCAAAATGAATCTAGAATGAGATAGTGACAATGAGGAACAAAAGTTTTGGGATAACTTATGCCCTTAAAATTTTGCAGCATGGGACTGTGTTCTAATTACAGGAAAACTGCAACTGCAGTGAGAGGGTTCAATATGTCCATAAGAGGTGGTCATCAAGTGCAACAAGTGGAACAGGATGATTTAATTTAATATGAAAACTTTAGCGATAAGAAAGAGGAGCTTCCTATGTTGCTTTTTGTTTTTTGTTGTGTTAACTTCAGACCATGCATCATCTCTAATGAGCTTGATAAAGCATAGCAAGGAAAATGTGCCATAATTCATCATGATTTCCATTTCAAAAGTGACAGCCAACTTCATAAAGTAGTCCATTCTGCAACAAAAGAAAACCAACAAACGAATGGAAACTATATCCTCAAATGAAAACTTACAGTTCCCCCAGATCTGACTCCCATTATAGAAAAGTGGGCTTCATTTTGTTAACAGTAGTCAGAGACCTTCACTACTTCATCTTCTAAACAAAATATTTGGTTTTTCTATGTTGTCCACCTCAGAAAAAACAGCACCCCAAAATTTTATTGAGTACTAAGAGCTGGTATATGGAGAAAAGCAGGAATAGCATTTAAATTGTTGGAAAATATAACATTAGATTTAATTCTTTCCCATTAAAAAGCTATGGCCCGTGCTGCAATGAAAGTTATAAATAAACTGCTTTCAATAACAATAAAGGAACAATATGTATGTTTTGGGGAGCTTCTGAAGAATTTTTACTTTGCGTGAATATCCAAACAATAACTTTTTTTTTTTTTTTTTTTTGGTGGCTGCAATCCTCTTTTAGAAATCAGTTTATATTCTTTCCAGTACATCTGGGTGCCTTAGATATCACAGCTTTCACCATTTACATAGCTTACCTTTAATCTTTAGTCTTTGAAATAATTTACTTTCATAGGAGGGGTAAATCTTGTGTTGGAAGAGAAAATGGTAGTTCCCGAGATAAGGGAAAGGAGAGGTAGAGGGTGCCAGAGCAGGGCTCAGCACTGGAGCCCAGCACCCGGACTCCTTTCTTTCCCAAAACTGAATTGGTGTCCTAAAGACATTGCAGATTTCTCCAGTGGTGTCAGTTCTACTAAATATGATGTTGATAGGTTCTAAAGCTTTTTTTCAATATGTGTCATCTTCTTCAAGAGATGTGATGACTGGAGAATATTGTATTGCAACTTGGAGGTGAATGATCACTGCCAAAACAGGATGCTCTGGTTTAAGGTCATGGAAGAGATCACATTTGTGAGGCAGAGGACTTGTCAGCAGCCTGTCCAGGATGGTCTTCTGGGCTGAGCTGTTGTACCCCAAATTGGAGGCAAAATTTGCCAAGGAATTGGGAGATGCTGCCTCTCAAAAAGACAGGATGCTGCTCTCCTGGGGCACCATCTGCTAAGCATCTGATAAGTCACACCCACTTTAACTGGGCTCACAGGTCATATTTGTCTTTCTGTGTATGAAACAGATAAGAGCAATTCTAGTCTCTGATGATATCTCTGCTGAAGACAGAGCAGGCATCCATTTTCTGTTAATACTTTAAAATACCCAATTAAAATTAACTGTTTGGAAAACACTAGTTTTTTTGCTAGTTGATTGATGAACTAGGGTATCATTGCAAAAATAGAAGAAATAGCAATGACTGGTGTCAAAGTGAACCTTCTAAAAAAAGTTCTCAAAAAATTGTACTCAGGATCATTCTTATGTAGTAGTTAATTAACACGTGGAACTCACTGCCACAAAATACAGTATCTTTGAGGCATGAGTTTAGCGGGATTAAAGGGATTTATTAAACACTTATATGGATAATGAGACCATCCGCAGTTACATTACACAGGATGAAACCATACATTAGGGATATAAACAATTATGCTTCAGGACAGAAGCCAAGTACTGACTAATAGAGTTAAGGAGGAAATTCACTCCATAATTATCCAGGATTTTATGCACCTTTTCTAAAAGTTCTACTACTGTCACTGTCATGAATAGGCTACTGCCTTACAGGAAATGTTGGAATACAGGAAATATAGGAAAAATAATGAAATTATGGTTTCTTTTATGTCTAAAGATATTGTCTTATTTTTGTCCCTTCCTTAATAGTAATAATTACAGTCTTTTATTAAAAAAAAAAAAAGTGAATGGGAGATTAAAAATTAATCCAAAATTTATTGAGGCTAATGAAACAGGCCCCTGCCTCCTTCCATATATGAACCGAATATCTTCAGTTGCTCATATTTTTTAAAATTAAGAGAAAGAACTAAGGACATTGCTTTATCTGATGCTACACCTTCTATTTGCATAATGGCATTATGATATGATCAGCACTAGTTTCTTAAATTTTACTTTTGCATCCTAACACACTGCTGTTTTAATGGTACTATGAGCATAAACTTGCACTGAGGTGTCTAAAAGGATGCTGATACACATAAGCCCAACTTTGATACAAATTTTAATACATCTCCCTGTGTTCCCATTTTCTGCTAAAGACTGGACTTCATCCACAAGGAGTTGTGTCCTTCTCCCAGCCAAAGAGGATGATCTTGTAGCATCATAAAAGATACAGCACACCCTACAGAAGTGGAAAGAATGCATCATGTAGGTCTGCATTGCCTTTGACCTATTTCAGGACCAAAATATTGTCAACATCAATAGTCTTAAAACAAAAAAAGCAAACAAACAAACAACATTTTTTTTTTCCTATGCAAGAGGAAATCTCAATATTCTCTTCATCAGGAACACATGCAGTAAGTTTTCTGAGTCCTATGTGGAACTCTGGGTATGACAGCAGGGAAAATGTCACATTCCTTCCCGAATCTCCCTTGTAAGGACTTCTTGCTGGAAAGGGGAAAGGAAGTGTGCATACTCTCACATTTTTGTCAGTGACTTCTCAGCAGCCTTAGGCTCTTGAGAAGTACTTGCTTATAGATTTCTGTGCATGCTTGCTGACAGTAGAGCTGAGCATATGCCATATGATGCATCCATCCAAAGGGTCTCAGATTTGTTCTGCACACACAGGGCATCACTGTACACCACTTGTAATGGCCATGTCTGGGACTGACAGATGCTGTATAGCTGTGTAATTTATGGAAATCCTAAATAAATATCCAAACCTCTCAAATTCTGCCAAGAGGAAAGTTTTGAGTGGAAATGAGGACATTTATGTTGAAACCCAGCCTCACAGTAACTGGTTACTACTTCTCAATAGTGTCCTTCAGCATCTTTTGTTCCTCAGGGAGAGGATTCATGGGCTCTAGGTCATCTCTGCTTGTGTTACATGGGAAATTGTAATGTCTTAAACGGCATATCAGTACATACAGGCAGAGGGCTGTGCAAATAATACATAGCTAAAAAAGCCTATGCACCTATACCTCTGGGACCAGTATCAAAATCACTGAAGTCAGTGGAAAGACTCCAGAGAGCTCTTCTATCAAACTGAAAACACAACTATGACTTGAATTAAAGACAAAAAAGCAATAATAAATAGGAAAACAATGAGAGGAGCAGGTGTTCAGCATATTTGAAAGGCAGAAAAGCAAACTTTTATATTATAGCAGTGATGCTCTGCAATGAAACTGAAGTCTGTCAACATCCAGATACGTTTCACACTGTATGTTTGGCATTGCAACAGGTGGCTACTGCCAGATATATCAATGAAGAATATTCCAGATTTGTTAGCTATTGCACGAAGTCTTTCCACCAGATGAATTGACTGTATTTGGCAGCAGTCAGTTAGTAAATAAAAAAATGGTCTAGAGTTCATAACTATTGTAGCTTTAAAAAGCCAGCTAAATAACTGTTTTTCAACAGTGATATTCCTCACCCAGAAGGGGAGTCCCAGAGAAAACAGAAAATGAGGGAAGCTCTGACAGTCAATAAATCTGGACAATGTTGAATGAAATGGTTAAATAAGTAGGGAGCTCATTATTAAAAATGTCCTTTAACAGTCTATTTACATTTAAAGAAGAGGACTGAGAAATGAGGTAAAGCTTCTGTGCAAAGATAAATTTGGTAAAACTGCCATGTTAATGTCTAGGGGACAGCATGTGTGTACTCTAGGGCTGATTTTTTTTTGTACTCTGCTTGGTCTTTAACCTTCTGATTTTCCACTACGTTGCACAGCCCCAATGGACACCTTCAGGCTGTTTTTACCTACAAACACAGCTTTGGCTAAGAACAAGGTTTCAAATTGTAGTCTGCTGGGATCTTTTTAAAGAAAATTCCTTATTCACTGGAAATTTGCTGACTGCTTGAAAATAGAAACTGTTTAAGGAGAGATCAGTCTGGATGATTTTCCCACTTTGATAAGAATCTGGGAAGAAAAAAATTTGAAATTGCCAGCACATTCCTTTCTGCCATTTTCAAAAGAAAAGCAGCCCAGTGCTAGTACAGACAAAAACAGCTCAAAATGATCAAAACAGCTGTTTCAGCGGACAGCTTCCTCTTCATCTCTTATTACAAACCCGTGATTTACCCTTTTTGTTTTAGAGTTGTAGTCCCATTTTCCTCCTAATAACCTTACCTGTGTTTCATAACCAAAATAAAAGCTTTGTGCTATTCAAATTTAAGCCTATTTGTCACATATTTTGGCCCTTGGATCATCTATTGTGTTGCTTTTGACAAGCTGTTTAAATATGCCAGGCTGAGCTAGTAATTCTAATTTGATAGAATTTATTTATAAAGCTCTTATATACCTTTAAAAGTGATATTACTCAGTACCAATTTATGCGGATAATTTTCCAGTCATATAAACACGAGGAAGGAAACAATATCACGTCACATATTGCATATAGGTTTTTACCATTCTAAGGCCCAGTTTTAAGAGAAACTGTGTTTTTCAAGACCGCAGCTTCCCCCTTTGCTACAACCAATAGAGCTGCACTAGTGGAGCCTTATTGGTGTTTGTTTCAAGCATTAAGTAACCTTGGGGAAGCCTTTTTCTTCCTTCTGCCGTTCTTTCGTCCGCTCACAATGCAGGTTTCAGGTTTGGGCCTGCTGGTTGAGGGGAATGCTTAGCTTGCCTATTTAAAACACAACTGGATTTTGCTATTCAAATGTAGGAAACCTAATTACACATTGGTAAATTCTCTTCAGTCTACCAAACACAGAAAAAAAACAGTGACAGAAACTGAAAGGCCAAAAAAGAGAAAAGAGTCCCTAAGACCTAATGAATCCAAACTAAACACCTCTCCACAGAAATGTCAAACATTTCTCTTAGCACAAAACAAGGCTTAAAGAATTCCCTGCTTTTGTCTCTGGGCTAATTCCTTAAGCAGAGAGGGGGATTTTCTTCTGGGAGTGTTATTTCACAAAGAACTAAACAGCAAATAAACAAAAGACTCTCAAAGAGTGAGAGAGTATAAATAAAATTCATGACTCCTTAAAGAGTTTACACTGAAAGAATGTGGGGGATTATTTACAATTAAAGCATAGTCTGTGGAATACAGTTATTATTACAAAAATGAATAAGAGGGTATTTCATTTAGCTCACAATAAGAGTGCACCTGGGTCTTCTCCATTTGTTAAAACTGGAGAGAACTCACTTGCCCTCAGAATCATCTATTTGGTCGCTTTTAGCCAACTCTTTTTCTTATACCAGGCTGGGTTAATCCAATTGAAAAAACTTGTTTATGAAGTTGCAAATTATCTATGTTGTAGCTGCGGAAAGAGCCAAAAGGAAAGGACAAAAACCAGGGGGAGCAAAACAAGAAAGCTGGGAATTTCCCTCCTTTAAAAGAGAAAAAAAAAATATAAAATTTTCTTCTGTTTTTCTGTGAAAAGTGTACTGCAAATCCCTACTCCCTCAGCCAGTCCTGTAGAAATGAAAAAATAAACAACCCACATCTTGACAACAAAAAGAAGTGTTTTTAAACTTCAGGCCTAGCAGAGCACAAGTTTTTAGTAAAGGGAAATTAATGAGAAAGGAAGAAAAACTTTGGGGGAGATCTCCTTTCTTCCTTGCCAAGTGGAATATGAAACAATGGAGTAGGTTAATAATGGAGACAAGGTTAGCTGAGGGATAAGATGAACGTGGAACAAATACAAGATTTCACTTCCAATAAATTAAGCAGACACAAATGAATGGTTATTAAGATAAAGAAGCATAGGTTGAAGAAGTCACTTGATTATAAATTATAGAGCAATTAGTCCTCTTTTCAGTGCTTTTTTTTTGTACTAGGTATTTTGTATGCTTCAGCAAATGTGTCATAAAACAACACTGATAATGATGTTGTTGAAAGCCAAGGTACAGCGGCCAAATCCCATATATATAAATATATATATGTGCATGTATTAATAGGCTTGTGAGTGATATATGGATGTGTGTATCCGTACGGGTGTATGTATCTCTATGTGTGTACATCTGCGTGAGTGCACGTGCATGTCTGCCTACAGCATAAACATCACAAGGCACATCCATGTGCAGCCCTATTAATTCTTTACAGAAGTGATATATTAATACAAATTAAAAAAGAAATCTATATGAGTGTCATGGAATGTACTTTATCTATCTATCTGTCTATATTATGTTTCTCTGTCATGTTAAAAAGAAAGCCTTATAAGAGAGGTTAGGCCATGGAGACTTAATTCATGTGCCTGAGCGACAGAGACAGAATGTAAAGCTTTGCTGAATTTGCAGCAAAGTTTTGATTGAGTCTTATCCTGCCATGCCTGTCTCAGCAAAGTATCCGAAACATTTGGCTGCACACGATTAAATGAACAGTATTTATTTTTAGCATCTGCTGCCCCTGACTCAAACTTTGCTACTAAGAAAATTCAGCTCTATGGAAAAGAATTTGAATTCCAGCTGGGCAGTTTTCAAAATAAGATGAAAAGTTAAGCAGGCAATTGGTGTGTATTTAGGGCTCAAAACACCTTGCCTCCTAAGAAGTCTTGAAGGAGTTAATCCCTTCTCAAGATAATCCACTAAAGAGCATCCTTCATTATGATGTTAAAAGCAAGGATCAGTGCTGGGGGAGTCTAACAATAGGACAGGGGTGCTTTTCAATCCCCATCACATTCTTCCCAGGTTAGAAACAGAAACTGCTGTTATTCCAGCCAAAAAACAGGACCGGTTTCTCTCTTGGTGTTAAATATTCAGATTTAAAAAGGGAGGGGAAGGGAAAAAAAAAAAAAAAAAGCAATCGTTAATCCACTGCATTAACTAAACTTCTCTCTTATTGGTTATTTTTCTGTCAATCTTTCTAACTTTTATGACAAGGTGGTGAATGTGAAAGGGCTGTATCGAAATAGCTCACAACTCTTTTAGACATCAAAAGAAGTTTTTCTAAGAGGCTTGTAAATAATTTCCTGGCGGTAACATGTGAGTGGAGAAAACCTGTAGCAAGGCAGTCAAACTTCACTGAATGAAAAGACGCTGCATCTCTTTACTCTGGGCAGGAATCTGACTTCTAAGAAAACATGGGGAAAAAAGCACATGTACCAAGCTGCTTTATGTTACTCATGTGGCTCATGTTCTTAATATCTGTTTTTCACTTTGTTTAATACTGAGTATCCTGGGTTTATTTAATGAAAAGATAGCGAAGTGTAAAAATATAGGGTTTTTTGGAGACCTTACAAACGTATTTGGGGATTACTTACACACATACACACACATGCACTCGCACACTGATTAATGTAGAAGTTATCAAATTCAAAAAGTTTTGTTAATTTATCCAAGAAGAGAAAAAAAGTAAAAATATTCATAGAGTGAGAGATTTAATCTGTATTTTTAAGATGGTAAAGGAGGAAGATTCAACCTTTAAGGGCTGTAGTCAGAAAATGAAGAAAAAAAGCTATTACTTTGCTGGTTGGTCATACAGTTGATTTAGGATATGATCCAAGTCCTGTGGATCTCCAATAACCACAACTGGTGTTTGGATCATGTCCTCAGAGTAGAATAACAAGTTTTTGTAGCATGCATAATTGATGGGTTTTAAGGAATCTCATGTAAAACCTGTTTCATTGTGCCTTGGAAATGTCACCTTAAGGAATTCTAGCACCGTGTCAGGGCCAAGTGAGACTACAATAATATTTCAGTCATGATAATTAAATGCTGTAAGTACCGTTATTTTCCTATTTGTTGTAATTCCAACTAAGAAGGGCTCTGATTGAGACCTGGCAAGAAGTGGTTGAAAAATTGCTCTTCTAAAGGGGGAAGCTAAAAGAGCACATGACTCAGCTGTAGATAGTAATTTTGATTCTTTTGTCCCATATAATCAGCAAATGGATAGTAAATTCACTGCTAAAGTCTGCAGTAACAGTAGCTGAAGACTTTCTGACACAAGACCACTGCCTCTACTGAGCATAACAGATCTCTTCACAGGAATACTGTGTGGAAGGACCATGGCTGGATAGGAGGAGGAGCAAACCCTGCCTCTAGGTTGATGTTCCTGCTCATTGCAGAGGGGCTGGACTAGATGACCTTTAAAGGTCTCTTCCAACCCAAACCATTCTATGATTCTGTGATTCTACGATTCTATGATTTCCATTGTTCCACACAGCTGGAGCACAGGGCTTCTTCTTCTTTTCATCATCTCCATACAAGAAAATGAGATGGTCTTATGCTCAGCTAATTGGGAGGAGATGACAATTGAAGGGAAGGTGTATCAGATTACATGGGACTTTTTATGGCTATTCCTTCTTGAGTCTGTGTCCCAGACCAAACTGGAAGTGTGTGAAGCTGTACTTCCTCTGAAGCGGCAGCAAATATTAATGCTACAGATGTTGCAGATATCCATTAACTCTTTAGATGTTGCAAAGCTTTCTGGGCATGCTGAACAGGAATAGAAAGTCCCGTCTGTTTAGAGTGCAAGCAAGAAAAGCTCTTGTGTTACTGCAAAATGCTCTACTTATGCTCTTGCTTGACAAATGAATCTGGAACAGAATTCATTCCTCTTTGCTATCCCTCCAATAAGGAGAGATTTCACAGCTGCCCAATTCTCTGCTGGTGATCCCAGGAAGAAGGGAAATGATGCAATTTCACCACTTGCTGAAGCAATGGGAAGTCTTCCAAGTTCCTCTTCTGACCTTCACTACGTAGGTAGCTGTTGACATAGGAGATCAAGACCATGGTTCTACTGTCTGTCCACAGCTATAACTTTGCATTTATTAGTGAATGCTTGTTTGCCATCACTTTAAGTACTCTTACCCAAACCAATGACCAAGGAAAGGAGTTGACCTGCTTATAAATCTTCAGAGGAGATGAAGAGCCTTGCCTTTTATAAGTATATTTTTTTAATTTTAATAAACCTAAATAAGGTTATTGGGAAAAGGATATAGCTCTCAGAAGTCCTGGGAATATAACATATATGCTCTGGCTTTCTGACAAAAGCAGATGATTTTGACACATTAAATGTTTATAAAAATTTTTAAAGATCCGATCAAGATGAGTTCTTTGGTTAAAACCAGGCAGTATATAAACAGAGGCAAGGACACAACCTGAGCCCTTGCAGGAACTCGTTTTTGAAGCAGAGTCCATTTCAGGATAATAGGAATGGCTGATCCAATTCCTGCCCTTCAACTGCATTCAATTTCTGGAATTAATTTATCAAGCTACATTTAAGGATTAAAAGATGGTGCCTGACATTTTAGAACAAACCAGAAAACCCCAAAAACCCAAACAAAAAAACCTGTCACAATTCAGTAGAATTTGCAAAAGAAAAGAGGCTGTATGGGATAAAGGAAGCCAGTCCAAAGTCCTCTTAGGTTGATGATCTCTTCAGGTCACGGTTCAAGTTATCTTGATTTTCAATTGTACCCACCCAAGTCTGTACTGCTTCTCCCTAGCTAATTTTTTTTAAAGACTTTAAGTCGCTGCCTAAATGCTCTTCTTAATGAGAATGAAACCGACTGGCTTTTATTAATGAATCCCATCTTTTGTGCATAGGTTTTAGTTTCTCTTTAACATCTTGAAAAGTCATTAATTTATTGCTAATTTAAAAGAAAAAGAGAGAGCAATCCTGTTGGTTCGAATGAATACTTTTCCTTTGGTTGAACCAATAATTCAAGCTCCTGATTATACCAATTAAAGACCAATTTGAGGAAAGGCCTCCAGCACTGAGCTGCAGCTGCCATTTAGCCACAAATTATGGGTCTTATATGTGGGTGGACATGAAACTCACTCAGAGAGAAATAGATTGAGAAATAGGGAAACTATTGTAGGGATTTTAGCAGAAGGGGGACATTAATTGGATACATTGCTTGAAGTCAATCAGAGATTCAGCTACTCTGTGGGCCTTTTGACTTCAAGACCCCTCTTTTTTTGTTCATGTACCTTCAGCTAGATTAATCACAGTGACTAAACAAGCAGAGATATTTTTCAGGGATTTTTTTTTTTTTTTTGGTGGCTGTGGAGAAGGGGCAGCCTCTTCTACAGTGAAATGAATGTTGAAGATGGTAAAAATAAGTGTGATTTTTTTTCAATCTTGAAAATAATTCTTAAGATACTTTGAGTTAAGAGTATATAAAAGTGACCCCAGGGTGAAAGCATTTATTTGTTAATTTGATATTAGAGGATCCATTTTATTTATTAAATGTATTGAATAAAAATGTAATGAAATTATAAGCTTTTGATATTGTTTTTCTGCTAACAGGGAAAAAAGTGTTCTCATGAAAATGTTTCTCAAACTTTGGACCTATATTATTCAAAAAGTGGAAAAAATAAGAGCAGCAGCAACAATCAAAACATTAGTAAGTCATTGATAAAACATACAATGTCAATGCTCATAAATGAAATGATTTAAAAGTACTGTATATTAGTTGCCATTCGACTACTCTATGTTATTTGAGATTTATTGTTCTAGATTATATTTTTTTCCAGCCCATAGAGAAAATTAGTGGCAGTAGTGGGATTAGAAATGCACTATAGTTGGTCTCTAGTCCTGTGGTATGCTTTAAAATTATTTTAAAATGCTGTAAGTAGAGTACAAATGAATACATGAATTACAGTTTCTGATAAAGAAATGTAATAAGAATACATATGTCTCGATATTTATCTAATTAGACATACATGAATGTGTTTACTTCTCAGGCTGCAGTGGTCTATAAGAAATGTCACTGCTCATGATCTCTTGTAACCAAATTTAATGTTTCACTGCTGGAAAACCAGTAAATTTTCTTATAGTTCAGTTTGGTAATAAACATATTTTATTCCATCATTCTGGATTCATCATATAGTCTGATATCCAGGGGTATGCTTTTCCCTAACACTAGCATCCTTGAATTATTATTATTTTTTAAAAATTATTTATTTATTTATTATTGTTTTTATTTTAGTTATTTTTAATCACATTTTTATAACTCACCTTGGTTATACCAATTAAAATTCTCAAAGAGATTACCTGATTAAGAAGTCAAAATCTATTTCTCAGTTATTTCTTGAGAACTGTAACAAACTTCTCATCTCTTTCATTGTTAAATTGAGATCTGCAACCTAAATGAATCAAGGAAGTTGATACAGTGCTTGCAAACAGACACTAAAAAAGACCACTTGCTTCTCTTTACCTGTCACAGGACTTATTCAGTTGGTTTTCAGATCATTATAGTTCTGGACATTTATTTTAAATAGAATTAAGAATTGAACCGTCTTTCACATTTTAGATTAATAGGACCGCAAACAATCTTCAGTGCTTTCCCTGGCTAAAATTGTCAGTTAAAAAAAATAGGAAAGGCTTCTGTTCTAAATTTCCATATTTCATTCAAACTTGCTAATTTTATCCTGGTTAGGAAGTGGGATTAATAAAAGCTACTTTTGATCCACCCAGAGGAGGAAGTTGTGGAAATGCTGCAGAAGAGTTTTGTTCTCTTAGAGGAAGAATTTGCTTTGTACTAATATGCTGCCCCAACTTCTTAATCTTTAGAGGCCTGTATAGCACAGATGTTACTCTGGTGATTTTATGGTTATTCTGGTGATTATTCAGTATGGAAGCAATCATGAGTTTTCATCTTCACAATAACCAGATTCCAGTGTTTTCCTCCATCTAATCTCTATTCTTAGGTCCTGCTCCATATATTGTATGAGATTTTCCTTTTGCTTCATAACCTTTATATGAGGATTCTCTTGTAACATTTGCTGATGAGACATCAGATGATAAAAGAAACAGTGTGTTTGACTTTTTTTTTTGGTCATTTGCCTCCTTGATACCCCACAGTCCCCAGATGAGACAGAACTGGTAAAACTGAAACAATCTTGAGTTCAACAGGTGAACCAGAAGTCTGAGAGAGTCCACCACCCAAAACGTCCTGCTCTCAGCTTTTGATCTGAGGTCAGCATCTTCTCCACAGCATGGAAAGGCAATTTTGTGTTGAGTTAGCAGTGTATCTGACACACCTGCATGTATGGATAGCAAAGCAAGTTAACACATCTCTTTGTATCAGGTAGGTAATTTCCTGCACAATATCCAAAGTAGCCCTTTGAGGGGAATGTCTCAGAAAAAGAGTATTTTTCCCTGAGAAATTTCACAATGCCCATGGTTAAGGAACAATGTTTCAAGAATCTTCTTCTATACTAATTAATCTCTAAGCCTTAACATTTATCTCTCCGGTACACAGCATACATATCACTGTGAGTTTCAGTTCTGAAGTCTGATAAAACTAATAAACCAAAACTGCCAGAGGTGGCACATTAAACTGGTAAAATGGTTTTCATCTTAATTGGATATGAGCAGTGTTATCTCTAATAACCCCAGGATACTTCTAATTGGAGTTTTCTTTTTCCTTTATTTTTTTTCCTTTCTTTTCCTTTCTTTTCTAACACTAATGTCATTGACCAGTGTTAACATTTGAGTGCCCCCTCTTCCAAACCCCCTTACTCTCTTGCAATGTTTTCTGAAGCAAGAATTAGCTTGAATTCAACGCAGTGAGGAAGGCATATTTGTATTCCATTAACAAAGGTGATTTTACGTGGGCTATCATTGGAGATTTTAATAAGATAGAGTTATTGATGTTAGCTAATAATGTTTTGAAAGTTCGTTGTGTTCACTGCCCTGAGATTCACCTCAGGCCAGCAACTTCTCAATTTTCAGATGTTATTGCAAGACAATGGCTGTCATTGTTTAGGCTCAGATTGTAATTTTAGTGTAAATCTTTGCTCAGTTTTTTAGTGTGGTAAATTCAGTCTTATTGCTTCCTGCAAATTTTTTAGACTCCTGTGAGAAGAATGCATATTAATTGGTAATACTAAAATACCATGTATAATTAAAAGGCAGCTAAGCTTTCTGCAGCTAGTATCCTTTTGTTTTATTTCACTAGGGTTACCAAGAAATCCTTATGTGGCTGAGGAAATATTCACACCGCTGAAGCTTGCTTTTCATAGGAGAGATGTGTTACAGCTGGTAACTGCACGGTCTGTAGGGGAGATTGCACAAGGACTGTTTGAAGAAAACAATTTTTAGAAACTTTTGTTCACTATTTTTCAGGATTCTCTTCCTCTTCTTACTCCTTCTTTTACACATGCGGCCCTGAATTATCTATTCCACTACATCAGTTTTATACTAAGTTTTTGTCATGCAAAATCAACTTCAATTTCTCTTTACACTACACTTGTCTGACAATACAGGTATGCTATTGGCTCCGAAAGAAGTAAGATGATAAAGAATTAAAAGAACTGAAAGGACAGGAGGTCTAAGAAAAAGAATTGTATCAATAGCATAAACTACCTCATTTTTTTCAACAGGGATTAAAAGTTGAAGTCTGCATATGTTTTAAATGTGAGAAATTTTACTCCTGAGACATATTCAGGAAGATATAATTCATTTTCCTGCAGAACACACATGCATACACACACACACACACAACTGTGCACATGATGAAGTCAGTACCGTTCCCTACATCGCACGTGTTTCTGAGGAAATGTTATCAAGTTCACAATGTTTATTACTTTTTCTATATAATTAAAAGTATCTATGCAGAGCTCATTAAAATATTACAGAAATTCAGCAAGAACACTTTCAAGTGTGAAACAAAATCTATAAAAAAAACAATTGCAATAAATAAAATTAACAGAAAGATCTGTTCAGTAATTTATATTTACATTTCAAGCAATTAAATCAGCAATACCTGGCGTGTGGATTAGTAGGGATCAAAGGCCTTTCACAAAAAGAGCCTTTTATAGTATCAAAGACCCCGTGACATCATGTTTGCCTTTTATGCTGAATTAGATAATTGCAAATAATTGTAACTCTGAAAGACATTTAGTCTTACGGGAGATTTTTTTCTTCCCTTTGCAGGTCAATGTGCAACCCTTTGACCCATCATTGTAGGACTAAAGTCTTTGTTAGAAAGACAAAGAATATTACTTTCTCAACTAAAAACATGCATGATTACTTTTGTCAACAGTCAGAGAGAGAAGAACAGAAATCTCATGATACTACAAGCCTTAGAAAAAATATTCCTGATTTTTTGTTAGGAGTAAAATTATCAAACAGGGTATATGTTTTCTTTTTATTTTCTTTTTAATTCATTTTTTTTCCTTTATCTTTCTCTGGGACTTACCACATCAAATGCAAACAAAAATAAGAATTATAAATGTGTTAGAAAAGATACTCTGCTTCTCATCCCTGTGCTTGGGTCTTCCACACCTTTGCATCTTTATACTGCACCTGAGTTCATGGCAGCAGGTTAATCTAGGGGAGCTTTTGTGCTCTCAGTGATTGCTTACAGGACCCAGGCAATGGAGGAGAGCCAAAGTACAGTAGTCTTGGTGTAAATCTTCAGAGTGTTAAGTGGAAAATCCAACAATACATTTCAGCAACAGATATCTGCACCTACCAGCTAAAATGTCAGAGACAACATGATCTGGCGTGTCCCACCCTACCCTGTTCTACTGGCCCAGGAGACCTCATTGCATGGGATATCTGTAGGGTTAGTTCATAGTCAATTTAAGGAACTGTTATATGACTCTCATGACAATTTTCACTTCTGGACAAATAAGGACTAACATGAATTTAATCTTCCACCTTGCAATAAAAGTGAAGGAAAATATCTGAGCCATGTAAATCTAACCATCAGGCTTGCAGAGTCTGGAATTTCCACCAAAGTACAGTGAAAAAAGGATGCCTGTGACCCTGATGAATACAAAATCTGCCTCTGTGGTTTATCACACTAATGATTTGCTCCTGGTTTTGCTGTCAAAAATCCTAATTCTTTCACCTGTTCTCATGCTAGGAAGCAGTTGACATTGCCCTGGTTTCCATGGGTGGGATGGATATCTGGTGTGGGAGCTTTGGCTGTCCTAGAGGTGTGGGGTTCCTGGAAGCCAAACCTTTCCCCTGTGCATTAGCACTAATACTCAGAAAAAAATGATTTGCAGAAATGAATCTAAAATTTGGTCTTTGCTGAACAAAATGAGAAAGAAAGGAGGGACACAAATAAGGGAACAAAAGCTGCATAACTGTGAACATAACCAGATTATGGTTACCTTTTGAAGTGTTGCTATGCTTCAGTGCTGCCACAAGTTACAGCCTGCCAAGTGGGTAGGAGATCAAACCAAGATATATTTCTTAGATGGCTCAACTGTCTCGGGCTTAGAGGTTCATTAGGAAGTGAAATCATCCCAGGAATACCAAAACACCAGGAGGCAATAAAGATGATATAGGTAATGGATTCTGATTTCTCCTAGCATTAACTCATTTAAAAAGCAGTCTCAGATAGAAAAGCAGACTTTTATAAGGTTGTAAAACAGCAAACAAAATACAGAAGGTTATAGCAATGCTGGGTATTTTTTGTCTACATAGAAAGCCAAAGGGACAGTAGTTTGTTTAACTTAGTGTGACTCGGATAAATAGGAATAGACATTTAGGCAGCAGTATAGTGGTTAGTGAGTGTGGACTGGACATGAGAACAAACTGCATTACATATTGCCCAGGCCAATGATTAATATATTCCCATAAACTTGGTAACCTCACAGCCTCCCCATCACTCTGCATTTTTCGGTTTAATTGAAATTAATGTGCTAGTTTTAAGCAGCTATATAAACAGCTGTAGTTATTCTACGTTTGACAGTACACAAGTAAAAGATTGTATTAACAGAACAAAAATGCGGTGCCTTTCCTAACATAAGCTGCTTCTAGCAAATGGTCTTGGGAGTTTTAATAACCTCTGTGACTACATACTGTACATACATAGGCAGAAGCTCCAGGCAGGTACTGCAACTTGGTGTGTTGGATCTAACTTGGAAGCTGGACCAGTCTGGAGTGAGAGACTTGGACCCATATGACCTCCAGAGACCCTTTCAACCAAAATTATTCTATGATTCTAAGATTTTCTGCTGGTGATGGAATGAAATGGTCCTTTGCAGTTATGAGTTTGGGGCTGGCCAGGCCAGCACTCCTGGCAGCTCATTGTGACCTCAGGAGAGAGAAATGCCACAAACACCTACTCAGGAAGTAAAGACATATTTCCTCTGTTTCACTCAATGTGTTTCATTACAGCACCCAAACTATCTTTACATGCTCACTGCTCATGTCTGGAGCAGCACCACGGCATGGGGGAGGCTGGTCAGACTGACTTGGATGGGAAATCTCTCCTTTTGAAACTCATTTTTTTTCTTTTCTGTCCATCTATTGTGGTGTCTGATGCCCATCAAGGGTGATGATATTTCAAGATCTTTCAATTGCCAAACAGCTGTGGAATGGAAGCATATGCGTTAGAACAAGCCATTGCACCTCCTTGGTGGTTCTGGTGAACATGGGGATTCTCACTGGTGTCTTGAATTGTGGGTGTTCAAAATGCCATAGATGGACCCATCTCTTGTTTAATTATTTCTTGTGAACAAACTTCTAGTAAATGGAAAAATCCTCTTAATTTTTACAAGTGTCACCGTCACCAAGGAAGCACATGAAAGCAGGCCACAAAAGGACTTAAGTATTTAAATTCCCATAAACTTAAAGGGTAGATAGGCATCTAGGTAAGAATTAGGTTCCTAAATATCATTATGGAGCTGCCATTTTCTGTTTAAACAATGTAACTAAACCAATATCCCCTGGGATTTTTAGTCACATAAATGAAATCTACTGATTTGCTTTCCCCTTCTTCACTGTCTCACAAAAGAGTTTAATATAATTTTTTTTTGGTACTAATTTCTTTGGCATTTGCCATCAGGAAGGTTATATTTCATGCAGCTGTATTCAGAAGACTGCTGAAAAAAATCCACTTTATTTAGAGGATGTTTGTATTGCAATGTAAACAGAAATTTTGAAAACATCATTGCTGTTGCTTCTTCTGCACCAACTGCAAAGTTGAAGGCATATATATTTCCATGCTAAAAATCAGCATTGGTCTATTGGTAACCTTCTTCTATGAATGTTTAGCTTTTCACTGGAACTTGTCAAGCTCTAAAATATTGTGATAATTTTCCAATGTTATACCATCGGGTGTAGTAGAATTTCTCCTGGGCTGCAATTAGCCAACAACTTATGTTAATTTTAATTAATTAATTTAGCTTGATAGTAATACTATGTAATAAAACATTTTGCTCAGTGTGAAACTTGTCCATCACATTTGTTTGTGACCTAAGTTAGTAATTATGTGTGCTTAAGTCAGTGGTAAATGGAAATAAAATGGTGTGTCAGAGCCAAAATGAGGTAATTTGTGTCAACTCGGTTGGTTGATAGTGTTATAAAGGTAAAAGACACAGGAGTGTTGGTTAGAAACTGGTCATTATTTTGTAATCCAAGGAATGTCTCATGATGCACATTCAGTAGTGATCAAGACACTATTTTCTCTTATCAAAAGTCTGGCTTGTAGCACAATAAATCTAACTAAACCCCCAACTAATGTACAAAGTTCAGTAAGAAGGTTGACATTTGAATTAAGATGAAATTGCTGTAGTTTGGTTCCTCCTCAGCCTTTTAAATCTAAATGATGAGCAAAATCAAACATCAAACTTGTGACTCATTGTTGAATGAATTAATTAAAAAAAAAATGAACCAAAAGTTGTTCGGGGAATTAATTTTAATATCAACATCTTACAATGCATTATGGAACCTGAGAACATGCTCACTTGTACAATATTTATAAAATTATCTGTTTTTCCTATTCCTCATGTGTTTTGGAAATAAGGTTCTCTGCCTTCACTGCTGTAGCATCTCACCTTTCTAATAAATTTGAAAATTGCTTTTTCCTTCAGAACTTGAATTTTAATTTAAAGACTAATATCCTGTCTGCTTTGCTTCAATCAGACACTCGTGTTTTTCAATGTTGCCTTTGGTGTCAGGGTGAAAGGAATTTTTTGTCTATATTTTTGCAACTTAGACCAAAACTAATTAATTAGTTAAGCATCCAACTATTCTGACTTGCTTTTGATGTCCAAGTTTCCAAGACATAAAAAACCCCAACAACCTCAGCAAATGAAAACAAGAACACAGAAAAAAATTCCACCCTGTGGATTATCGGCAGGTTTTTCTCCTAAAAGGTTCAGCTTTATTTTATTCCTGCTGGAGAAAAAGTACTCATTAAAGAAACTGTTACTGAGACTACCTCTTCAGGCAGCATGACAAGCCCAGCAGTAGTACAGTGTAGGTATATGAATTTCTTCCGCTGGAGCTTCTTGCAAAGAAAAAGAACTAATTTTCTTATTAAAACTTGTATGTGACTGTTGTGCTCCCCCTCTGTAAGTCTTGTTGAACAGATGTCAACAGGTAAAAGTACCCTTGATCAAAGACCAGTTCATTTCAATATTATAAATATTAATTCACTTCATGCAAGAAAAAACTACTAGTGAAAATCACATATATTGCCATGGAGATTATTATGTCCAGTCTTGGTAAGAGCATGGGAAGCAAATAATAGTGAATAATATAACTATCATCACCTTTATGTGTCAGAATCACAGAAAGATGGATTTGTTTAATTGTTGGCAAATTGAAATTTTTGTTTTGAATGAGTGCTAAAAATTTACCATAACCTGAAACATTGTGGCTCTCTGAGAATTTGCATTATTTAATACTTTCTGAATAAAGCTGAATTCCAAAAGAAAAATGCTGTTTGCAAAAGAAATACTGAGCCAATTAATCTAGAAAATATAATTTTTAATTTTTGTATTTTTTCCACATTAAATAGATTGATCCTTTCCAAGAGTGTATATATTCATAGCAAATCTCCTTTCTTATCATAAAATGATATTTCTTGAATTTTATTCCTTAAAGAAAGTCCTTGACTACAGAGCATTTACATTTCAATAATTTCATCAAATTGATATGTACTTTTTTAAACCAAACAAATTAAAAATCAATTCTGGTCTTCCAATCACCAAATGGAAAAATAGCACTTTGGGGCTCAGTTAACTTTTTTTTTTTTTTTTTTTTTTTTTTTCCCGCCAGTATCCTACTTCTTAAGAAACTGCATTTCCTGTTGGAAAATCATTCAAATGGAAAATTCTTGTTGGACTCTTCTCATTGCAGATCGGGAAACATGTATGAATTTGCACTGGAGAATGGAAACGTGCAGCGTGAGATCTCTTGAGTAGGTTTTACAAGAAAAGCTATGACTGATTATTATGCTAATATTAACTTCCAATTGTTAATGAACCTTTCATCTTGAAGGATCCCAAAACACTTTACAGACTGCAGAGATCTCTCCCACTCCCACTGAAATGCAGCCAGCTCTTCTGGCCGTTCTTTGTGACTCGGTGTTACTCAATAGTAGAAAATAACCTCTGCCCGCCTCTACACTGGCAATGTTTAGAAATGCAAAAAGTAATTACCAAGTTGGACTGCAGCCAAGGCACCGGTTTTGACACTCTTGTTCCTGCGACTGAAAAGTGCTATAGTATCTTTAAGTGGCCATAAGTCAGAGCTTGGGTCCGCCGTCTTATCAGAAACACAGAGGCACTGGTACAACACAGAGTCTCAGGGGAGGATGGGAGCTACTGCCTCACCCCCAGTGTGGTTTCTTGTAGCAGCTCCAAGTTTTACTTGGAGACTCTCCCACTGGAAATTGGGCTGATGTAACCCTGCTCATCTGGTAAAACTGAATACGGTTACGACCTGACTTACAGATGGCCACCACACTGCTGTTTGCAATAGATTAATCTTAAATTAGGCATGTGCACAGATGATACTTTTTAAAGTAAGACTTATTTCTGCAGATCAGTGGTGATTTTCTGTGCTGTTAAGAGATTTGGGCTTTTTTTGAATGTATACTGGGAGTTTACCTGAGATATGTATGCATTTCCATCTACCAAATATGTCAAACTATGTGGCACACAGCCGCACTCCTCCCATTCTTAATGCTATGTTTTATGAAAAAAATGTCAAACCAGCTGATGCTCTTAACTTCAGAAAGATTCAGTTTCTAATTGTCTGGATCAATAAAAGGAGGCAAGATTTCTTAGCAAGGTACATTCCCTCTAATTGATACTCACTGACATTGTGTTTACTATAAATGTTTTTGTTGCATTAAATATGCTTCTACTACAGAAGTAGTGATGTTTTTAGTGATGGAGGGAAATGCTGCCTTTTCGGTACTTTTATTTGGAGTTTAAAGTCCATTAAAGTGACTTCATAAATTCAAAAATAAATCCATTGATTTCTATGAATGCCTATAGTTAATGAGCATGTGGCATTTGATTTGGAATTAAAGAGGCATTATCGCACTCTTTTAAAGGCCTTAAATTTAGGCTTAATTAACAAAAAGATGGGAAAGAAGTGTCTGCATTTTAAGTGGTCCTCTGGAGCGCTGGAAACTTTGAAGCAGTAACATAATGCCAGGTGCCTTCAGCATCTGAAGAGCTACTTTCTCAGTCTGAGTAGGACCAAACCTTGCTGATACAAAGGTGGTCAGGACTGATGTCTGACCCGGAGTGGTGGGCTGTGCTATCTACTTTTGATTGATTTAGTAGAGTGATTAAACATCTGTTTAATATTCACCAGAGGAGGAGATCTAGTAGAATGTTTACATGTCTAAGGTTTATCACCTGGTAGATCTTGGGCTTTATGGGTTCCCCTTGGGAATTTGACCTGAGCAAGGACTTCGGGAACAGCCTCCAGGATTTAAGTTTAGCCCTTTCTGGTGAGAAGCCCACAGCCAAATAGGGGATCTGTTAATGGTAAACATAGTAATTTAAAAGCAAGCAGTAAACAAAACTCCAGGAGCAGACAGTGCCCTGCAAAGCAACTTATTTCAGAGTGATATGGAGAAGATGACAGAAGATAATGGAAACTGTGATGCCATGGTGGGATGCTTTTCTCTCTCTCACTGCCTGTTTGAAAAGCCACGGGAGAGAAAGGCTGTCCCGCAGGACCTCTACGTGACCCCAGTCCCAACTGGCCGCCGGCGACTATGTGTGCTTGCCCATGTCATGGCAGCACATGGAGGGATTGACAGAGTTTATTGCTTTCTGGCTTATTTTAAGTACTCTTGGAATCTTCTGCATCCTCTAGCAAACTGGGGCAGTCTGACCTCTAAGCCACATAATCTGAGCATAAGTTAAAAAAGAAGCACAGAATTTTCCCTTCCCGAATAGCACTGCTGCTGACGATCTCTGATCCAGCTTTAATGTTTAATTGGATGACCGGGTTTTAAACAGAGCATTCTTTAACCCGGCTGACTCTGCCTGCCCCCATCCCCCTGCCCAACAGCAGCCTCCCTCCAGTTATCAAAGTGTCATTAGTAGAGACAGCTGCCTGTAAACAACAGGAATGTCAACACAACTGTCTCGGTCAACAGGAATTTAACTTTAATCTGTTCATTACTTAAAGATACATCATCCTCTTTCTGCGCTGTTATCTACATCACTTGCAGACAAAGGCGGAGAACAAATTGACGATGGGGGGGGGTGGTGGACCGGTCCTGCTTTAGCCAAGCTGGTTCTGTTCATCATTTCCAGTTCCGCCCCCCCCCAACCCCTTGTAAGTTCCCCTCCTGTATATGTATATATATTTGCTGGATTGCGGGTGAGGGGGGTCAGGAGTTCCTTGTTTAGCTGGAAACAGATACTACATATTTATAAATGTAAACTTGGAGCGCTGCCAGACCCCTGCATTTAAGTGATTAACAAATGTTTCCCTTCAAGTGGACACCTCTTGTTCTAAATATATTTGACAAGAATGTAAAGAGTCAACTGGAGGGTAGAAAGGGCATACCACAAAGCATTTTCTGCAGAGGCTGCCAGCGTTCGCCGGCCTGGGCTGCGTGGCCGGCGATGCCGGCGTTCGGCGGGTGCCAGCCGAGTTCACGGCGGGCAGGCTGCCAGCACAGCCCAGCCTCCCCGCTGTTTAACGACAATGGATTTACTGCTTCTCTGCATATTGGTGTTATTTTGTGTAAACAAGGTTAACACTCCTTTTAAATTAAATACACCACCTGGTGACTGAATGCCTGACCTTGGCAGACGTCTTTCACCTGGTCTCCAAAAAGGGTGGGTAGCCCGGCTGTGCCGCCGGCCTTTCCCACCCGCTGGCTGGCTTTAATGCTTTGTCCTGTAAAAGTGTGTCAGTCTGTGCAGTGCAGAGCATTTCTGGGACTGGTCTCACCTCCACATGCACAGGACATCCAGGAATAGGAAGCTATTACTTATGAGCAAGAGTGTTACTCTTTTGTAACCTTGTGCATAGCGTATTACTCTTGTCCACCCTGGACCTGCCATTTCCCTCCTGCTTTCCCCCAAATAGTTCTCTTGCTTAATTGAAACACATCTAATCTTCCTGAGTTTTCTGTTTTGTCTGTGGCCGGAAGGGAAGTTTCTGACCCTGGTCCCCTCTCTCCCTTCAAGAAGAGATGGGCAAACTTGAGAGCGATCTCCCTCTCCCCTTTCCAAATGATAGTCTGGAAAAGAAAATCTTCTTACCTTTGCCAAAAGTATCTACACTTTTTCACTCCTAAAGCATCATCTGTCATACAGGTTCAAATAAGATGTTTCAAAGGTAGCTGATTCTGCCACCTTTGATATCTCTAGAGGTGCTACTGTTAAGGTTGAAGTCATTCATCATGGTGTGTGATGAATTAATAAAATCCTATACTGGGTATAAAATCTGTATTTTATGCATTGGAATTAAAAGTCTACAGCTAAACAGTAGCTGTGTAGTTAAGGAAACCTCTTGAAGACCTCGATATACAGACTATGTAAAGCCTGCAAGTCCTGCGAGTGAAACATATGTTGGAGTTTGTAAACTCTGCAGGGGAACAGAGACCCACTGGGCCCAGTGACACACAGAGCTTATAAATTTCACAGGGCTGCAAAGTACACTCGAGGCCAAAAACCCCACTGGTGCTACAGCTCTAACCATCAGTGGGTCTCAGCAAGGAAGGACAGCGAATTTGGAAGTATCAGAGGGGCTGCTGGGTCCCTGCATGTTGGCACCCAAGCCTCTGGTTAAATGCAATTCCCAGGTACCTCAATACAGGTTTCCTGGCAGAACTTCTATATCATTTTCATTAACGTAGCTCATTTCTAGTAGTCTGACTTACTGTCAGAATCTGCCTTTCAGCTGTCCAGTTTAAATGGAGATATGTGGCTTTTTCTTCTAAGGGTGATATCCCTTCCTGCTTGTGAGTATAACAGTACATACTCATTCTTCTCATAAATCCCTAGAGGGTGATCATTCCTATATGATATTTTTTTTAAAGTGTTATGCCTCAGAAATATCCTTTGAAGGTAAAATTATCAAACTATTTGAATAAAAAGTATTTAGTTTTATTATTTCTACATCTGCTACTTTCAGTCTTACTGATTTTCCCCTTGTTCTTGTGCTATGAGAAAGTGGAGTTAAGAGTTTTCTATTTTTTCCCTGGAAACTTTACAGAGAAATCTTAATCATTTTAAACAAACATTTAAATATCAAGATAAGAGCACTTAGTTGGATAATGAAATAGAGATGATGGGAAATCATCTGAGAGACTTTATTTAGACTAATAATGATAAGACATTTTTTAAGAGAAAGTCCAGACAGATAGGTACAAAATATGTAAAATAATGTTATAAATGCATGTGCTAAAAATAGCTTTTCCTAACCATTTTTGGAAAGAATCCTCTTATTCAGTGGCTAACTTACAGAATATTTTCTGGTTTTACATAAAAAATGCTGCATGTTTAGAGGTGAATGCTTCAAGTTTTTGGGCACAGATGTTGTCCGGCTCATAGCCAGTGTGCCTGTTACTAGGCAAAAGTACTGGGGAAAATGATAGAGTTTTGAGTGAGGAGCAAAAAGCAGAGTTTGTTAGAGAGCTGACACATTTGTTGTACAGATAAGGCTAGTCTAATTAAACTATCATTGTAAAGTCCCCAGATTCCCCAGGCTCTTCTTTTGCTCTTAGCTGGAGTTTGGATTCAGTACTCTAAGAAATGCAGTCTCTTTGAACTCTTTCCTCTTTGTGTTTCAAGGATTGTTCTCATCTGTGATATAAAGAGCCCCTGTTATCTGTAACAGAGTGCGGTAGCATCTATCCTGACTGGACCACACAGTGATGGAGTTGGGAGCTCTGAGCGATACCTCATACCCATTTTCTCCCTCCTGTCTGTTTTCTCTCATACAGAATTCTCTCTCCATAGTCTTACAGAGCAGAACTGCTTTTAATGAGGTTTATGATAAACTCCTGATGTCCTTTTCCTGCTTCCAGAAGCTGCTTGCTAAAGGACTCACCTTTTGTTTCTTTGACAGAACTAAAAGCAGTTCTGTCATCACAAAGTGTCAGCACTGTTAAAGGAACAGGAGGAAGGTAAGATCGCATGAAACTCAGCCAGGTGCAATGGCCAATACTTGAAACTTCAGAAAAATGGTCTGTGAGGGTCCATTTTGAAATAACGTGCCTATATGAAAGGGTTTTTTTGGTAGGTCTATCACTTTGTATTCAATCTGCAGTGGATGCATCTGAACTGATACACACATGAATTTAGGCACCTTTGGTTCCTTAGGGCACAAAGCAGACATCAAACACCATATGAGTTATTTATTGCAATCAAGACAAGAAATACTGCTGAATATGGGGAATGATTCTCCTTATAAATATATCAGAGAAGTAAAAAAGTGAGAAAAATGATTTATTTAAATTAGTAAACAGTGCTGGCACATAAAGAAATGGGATAAACTGACGGTGAATAATCCTAAATTAGAAATTAGAAGAAGATTTCTAGTCAATGGAGGACTGTAACTCTTGGATAGCCTTCTAATAGGTGCGGTTAAGGCAAATAATGAAACTAGTTTTAACTTGGAATTCAATGCTTTTATAAATGAGATTACACAATGTAGTTGTATACTGGAGAGCTGGGTTGACTGACCTTGGAAGTTCTTCTCAGTCTTATGCTACATTATTCCTTCTAATTATTGTGTGGCACTAGCCTTCAGCAGGATCTTTTTTTTTTTTTTTTTTTTCAGTTTTATGTTCTAACTTCAAATATTTTGGTTCAAATTTTACATTTCTGTCATGGAAATTAGCACTTTTTTCTTTTTCTTTTTCTCCTAAAAATTCTAGACAGTGAAATTGTCCAGGCATGTTACAGAAAAACTTGTTCTGCTCATGCATGATAGACCAGTTTAATGGAAAAGATTTAGTGTTTCAATCTCTGGAGGGTGGGAATGACACTCGGCAGGGTGGGTGTCTTTGTGCAATTTGCTGGCCTATGGAAAATTTGCCCCACTTTTCATCCAGTTTCTAAGATTCTGAGAAAAAAAAAAAGCCTGTTCACAAATGGTCAGCACAGACTTACTGGAGTTCAGTAGCCAAGTTTCCAGATAGTGCATGCACTGAATATGTGCAGGTTTTTGTACATATAACCAAATTGCATATGTACTATGGCTGAGAAGAGTGTGAGCCTTTCTGTGTCTGGGATAGAAGGGACTGAGCAGGACTTCTACTGAAACTTACTCCTCCTCTTTTCTGAGAGCTGCTGTGGTGCCAGAACTAAAAGCAGAGATAATTTTCTTGCTGTTTAATTCTTCCCAGCTGGAGCTCATGCTGTGTGGAGGACAATGAGGAATGGACACCCATAATTTTGACATTTTCTAAATTTTGTTGTGGAACCATCAGGAGTGATCCAGGAAAGGACCTCAGGAGATTATCTAATCCTTTTCTGTGCTAGAACAGGATAAGAAATGGTCTGGACAAAACCTACCTGTGCTTCTTTTTCTTAACAGCCTTTAGTGCCACAGGTCCCTAGCTAGTCTATTCTATCAGTCAATTATATTTAATTTCCTAAAATGTTTCTTGATATCTACCCCAGATCTTGTTAGTCAAAGTTGACATGTAAAATATTTTATTCCTTTCACCCTTATATCTAGTTTTATATTTGTGAAGGCTGCAACCACTTCTTTCCTTTTCTTACTGAGACTGAACAAATATAACTCCTCAGTGTTTCCACACTAGCTGTTTCCTGGACCTCTCATCTCTGCTGTTGTTTTCCAGGGTACCCTTTCCATTTGGTACAGACCTTTCTTGGATTAAAGTACCAAAGGGAGACCCCAGTCCTTCCGCTGGTACCTGATGCTGGGAAGCATCAGATGCTCTACAGATTGCACATCATTCCAGTAGACATTTTCCTTTTTTCCACCTCCAATATCCTAACGTTGTTGATTCAGGTTAATCTGTCACTAGCTGTATCTCCTAGGTCATCTTCCACAGAAATACTACCTGTCATTCCTACAGAATGTGGTGCTTTACATTAGCCCCTGTTGAACTACATCTTGGTTTATTTAAGACTGTTCCTCCAATTAACCAAGATAATTTTATATTTAATGTTACTTTCCAATCTGTCTGTAAATCCTACTGGTTTGATATCCTTTACTAGTTGAATAACTGTATTATCTATACCTTTATAACATTATTTGTGAAGTTTTGGGGACTTGGCAAGCTTTATGAACACAATATAAAATTTTGAAAGATCTATTGAGTTTTGTAAACAAGCTAATAAATACAGTCACTGATGTCCCTGATGTTGGAAACTTATAAACTCTCTCACTCATGCAGACATGTACACACAGTACTTGGCAAAAGCATGGCAAAGTGACTTCTAAACACACAGTGAGCATGTTGGAATCAGTGCAGTGCTGCTCTCATTCAGCTTTTCTTATCTTCTGTGCTTCTCTGCGGTGGAGTAATGCCAGTTAGAGAGGCTTGGGAAAACAAGAAAACTTGAATAAAATGTAGTGGGTCTATTGGGATTTCTCTGCATGTATTGTGTTCCAGTTTCACTCCCTCTTCCTCTCCCCTTGCTATTTCTTGCCTTGTATTACTTGATGTGTGTGTGTATCTGTATGTGTGTGTCCATGCCAGCTAGATGCCAGCAGAAACCAAATAAAAAAAAATTGTTAATTTGATCATTCTTTCACTGTCTGTGTTCCTCACTGAAGTTCCTATTGTTTTTGATATTTCTCTTGCCGTGGGGACTGGATTTTTGCCAGCTGGGTGCCAAAAGCCAGTGAAAATAAATAGATACATACTAGGGATCGCAGAGATTAAAATACCTACCATTCTGAATTACCCAAGGGTAATTTAGAAATACAATTTTGTTAAAGGTACTTGTTCCACTTTTATTATACACAGGATTACTGATGGATGAACCAAAGGAGAGATAATTTTTAAAATCCCTGTTTAACAGCATACATCTATCTTTTTCACCTCTTTTTCGTAAAGATGGATGTGGTGAAAAAAGACGTATTTCCGGTGACTCATCAAAGAAAGAAAAAAAGTCAAAGGTAGGGCAGTAAATTCCTCTGTTCCTGCAAACTGGGTGATTATTTGAGGAAAAAAAAAAAAAAGAAAAAAGAGTAGCAACTTTTCCCCTGAAATTGGACTGTACAATCTCATATTATACACACTTATTAGCAAGTTAACCACATGACTCAAAGAGACTAATGTATCCTTGAATAAGCACTTCTATCTCTTCCATATCCCTGGGCAAAACCATTGTTCTGTAGCTAAGATTTTGTACTTAACTATAAGATAGTTGAGTGGATTTTGCTTTAATAAGATTAACGAGAGCATGCATTTATCTGATCCAGGTAATGTGGGAACTGCCAAGAAAAAAAGAAAACAAACAACCAAAAACCATAGGGAAGAGGGTAGGTTGAATGTAGGGAATTAGTAAACAGACACTAGAGGTTATCCTTTTGGTACTGTTGCTGTATATTCATCTCTGTCTCAAACACAGATTATTTAGTGAAAAAGATCAGTTTACAGATGTCATCTTCCAAGGGTGATAAAATACAAAGATGTGTTGCTCAGAAGCATAATGAAAGACTACAGTGCTACATGTATTCCTTCATTACAATGTAAACTTTGTTTCACTTGACAACAATTACAGTAATAAAGTTTATATAATTTTCAAGAGTTCCCATCTTTCAGTAACATTGGGTTTTTTTAATCAGTAGATGAATGAAATTATAGAATATTTTGCACAGGCTTTCAGTATAAAGAGATGTGCTGGACTAAAAGTGAAATACATATTGACAATAGAAAAAGTAGACTTCTGGGAAAGAGGGTTATTCCCTGTCTGTCTGTAGAGGAACACTGTGGAAACCTCCATCGCTGGGATTTGCCACAGCACTACAAAATGAAGCATGCAACACCACTTTGCACTGGACAGGATATGAGCTTCATGACTGAATGGATTCTTAATTTCTTAATTCTATCACTCATTTCTCCACCCCCTATTAGCTTGGCCCTTTCAAATATTTCTCCCATAGAAAAATATCTCCAAGATAAACCAGCCTTGTGAAGGGTAATGGTTAGCCTAATCAGATTCTCCTTTGTGTTTCTTATGAAGGCCACAGGTTCCCAAGGATTATATGGCAACAGCAGAATAGCAGAACAATGGGCAAGTTTGAGATCAGATGCTTCCTCTATTGTTTCCAAAGCAAACAGTTCCAGGAAACATGCTGTTCCCTGCATTAGAGCTCTGTAGAAAGACATTACACTAAGTATACTACAGGAGATACAGAAACAGATCAATATGTGACTAAGTGTTTTAGCCTTACTTTTATTATGTTTGACAGTGATGACAGCATCATATGTATGTCACATATAAGATGACTAATGTGTGTACATGTGTGAACCCCTTGCACAAACAGGTTTTCCCATAAACTTTTAGGGAAGAGCAAGCTCCCTGAGAGCAGATCAGTGTATGGATTGAATCTAAAAACAAAATAAAGAATCAAACAAACCCCAAACTAATTTCAGGTCTTATGAGAAGCTGCAATGGTATCAATGTCTGGAAACATCTACTACAAATGGTTTCAATCCAGAATGATTTCCAGGAAATACTTGTCTTAGGTTGTGCTACAAAATGTGTCATCAGGATGTTGTCTGTGTTCCTGACCCAAAGGCGGGTGAAGAACACGGCAAAGCAATGTGAGAAAGTAACAGAATGAAACAAGAACTTTTTGTGCGAGTTGACAATTTTCTCTTGGGTGAAGATTCCCTCCAACACACCAGAAGTGAACCAACCAACACGAGCCATTTTTATGTAGAGAACTCAGTCTCTGTAGTAGGCCAGCAGCCAGATGAGGGGTTTTAAAGAAGAGTTATGGTAGTTATAAAGAGGGAAAAAATTTGCAAACACTGATAATAATACTCCTACACAGGAAGGTTTGAGCCAGTCACACTACTCCCCCCCTTTTCCAGTGAGATTCAGAGTTACATAGGAACAGGAGATTGTTTTGGCTGGGATTAGATAGCACAGATGGTACCAAAATGTGTAACACCTACCACAAGTTCTTTAGTTTAGTATCATCTGCACAACAGTTCTTCTTGGCCTTTTAACAGTTCATTGAATGGAGGAAGAGGAGAAAAAGACATGGGACAATTGCTGGAAATGTGCAGCAAGTACTGTTTTATTTTATCTTTTGGAGAATTCATATAGGAGCATGTAGATAGGCTCATATAAAATTTTGCATATATCTTCTGTGAGATGGTGTGAAACTTCACTTGGCTCTTCTCTTTCAAGAATCCCCAAAACTTGGCAAGGAAATCTCACAACACATTTGAGAATTTGCAGATATTATACGAGGGTATATATACGAGGTACAGGAATTTTAACCAGTTTTCCCAGAATCACCAAAGGAGTTTGTAGCATGGGTGGCTCTTATCTCCACACAGCTTCTCAGGAATCCCATGGACTTTGTTTTCTGCCCTGACATAAATAGCAAAAGTCTTTGGTTTTCTTCTCTGACTTTGTAGGCCTTCTACATGACCTAAAATAAAACTTTTTCCTCCTGTCTTAATTTTTCAAATAAATGCTATTGTAGCAATTCATCTACAACTTGTGATCCCAGGAATATTTTATTGTCAATTCTAATATTGTTCTTTAATCAATTCCTCTAGTTGTTACCTTCCTCTACAAAAGACACTCAATTTCTCTGTTTTTAATAGGTTTTCCAGGGTTTCAGAAGAAAGAGAATAGAAAATATATTTCATTTGTAGAGGGAAATACAAAAATTTCTAAACATAGGCACTGCAGTGCCACTGTGATGGACATACTAGAAATAACAAGACTTAGAGGTTGAGGTTCTCCATGTTGCCTATTTGATTTGGCTGCATCAGGTACTCAACACTCCCAGATAGCTTTGAAATATTCATTGTAATATTATTTAACAATTAGGCTGCAAGTATGGAGAATTCCCTGAGAAGTGACCAGGAAGAGCTGATAGCCTAAATCTTCTGTCTTTTGAATACTCAGCCACACAATTTAAAAGCATTTGAGATTTTTTCCCTAACTAATGAGAGACCTTCAACTACACAGAGAAACATAAGGCACCACGTCTCCAGATTAAATGGGGAACTATCTGCCTTAGGACTTCTAAGATGGCTAATGCTCAGTGGAGGATTACTCTAACCACATTTATAGTGAGCTCCCAACTGATATCCAGAATGAGCAACATGGATGTCATTGCATTGACTTCAGCTTAACTCCACTGCAGAAAGGCATGGGCTGCTGGCCCATTCTCAAGCATACTTCTGAAGAATTTACATTTAGGATAATGCTGAAACTTTTGTCAGTGAATTAGGTCTGAATATGTATCCATGCAAAAGAAATACACAATTTTCAATGTGTCCAGACTGTGAGGCAAATGCAAGGTGTAATTCAAAGTCATTATACTGCTTGCTGTAAATATTGTTTTCATAAATCCATCCTACTCATATGCTCAGATAACCCATCCTATTATTCTGGCAGCTACAGGACTCCTGAATCACACATACTTGAACCTGGGGGATTAGAGGTTTTGCTCTTTAAATAGCATAGGTGCTGGGCTGGCCATATTTTTCAGACCTCTTTGGAGAAGCAGAATTGATTTTTTTTTTTTTAAAACAAAAAAATAATTCAGTGCCCAAAAATAGACATAACTGAGCCTCCTCCTTTTGTAATTGTGTTTTTGAAAATCAGACACGTAAAATCTTTTGTAGCTGTGGGCTCGGAACTCTCTTTTGTGGAAACACTGGTGCACTGTAATTGGTTGAGTACTGCTATCCAGCCTGAGAGGGTGACCTTTCACACTCTGCCCTAAAAGAACACTATAGAAAGAGAGGTGGCGTAATCTGGGTTAAAGGCTTCTTACTAACATGTTGAGAGCTTGTTTCACACACACACAAACAGTTGCACGAAAGCCCCAGCCTGATGATAACTTAGCACTTTAGCATGGTGCTCTTGAGACAGCCCTCTTCTGAGAGAATAAAGAAAGGCCCCTTAGTTGAAATGCAGGACTGAAGCTCTCCATAACCACCGGGCAACTGTTACGAGGGAAAAAGAAAGTTAAAAGAGATGAGAACAAAAGGGGCTATCCTTGTTACAAGGCTCCGGTTCTAGACCTGAAAAACTCTCCCCTAATCTTTTTATTATTTTTCTCTGTATAGCCCCAGGTTTTGACAGTGAAATCTCTTGTCTTTCTGAGCAAGCATATTCAGCGCCATTTAAGAAATTCCCGTGGACCTGCCTTTTCTGTGATCTCTTCGTACATGGAGAAGGAGGAAGAAGGTGAGCATCTTTGCTTCTTTGATTAAGAAGTTAAAAGAATGGGATATTTCTAAGGTGAGGCAATTAGAACCAAAATGTAACTTAAATGATATAAAGACTCTAAACACTGTGCTGTTATATTTAGAACAGGCGCAGCTGTGCTTGCCTAGGTTGTGTGCCATCTTGAGACTTTCACATTTGATTTCAGAGGCACTGAAATCACCAGCATGGGTGAAGATCCTGGGTGCCACGAATGCAATATGGCCCCTTAGTCTGCAAAACCTCCCCATGGCTAATTACATGCCCTGGGCTGGTGGGTCACTGGAATGCCTACTGTCATCTTAGCAACCCACTCGCCTCTCTATTTTTTTAATGCTTACTTCAACACTGATTAATATGGTACAACTGTCTCATGCAGTTTATCACTTTACATTTCATTTTTCCACCTTATTCCTCTCCCAGGTTTTCTTTTCCCTATGTCCCAATTTTATTTATTACAAATTCCCACATATTCAACAGTTACTCTGCTATTCTAAATTACCTGTGTGTGTAGTTAATTTTAATAAATTGCTACACACTGTCAGTGATTCCTGTTAGAAAAAATAAAGGATATGTAAAAATTGCTTTAGTGCAGTTTCTTATCTACTTAGACCCCATATGATACTCACAAAGTAAAATGAGATTATAAAGTTCTGTATTTATCACAATATTAGACTGTTTCATAAAGGATCTTCTTCTGGCTAACAGTTAATAGGACTAGGGAGCTCCAAAGCCAGTGCTGAAAGTCTGGTTTGACTGTGGACTATATAGACTATAGCAATCCTCCTTGACTTCATGATGTTGCATGTCAGGTAGAGCAAAGTGCCTGAGCTTTTACTTTCTTTAGTGTTTCTGTTAGCTAAATGCTCTTTGTGTCCTCTGCAGCAGAGTTAAGCTTTGTTAACTGTATCTACGTTTCTGATAATGGTGACTCATTTCCAGTCTTCTTAATTACTGGTTTTGTACTTTTTACTTTAAAATCTTTCAGAACTGGCAACTAAATTTACAACTATCTCCTCCAGAAAGAAGTTTCAGAGGTATAATGAAGACTGTAACCACCAGATGACTTTGCTTAATCATGGAGGGCCCCAACAGTGGTCATCCAAGCTGGTGGACCAGGCCTGAAGAGGAACAACAAGAGAACTAGCCACTCAGATTTGCGAAATCTGATTCTGAACACAGCAAATTCAACACTGTTGAAGTTTAGTTTATCGTGGGTTAAACTTTGACCTCTTTGTGTTTGGAGACTGAGGTTCAGGTTCCACTAATTTACAGGAAAAAATATATTTGATGAGTTCATCATAGCCTATGGTGGGGATATTTTGTCGCAGCACAAAATCACTGCACAATACAGCATGATTGGCAGCTGCTTCTTAAGAGCAGCCCGTGGCTGTGGTAGGAAAAGTTGCAGCTGCTCGTGATGGAGAGCCATTGACAGTCAGTGATAGGGACTTGCCCACAACGTCCCTTTGAATCGTGCGGAGCACTGGCGGGCCTTCCACATCCCTCTCTTTGAGGTTCACCCAATTCTTTGCCTCACACCAACAATTTGTGAAAAAAATTGCTTTACTCCTGATAGATAAGCTAGTTTACATGTAGGAGAAATTGGGTATCTAAAATGTATGTATAGATACAACTGAACAAAATGGTTGCAGGAGTACTGCACAGAGAAGCACTATAATTAAAAAAAAAAAAAAAAAACAGAAAGAGGAAAGGGAAACTGCAAATTTTATTTCTAAACCTTTCCACCAGGAAAAGGTTACAAAATTTAGGGAAATGAGCTGCAGCTGACATGCCTGACAAATAACTCTCATGGAATCTATAAAGTGAGTTTATTTGTGCCATCTTTTACAGGAAGGGCTGTGAGTGAGTTTTGTACCATTGCCACTGGGGTTGCTGAAACACCCGGCTGGTGATCAACATTTTGGATGCTCATGAATAACCGGAATATGAGCACCTTAAGCACAAATTCAACAAAGGTTTTTTCAAGTTCATCATCACATATGAGATTGCATCATTCATAGTGGCATTTATAGCCATCAGTACTATACAACCCATGGTAACAGATGACATTGCATGCTGAAAGAGGCCGTGAAAGGTCTTTCATACTGTTTCCTGCTCCTAATGACAGCTTTTACTGCCAGTTAGGACAGAATCCAAACACATGAAGTCATGATGGCTGTAGGTGTTGATTTGGATATGAAATGTATAACCTAGCTTATGCAGCACTGACTAACACAGAAGTTTTTCAGTGCATGAGTTGTATGCACAGTGCTAGAGAAAACTATAGGTGAAAGGACAGAGAATGGCCATGAGAGAGGATAGTACCCTGTTAGCAAACAATTTAATGTACAGAGATATTTTGTGTTAAAAATGTATTTGGACGCCCACACACATAATCATTTGGACATCATGCCCTTAGAGTCTATTCCAATTTACCATAAAAGAATATAAACGTCTGTGGGTCCAACTAGTAGGTTTCTCAGCTGGATGTGAGTGACATATCTCTTCGTATATGTGTTTTTGTTTGTGTGCGTATATTCTGCATGTGTATTTTCATGCTTAGCCAAAAATTCCATGTCTATAGAAAGCTCATGAATATTTTATAGCTTTTGTTCATGAATTCATTCATGAGTTTTATAAATAGTGATAATTTGAAAAAATAATATGTCTGAAAGGCAATACCACTTTACCTATGAATGACCTCTTTCTCTTTATTTTCCCTACTTTGGATATGTTTTCCCAAACAGTCTATGAAAGTGTTTACTGGTCTATTCACTTTTACTAAACCTGGGGCATTAGTAGTGCCAAAGTGAATGTATACATAAGCATACTCACTATGTACAGTTAGACCTTTTCCACCTATAGCTAACAAGAGACCTTTAATTGCACTGAAACACGATCTTTGCAGGGCAAATCTGCTGGTCAGTGCAAACTTCAGGCCATGCTGTGCTGGATGGGTCCTGCATTGCCTGCGGGTTTGCTGGTCCCCAGGCCCACCCTGGTGTTGATAGCTCATGGCTGGGCGGTCTCGCATTCCTTTTTGGAGTATAATGTGTGTGTGTGTGTGTATGCACGTGTGTGTGTGTAATAAGTAATATAGGGTAATCCCCTTCTGATGACAGAAGCTTCAAGTGGTTACAAGTAGCAGACCTGTTTTCAGATGCCTGAGGTAACTGTCTATAAGGTGCAAGGTAAAGAAATAATTAATTACACTTACTGGTTAAAATGGGGAAATGATATATGATAGCATGCTTTTATTTCAAGTGCTTTGATTCAACACAAGGCAGGGTTTTTGGTGAAAGAAGTGTCAAGACATAGAGTATTTTTCTGCAGTCAGAGGTTGAATTTAAGTAATCGCCCACTGCAATTTTACCCATATCAGATGTTCACAACTACAGTGCATACAGGGGGAGGAAAAGAAGTGAAAGATGGAAACAGAGAGAAAAAAACATCCCCTAAATTCTGAACGTGCAGTCTTGCTGAGTAACCACATTCATAACTGAGTGGGAGTGATTTGTTCTGACAAAACAAGATTACTAATTTTGCTGAATTAACAGCACTACTAGTAGTGGGTGGAGAGGAAGAGGAGGGAAAAAAAAAAAAGATTTGTTTTGGACATTCTTGGAATTATTATTTACCAGGTGATATAAAAGATATGTGGTTTACAGTATCACAAAAAGTTTGGTTGCTTCCTTCTGGTGTGTTGTTTAAGCAACTAAATATCTGGAGCAACATGCCTAAAAGAGCAGGATGTATGTTTATATTTTAAAATTAAAACAGGCTCACACTTGCTAGTGAAAGGATAAAAGATCAGCTTGGATTCCTTCTTCACTCGAAATCAGAGGGCATTTCACTAAGAGTCTTTAAATTAATGTAAACATTTTTTTTTCCTCACATTTGGAAGGACGTGAGTCTAGGATTGTTCTCTATTGAAAAGATTAATATTTTCAGTTCAAACTTTGGAATCCACTTGGACAGCCCAGAGCTTCCAGCTGTTGTTTATGGTATTAGTTAGAAAATCCCAGTGCCATTCTTTTAAAACAAAATTAATAAAAAAAAAGCTCTATTGAGTTAATTTTGTGGAATTATGTTAATAAGCACAATTTGCACTGTGCAGGTTTACTTTGTGGTTTGTGGTGAGTTTGTAGAGGTTTTGTGAGCAAACCCAAATGTGGTGACAGCAAAACCTTTCCAAAGCACAGGCTTTTATGCTCTAAGCACAGAATTTCCTTTTGTGGTCATGTGTGACGTGGTTTTTGGATAATAAATGTCTATAATAAGGTTTCCTTGGGTTGGCTCAAAGGGTCTGTGCCTCTGTTTTTAATGGCTGTCTTTGGAGGACTTTCGGTTACATATATTTTCTTAGAAGTTGAGCACTTCTTAGAGACAGAGTTTAATGACATAGAGGGTGATCCAGAGATGTATTGCTCACTCACCACCTCAGACCATGAGTGCTGACAATATACCTCTGTATTACTTTGGCTCGCCATTAAGACATAGTTTTATCCAACAGAAGCATCCAAGAGAAGTAGCTGAACAGGAATTTTCTTCAGGTGGCTTGATGGCCCATTGCACGTGCAGTGAGGAACAATTTTGAGCTTCCCTAATTTTTCCCAGTCAATACCAGTCGTCCTTAAAAGGACTGGAAGGAGCTGGAGCCACTCTGCTCTGGCAGCGTGGTGGGAGTACAACCGCGGCTGCTCAGCCGTTGTGCACCAGGAGCATATGTACAGCAGAAGTTTTCCAACTTCATATTTCATAATTTCATCCTCCTCAAATTTAAACTGGTGAAAGAAGAAATATCCCCTCTGTGACAGTCTGGATCATCTAAACTGATACTATTTTTGTGGTGGAAGGGAGGGTAGAGGAAGGAACCACATTTGCTATAGAAACTGGTTTCTATTCCTACATAATAAAAAAGCATATGAGGTACTGATTTAAAAAAAAAAAAAAAAGAAAAAAAGGTGAAAGAGGAACCAACATGTTGCCAAATGCAAACCTACTGAAAAACCCCAACAAAAAGCCCAACCACTGAAAAAACACGCTTTTTGTAAGGCGCTCTTTGTCACAAATCAGTAAAAGTTGATTCCTGTAATGAATTAAAATATTCCAAAAGCTTAAAGCTTCTATCACAGTTGACCTTTAAGGTATGTAGCAGCAAAGAAGTTAATACACTTTGCACATGTTGCAGAGCAACAGGTGGTAGAAAAACCCATGCGGACTCCTTGCATTCCTTACTTTTCAAACTGGTGGCCCCTGGTATTCTGGGATTTACACTACCTCCCCCAGGCTCTGACTGACAAGCTAATCGGTGTGCTGGGAAGCCCTGAGCTATTGATTCCACTGTAACAGAACACCTCCCCGTCAATGAAACTGCAATGAAATGCTTCAACAACGAAGAAAGGGAGGCATTAGGCTGTTGAGCAACTGGAAGAAATTTGCTTGTAGGTAGTGCGGCAGAAATGAAAAGGCTCTCGGGGGCACAAGCTTGAAAAGCCAGGTTATTAAAAAAGCCACAAAGCTGGAGTCTGGCTGAGTGGAGAAAAATAGTTATGGCTCAGTTAGGCGTATCTAAAAGGAGGAGGGAGGGGAACGCAGCTTTCAAAATTGCGTTAATCCCCCATGTACTTAATTTCTTTTCTTTTATGGCAGCTTGTAGTATAGCAACAAGTATTCAAGCAGTTAATAATTTTAAACAGTTTAGCTTTCCGTAGGCAATATATCTTTAGCCTTAATTAAAATTTTATTTTAGTAGGGGGAAAATATTAAAATGACATTCTGATCATCCTCTAAGATGGAAAAGATATGATAATATGAATATTTTATTAGACAAACTATTATTAAACACCTGGTGCAAAATCTTAGCCACTGATTAGTTGGGTTTGTTTGAAATGCCGGTCACTATTTCTTAATAATGTCCCAGCAGACTTCCACTCATAGTAACCATCACTGGTACATCCCTTGTAAACACAAAGCTCTTGATATCTTGTACCAGAATTGAAATATCCCAAAAGCAGAATTGGATTCCTGCAATGCCAGTCCTGTGGATGGCTTCTGTTTTGGGGTAAAAACCAAGCCCACCACATCACCTGGACACGTCTCTCAGGTGGTGGGTCTCTCTTGGATTAAGAGACATGCTCTTTGCTTCAGGAGAGCTGAAGGGATGAGTATGAGAAGGTAAATCAGCTTGGCCATTTAATTTGGGATGAGAGTCAGAGGGGAGCTGTCAGAGCTGAGTTTTGAGGCTGGAATTTGCATCTGCCGTTAATTCAGGAACCTGAGTTTGCTGACCTTCAGGCAACATGCATGTCTTATCTATTTACTCAGTCTTTTCCTGAGTGAGCTGTCAGTTTTTCTTTTGGAAAGTTCTCTCCCCTCTGCATGGGTCGTTGAGTACAATAAAAAATGTGTAGACCTTGATTGCACACGAGGCAAAACAGTGACTTGCTTAGGCAGCCGGATTAATTTTTCAGTGACAATAAAATGGCTGATGTTGTACATAAAGTGAAACTGGCAAAAGTGGCCTTTTCAGAAATTTCCTGTCCCATCAATTATCACCTGTTGTAGGTTCAAGACTTTTGCCTTGAACAAATAATAGAGATGTTTTTTCTGCACACTGTTTTTTTTTGTCAATGGCAGTGGTACCATCTATATGAATCTATGAATATAAATATGTATAGGGACTGTCTTCCTGTAATGGAGTGCTCTGTGTATAGAAGGCATGGGGAAGTTGGATGCTAAAGGTTAGGCTCAATTTGCTTGGCATTTTAACCCATGTTTTAAAAATACGTGGCCCAGGTCTGTCACTTTTGCTCACAGGAGCTGTGCTTGAGTGAGTACCAAGCATCTCGTGGCTGCAATGGGCAGAGCTGGGGAAGAAATGACCGACTGGCTCTACAGTCACAGTAACAGAGAGAACATCCGTGAGTTAAAAAGGGAGTCAAGGAGGCAGAGAAAGTATTAAAAGAAAATAACCTTAAAAACTTAAAATCACAGAAACCCAACTCCTACCTATACTGAAGCCAATAGGAATATTGACTTTGATTTCAGTTTGACCAGAATGGAAAAAAACATAAAATCCTTATTTTATTAAATATGTTCTGTCTGATGAAGAGTGGCACATGCACAAATAATGGGTCCTTCCTAAAGCTGACCCATATCTGTTTGCCTTAATTCTGTTCTTGTCCTTGGATGAAATTCCTCTGAGGTTGATGGACATTCACCAAAAACTTGGATCTGTGTCAGCAACATTAATTAAGTTGAATTCAGAAATATGCAGCCCAACACAGAGGAGTTCTGTTTTACATTTGTGCAGTCTGGGCCAAACTCTCATGGACTTTCCACTCATCAAAATGAAATTCTCCTGCCATGAAATGTATATGAGCATATACAGCTCAGCTGAATAGCAGGCCAACAGCTGTAGACCTAACTAATAAATTCCCTGAATACCATGTTATCAATGTTTGGGATGTTCTTCTAACCCCAGATATCCCTACTTGTATTTTTATTTTTTTTTTTTTCAGTTTCATTCAGTTTGGTCTAATAGATGATTAAATTTTATTGATTTAAGTGGTTATCCGATGATGTGAAAAAAACACTGAAGAACATAGTGGGTCCATTTTTAATGTGAGAATTTTGCAAACTATTACAGCATTTTAATTTTATGCCGGGAATGTTACCTAATAGAAAAAGCAATTCTGAGCTCTTTTATTTCACCAATTAGACACTAGTGTTTTACAAGTAATTTCCCATTAAAAAATTTTAGTCTTGATTTTCCTTTAAGCATCTGTAAATCATGTTTTTTTTCCTGATGTTCAAGAAATTGAAACATTAAAACTTTGTGTCTTTTTCTAATCTATAAACTATGTGCTTGTGTAGACTGTAAAACTGGACAACACATATCTCTCAGATCTAGCTCATACCAGTTACTGATATGGTATCTATTTTCTTTCTGCTACTTTGCTTTACTATGAGAGTATTTTACAGATTATTATGAACAGGAGGGGTAGAGGGTGGAGGCCTGGAGATAAGGAGGTGTTTTTCTACTGTTCACACAGAGAAATAAAAAGAAAATAATTTCTCAAGACGATCTAAGTCAGGAAGTTTAAAAATAACCAAAGATGGCTGGAACACCTTGGAGAAGATAATCAGATCTGTTTATTTTTAGATGATTGTTAATAGCTCTGTAATTATTGACTATTATTAGTGAAAATGTAAAAGCAACTAATGGTTAAAAAAAAAGAGATGGTAAAAACCTCAGAAATTTAATGCAAATGGGGTTGATTTGTCTTCAATCAATGGGCTTTTAAGCTTCCTCCAGGCTTTAGATTTGCAGTGAAGTCAGTACTGGCATAGCTTATAGTGGCTGTTAATGCAACACATGCCTATCATTTGCTGTTGACAGGCATTAATAAAAACCTAATCTGAGGAAATTATGAAAAACCTACATATTATGCAATCTGGTTTATGTTTTGGCATGTGGCAAGCATTGGTCTAATACAAAGGAAACCATCATGTATAAACTTTACTGCCATTGTTTCCACTGTAAGGGCAATTACTTTTTTTTAAAAATGTTTGATCCTTTAATTGCCTCAATACTCAGGCAGGTTTGTTTTGTGGTACCATGGGTGTTACTTTAAATCTTTCCTTCACAGAAGCAAGAATCCTAAACAGCAGTTACTGACTCCAGGTCAGCAGTAGGAAAATTCACTTCTGTTACATCCTTTTTCTATCCAAATTTTTTCCTCTTTCCCTCAAATGCTGGCTTCTCTCAAAACATGTTTTGAGTAGTCCCAATCCCTTAAACCTGAAATCTTTTAAGAAATGACTATTTTATTTTATTTTATTTTATTTTATTTTATTTTATTTTATTTTATTTTATTTTATTTTATTTTATTTTATTTTATTTTATTTTATTTTATGATTTTATTTTATTTTATTTATTTATTTTCCCCCAAATATATAACCTCCTTCTCATTAAGGACTGGAGCTTTTTCAACAACACAAGCAAGAAGAACCTACCACTGCTCTAGCTTAAGCTTTGGCTTCCTCTTTTTTTCTCTGAGGTGTTTCTCTGGTGTTGATGATGGTAATCTACATTTGGTTATATGCAATTGCATGTTCTCCTGAGTTTATCTGGAGCTACTGGGACTTCACTGGATTTCCCTGCCTCTCCACTGTTAAACTCCACCATGTTAAACCTTATTTACTAGTGTCATCCTATACAACAGAAAACATGTGTTAGCTCTTAGGACACCATAAAGTTCAGTTACACTTGTGATTTGGGGTGCGATAAATTCTTTCTTCCTTGCTTGCATCTCTTTTTCTCTTTCTTTCTCTGTTTCCTTCATAGGATTTTGTGTGTGTGTTTGTAAGTTCTGTGATAAAGTCTTAAAATACTGATAAAATTTGCAATTGTTTGAAGTATTGTACCACTAAACTCTAAAATATCTAAATTATGAATGCATAAGGGAACTTAAAAAAAAAGCACCACAAAGAAAAATCAATAAGAGGGTGAGAAATGGGGTAGAATAATTCTATAGATATTCGGGCTGGAATGTGAGTGCTAAGAAAAGTCTTTGGGTAAATTCAACACAGATTTGGCCTGCAGCTCTAAGCGGGCAATTCCAGTAGAAGATCAGACCTCTACCCTGTGTTAAAGAGGTACAGAATAATGCCTCTGAATTAGTTTCAAAATGTTGCTGTGATGCAGACGAATTGCTCCTAGATGCCGAAGTGCAGCGCACTAACATAATAGCATATTGTTAAGTCACACTGCCATTAAAGAATATAGTTATTAATCAAATTAAGTCAAAACACAAAGCAATTACAAATTAGTATCAGATGACATGTCTCACTGTGAGAAGAGGAAAAGGAATGGAGGGAACCTGCCATTTTAAAAGAAAACAACCTTTCATGAAACTAAAACAGAAGGTGAGGGAATATCCTACTACATAGTAACTGGCAGCTGGTATGTACTATCTGGACAGTATTTGTCTTTAAATTAGTCCTAGAGCACTGCAATGTAATCAGTGTCTTTCCAAAGCTTAGGCTAAACTCTGAACAGTGTTTGTTTTTGGAGATGTGAAAAATGTTTACCAAGAAAGAAAAAAGTACTTGAAACTTAAAGGGTTTAATATTTTATTATTTTTTTCCATCTTGGTACACATCTTCTCAGGGTAATTTTTTAGCTCCAGAAGAAATGTTAATTCTCATTGAAAGATGATTTGGGGTTGAGGGGATTTAAATTGCCATTTCAGTAAATTCTGTAGAAACATGTCACTCGTGCATTGTGAAACTGGCCCAAATATTGTGAGTTGTGCTTGCTTGCCTAGTTAGCCTTTCACAACAAGAAACAGTTCACTAGTTTTGTGCAACTCTGATAACTAATCACACATGAGCACATGGATTTACCCATCGTTACATGGACAGGTGTGTGTGTGTGTGTGCACGTGCGTGTGTTCCCAAGTACTGCAATATTAGCTTCAGGTCTCCAAATTCTTCGTGTTACAGTTAAAATTGGTGAGTAGTTTACTGAAAACAGTGATACTTATAGTGCCTAAAGGTAACGTAAAGACTTTCAGCAGTGTTGTAGAGTTTGGATTCTGCATTATGATGTGCACCCTTGCAGTAAATTTAGTTTCTTTATGGATCATCTGAAACAGATATGAAATGGAAGCACAGTCTTCCACACAGGAGGAAAATAGGCCTTTTCCCTGTCTGTTTTGAAGCTGTTGTGTGTGCTCAGGCATTAGTTACATGGCTATCACAGGATAATCTAACTTCAAAACAATTCTAAATTTTGTTTACAGATAGGTTTGCCTTTTCCCTAAGCGTTGGTTTGATTTGGAACATGACTGGTAGGTGGCTTTGTGAGTTACCTGTCAGCATTCAAGTGTGTTTACTTCATTAATGGTTCCTGAGTGTGAAAGCTTGTTCCCCTTCTGCTCTTGCTTCCTGAGCCTATGGTTTCCTCATCATCGTGACATTGCCAAGCGAGGTGTTAACGTACTACTTCTGCGCAAGAGAATGTCATCACGTGGGATTACAGCCTTAAACAAAAGTCACAACGGCAAGGCAGTCAATCTCAGGTGAATTGCTTAAACAGTGCATGTTTGTATTAGCTCAAATGTTAATATAGATTGCTCTCTGCCATGATGTATTTGTTATGGGTGACAACACCTGGACAATGTATCTTTCAGAACTGGACAAAGAATAAACACGGTTCTAATTCAGTTCATCACTAATAAATGCACTGAGATGCCACATAGTTTGTTATTAGTCTACTTGTAAGGTATTATCCTATTAGATGAAGGAGAGACCAACAGGAGCTGAAAATAGGGACAGAGAAGGAAGTTTGAGAGGAGTATTTGTAGATGATGATAACTATTCCGCTGAGTTCAGCAGAATTAGTTGAGTCACTATTGAATGACAAATCATCTTCTTCCTTAATCACGGATTTTTGGTGATAACAAATTTGAACGTTATCTCAAGGGTGTATGTGTATGTATTGTGATGAATAGAAACAAAGGAAGAGGATGGCATTTCAGGGAGGTTCTGCTTGAAATCTTAGAAAGACACAGTCCTAATAGGCTAAACTCTAGCAAAATTTGACCACATTGGTGCTTTATGTTCTTCGATGGTCAAGTCAGCATTTCCTTATACTATGGCTAAAATACAGTACAATGAGCAGGACTGGAAAGATGACTCAAGGGTGGTATGTTGTGTGATGGCAAAGATATGGAATTCTGAAGCAGCAAAGGGTGGAAGGCTCCTGCCAGATAAATGCAGGTCTCTGCATGCAGAGAGGCTGCTGTGCTGGTGGCTTTAAAACAGATTAAAAACCAACATGTGTACTTCAATCTTTGGTCAATAGGAATGGGCTTAAAAAACACGTTAAATTATTTGCTCATTTGAGGCCTGAATGGGAGGGGAATATGACAATCACTAGAGGGTGTTAAAAAGAAATCAGCCCTCATGTAATTTGGCACAGCTTTCCTGAAGCAAGCAGAGTTGCACCTGTTGGAACCAGGGCTTCATCTGGTCTGCTGAAGGTGAGTTTGAGGCCCACCAACACCTTTCAGATGGATCTACCATAAGTCAACAACTGATGATAACAACCTTCAACCCCAACAGCAAACAATACTCATTCCAGAAGAAGTGTTCGGAGCCACACGGGAATACTGGGAAATAAACGTGTTTTGAGAAAGAATGGGATTTCTGCAAATAGCTGTGATTAGTTCTGAATGTTCACTCCATCAGTGAGCAAAGTAATTCAGCCATCTTTTTCTATTGTATCTATAGAGATATAGGGAAGATATGGGAAGCTTATACAAATTAAAGAGGATGCATGTATGGTCACATATTAACGTGATAATAGATTTAAAGTATTGTTCCTGACTATGTCTAGATTAAGCAATTCTGATGATGAACCTTAGTTAAAAACAGTTATCGAGATACAATCAGCTTTACACATTAAATATTCCAGCCCCAAAAGGAAACAAAACAGAATCAAAGCTTCTAATCAGTTTATGATCCAGAGATTTTGCCAGCCAAACTTATTGGAAGAAGTAATGTAAACAGAAAGATGCAAGCAAAGTCAGTTAAGTGGAATTTAAGCTGTCAAGCTACAGTGTAGAACTCCATTACCATATCTCCTCGTGTTTTTTTTTAATAGTATTCTCTGAAAAGCACTAGATGTAATAAAGTCAATTTAAAATTTGTTCTACCAATCTTTTGCATCTGTAATTTTCCCATTAAATGTAAATGCCCATGAGGCATGCTATTTGCATTACATTGCATTTGCAGTCTTTAAAACAAACTATAAATCCCCTCCTTGTTTCATGTGATTGATGCTGTGTGTATAAATACCACCATAAACCTCAAAGGGGGCTAACAGTGACAGTAAATTAAAGTTTTCAAGTCTGGCAGCATCTCAGCACTTCAGCCCTTGATCTTAAGCAGTGTTGTTAACCCCCACCTCATTGCCCTCCTGAACTCACCTTTTTTTCCCCCCTCCATTTTTTTTTTTTTTCCCTTTTTCCCTACTCTGTCCCTACTCTGATTTTCTTGGGAAACACCTTTCCATCCATACAAGCTGAACCAAGTCAAGAATATGCTGTTAATTAAAAAGAAGCTGCAGCTGTTTGCCAGACAGGACCATGTCTTAACTTTGCTGTCTTGGTGTATCTGAGTTCAAAACTCTCATGCCATCTTGACTTTGTAAACAATAGTCAGTCACAGCTTTCTTGATTATCCAGCACCACTCCAATAATTAACTGGTTTTGAGGGTATTCTTTCTTTTTTTTTTTTTTTTTCCCCTCCTTCTCTTTTCTGATTACCCTTCTCTGATTCACTTTCAGGCCATATCCAAAAGAAAGAAATTGAGAAAAACCTCCTCCAAGGTTGAGGAATGCATCATTGTGTCATTAAATTTTCCAGTTAATAGGTAACCCCACTCTTCTTTATCAAATTTTGTTATAAAATTGACCTTGATTTGATCCTACTGAGTCTTGGCTGCAAGAGATATCAGCTTCTCCTGTGATGTCTGCTGCTGTTTAAGTAGAAGACATGATTTATGCCAAAATTATCCAAAAGACAGTTCTGTGGGCCAAACACAGCCTCATCATAAGTAAAGTGTAAAGCAGGCAATGGTGTAAATCTCACTTGCCACCACTAAGGTTCTAGTTCTCTATTTTTCACATTAGAACCAACCACCATCATCTCAGCACTCCATCCTGCAGCGAAGAAAAAACGTTTGATGTTTTTTTTGTTTTTTTTAGAAAGAAAAAAATATTTATGAGAGAATACTGATGCTACCATACAACACGTCCCTCTGTGGGGCAGAAGGAATTCTTTTCACATCAGGGAAATGTTGGTAAGATTTTTAAAGACTGTGGTCAAAGTTGGAAAGGGGACTGGAAAAATAAAAAAGGTGAAATCCAAATGGAGATGAGGCTAATTAATTATTTTAGGCTACTAATCTCCACCAGATATCCTCTGAGAATCCATGAGCAGGTAGAGTGTCCCAGGTGGATACTAGGGATTTGCATGGATCTCAGGGGGAGGGAAGGCTGTGGCAGCTCTCCTATCACATTTTCCTCCCACCCTTTATTCTCAAGGGATTCTTCTCCTGCCTAGGAATGAGAATTCTATCCTCCCTATGGCTTTCCAGACTGATAACTTCTGTAAGCTTCTCTGTGGTAAAAGTCAGTGATGTCCAAAGTCCTATCAGGCTTTTTTATGAAATGAGGAGCATTACAATCAAAATGATTTTCCTGCAGCATTTCTGAAGAGTGTCAGCTTTTGGTAAAAATTAGGAATGTTTACGATCATTTGTTTCCTTAAAATGTCTGGGATACATACATATGTAAAAGGAAAGGAAATAAACTGGAAGTTTTATAGACAAATGTGAGCCCTGAAATAAAACAAGTGATGCCATTCAGACTGGGTTCCCTTTAAAACAAATTTGACAACTACAGAGGGTGTAAGTCATTAGCATTTTTTCCTGAGGACAAGTATGTTATGTGTGTCTTTGCTGAACATCGATAATTGTATTCTACAATCTGCATCAAACTATGCAGAACGATGACTCAACAGGTGATTGCTGATGGCTGTTCAACTTCCTGTACAAAGGTTCCCTATGGGATTTATCTTGGGATGCTATTACCCACAAGTCTGACAGTAGCCAGAGGAAACCACAGCACTTCATCTCTTTTGACAAAGAGGTTTAGAGGTGCCCAGGTCACCTACAGTCAAGCCTAGGTTTATTCATGCTTTTGATTGATACTGAGTAACATTTCACTGAACCTTGCCAAGTTTGGATTTTATAATAAGCCACCAAGCCAAACTTGGCTGCCACAGCTTGGTCTTGAGTGCCAGATCTTCTCATTATTTTCTTAGGACTGTTGTCTTAAGGCTGTTCATTAACTGTTTTATGTTGTCCATGCTTTTGGTGTGAAGGAATTCCCATTAGCAGTCTCATCAGCTATGGGTGCAAGGGACTCTGCACAAGTCTGAGTATGTGTGTAACACCCTGACATGTAGTAGCATGGACACAGGGAGGGGTGTCATTCTGCAGGGCATTTTACATATAATCCTTAAAAATGATGCTGATATGGGAGGACTTTATTTGACCGAATCTCCTTTTAAAAAGGTTAAACAGCTGCTAATATATTAAAACCTGTTAAAATACTCACTGTTTCCATTCTGAAGCATACCTCTCTTAAGCCTTTATTAACCACCCTTGTGCCCCCTCTGTTTTGCCCTTTAACGTTCCTTTGAGTTATTTGGACACTCTGTTCTTTCAAACTGTTATGACAATTTGACTGCAGTCACCTGCATGATGCTTTCAGCAGTGGTCTAAAGACATGGTCCCTAATCTTATGAAGAAGTCGCTGAATGGGTCTTTTAAATATCCCTCGATTTCCTTATTAGAAGGATTTCAGTCAAAAGCAGAATCTCAATGTGTGTCTTGCAGGTCAGAGAAATAACTCAGGACATTCCTTCTCCTAGAAATTAATCTCTTGAGAGCTAAGTTTACTGCAGTCAGATTCAGATTTACAAAGCAAAATGAATAAAACCCAATTTTGATAGTACTAATATATATACACACACGCATCTATATATTTTAAATACACTTAAATTTCATTAGCAATGATTGTTTAGAGAAACATCATTACATTCCTGGGCTTGGGAGCCTTCTCCAGGGTTGTGAACAATCAAAGATTTATTTGAGCTTTCTGCACACTGGGAAATGAAGACACAGAATCTCATTATCATGTCTATTAAAAGGCAGAATCTGGGGTACATCTAAGAAAAGATGTATTACTTTTTAAACTGCACTGCAAACTGTGAAGTACTACAGGGACTTGAACTATTTAAAAATACTCTGGGCTTATGAGTAAGAAAAAATAGGGTCTCTTTCCCAAACAGTATAAAAATATCACACCATTAAGTTCTGCTGTTATTATAGTCTTGGAAATATGATTGTATCTACTTTTTCTTGAAGCTGGTTGATCCCTGAATTTGATGCTGGGGTCGAGGGACCATGGAGGGCTACCAGAGTGCGTTACTTAGGGGACGATGCAGTGGGGGGTATGAACAATGGCCAGTTAAATTCTAGTTAACCCCAATTATAAACCTTCACCTTTGTTAATTAGATTAATTCATCAGCAGGCTCTATACTTACAGTGTGTTGGAGGTGTGCTATCCAACATTTTCACCATTTATTAAAAGTTAAAATCTTTTATGTCATCAGTCTGTTGCACACAAATGGTCATGCAATATATTGCTGTAAAGGTAAAATCAGGTTAAGTTTACCTATAAATTAGGAGGTAACATTTATTCTAAGGATCCTTCTTAGAAGTGAAGAATTTGCCTCGCAAGCACTTTCTGTAGTTATTAAAGATCTCCAAGCTATGAATCTGAGAACTTAATTAAAAGCAACAGAGACATGTCCAAGGAAGGAAAGAAAAGGGCTGAACATCAATATAGGCAATTTTCTTAGATTTTCAACATCTCGTTCTTCCTTTGATCCATGTCCAAAATTTTGTGTGTATTGGTGTAATGTCTTAACACACTGACCTCTGTAGACCCAAAGTCAGTCAAGGTCTGTTTAAGGCCACAGGTGATGTTAAATGGGTTGCTCCCAGACCTGAGAGGTTGGTTATATCTTTTGGTGCCCCGGTGGTCATAAGTCCATGTGGACTTCCCATCAGAGAAGGAAAGATTGTTTTACTGCAGGTGTGGAAAGCAAAGGGCAACCTTGAACAGCACCTGTTTGGTCTGTGTTGGTTTGATAAATCTTTTTCACAAATGTGAGAATGACTGACCATTTTTCACACCAGCAAAAACTGTATAACTAGTTTGCATAAACAGAGCTGAGTTTTGCTCTCAGTCCCATATGTGTAATAAATTTACACTGATCCCACTGAATTCAATGGGAGTAATTCCTAATTTATATGTGTGAAAGCTACATTTTGTCCATGAAATACTTTCAACAGAATGACTCAAAGTCATTCACAAGTCTTCATAAGCTCCATAACATCCATGTGAATCAGGTGAACGCTATATATATAAAATATATTCATATATCTCCAATTTACAGTTGTGTAAACCAAGGCAGGAGAGTTCAGGTCCTGATAATGTCATAGTTTAATTTCCCATTTGAATGACAGATCTCTAGTGACAATATTCAAAGGGGCCTACAAGAAAAGCATTTACCAAAAGCAGAGTCTTTTTTAACATTTAAAAATGTTCCTTTAAGAAGTAGCTACAAAACAATACAAAAGAGCAACATGAATCATGAGTGCTTTTTCACTCTCCAGCAATGTTCAAACACTTTCCTGTGCCTGCAAACCCTGGTTCTTCTTTTCTAATTGTGTGTGTCATCATTGGATGAACGTTAGCATTTTGGGGGAAGATCTTTTGTTGGCTTACCACCTAGGTAAAAAAATGCAGAAATCTTTTTGGGATTTGTTCACGAAGTCACATTTTGACTTTGGAAGAGGGTATTAAATGTAAAGTGTTTTGGGATGCATCTCTGAAAATGTGTGTTTGCTTAAGAGATTGCTGCAGTAGCTTTCTGGCACTTTATTTCTGTACATTTCATCATGTTTCTTAGTTGGGAGGTCTGTACCAAAGAGAAACTTAAAGGAGAGTGTATCATCTTCACAGCACTGAAGAGGCAGGGAGCAGCTGAACTGGAATAAATGCAGGAAGAACATGTCCTTAAAATTGTTACTCAAGGTAAATAGGAAATAGGTTTAGTCTTAATTAAGAACTATGTGTTTGTAGCTGTTGCAGTCATGCTGTATCAAATATCCAGAACACTGCCCCCTTTTTCATACGCTAAGTAGTGACATTGTTATGTTAGACTCTGCTGGAAAACCAAAAGATCTTATGAGGCAAGCAAGAAAAAATTCCAGATTATGGAAATTAATTAAAGTACACAATGCTGCCTTTCTCAGTGTTCAGACTCAACTAATTAGGGATTAGATTATTCAAGAGCAGTAGATCAATTAGGATTGCTTTCTGTAAAAATCCACAGTGAAATATAGTTACCTGTTGAAAAGTGAAAGAAATCATGCTCCAGTACAGTGGACGGATCAAGGCACAATACTTCACGCTGACAAAATAAATTATGAAAACAATAATCATGTTTATCCAATCTCTTTGTGCAAAACTGTTATTTTGATTCCAGTGCCAGCTGTCTGAAACTTTAATTTAAGTGCTTGCTTGAGGCAAGACATTTGGGATACTAGTTTAGAATGTTTTATAGCCTAAGCAATATGTTTTACTAACCTCAAATACTACGATGATGATTTTAATGGTGACTATAATATGTTCAAGGGGGTTCCAGGGTGATCTTTGATTTTACCAGAATACTTGCATGCCTAATTAACCCTGATATTTTTTGGCTTCATTAGCTGCCAGCACCCCAGGAGTGGTGGGAGACTTCTCTACAGGAGGTGAGTGTCTTATATTTTAAAGGGAGATATACCAAGTAACATACTGCACTACCTTTACGCTACTGTCAAATGTGTGTGTGTGTAATCTGGGGAAACAGTTAAAAAAAAAAAATCTCTATATTTCAGTAATACAAAAAGACATAAAAATAAATACTCCGTAATTCACTAAACTATTCATTTCAGTGGTTGGTACTTATTTGTTTGCTTAATAACACATTTTCTTTTGACTTGTGGTCCAAGTCTCCAAAAATCTGGGGTCCTTGATACTTGCCCCAGAGGCAGTGGGGTTGCATTGCAAGGGAGAATATGGCTGAACCCAATGAATAACCAGGCTTCAATTGTTTGTGCTGGAAATGGTGGCTGTGAGAGGTCATTGCTCTTGAAACTGTGCCTCTCTTATTGGCCCCACGTAGCCCATAGCCTTTGTGCCTCAGTTTCCAACAACACGACAGGGTTAACAGCACTTGCAGGGGACCAGAGAATCCCTTTAATCACTGTGCTCATTGCTTGCACTAAGTGCACACCAGGAGATTTAGTGTGAATAAAGGTTTAGAAGGATTCTTCTTATATTCAGTGAGTTTTCTGAACCTACTGAAGTAAAGGATGGAAATATTTTCAGTGGTCTTCTCTATTCTAAACTGCATCACACTGGATAAAAAAATATGAATATATATCTTTTAAACAAAAGGATTTTAATCAAGCATCATAAATATTTCTTTAGGCTAAAGGAAGGGTTAATTTTTTTTTTCCTAAGTTTACTTGTTTTGAATGTAATATATCATCCATTTCAATGTGTTTTTTGGCACTTTAACACATAATCTAACCCAGAAATTAATGGTTTATTGAAATAACAACATTGAAAGGGATTTTTTCAAGGAATCAGAAGGATTTCATTTGCTACATGCTGGCACACTGGCTCATTCATGCTTTATCAGGGCAAAATAGCTATTTGCACTGATTTATATATTATATATAACTACACTACATAATATTTTGTATTTTTGTTTTCCAACAGGTCACATAATTTCACTGATTCAAAGATAAAACTATTTATTTGAAAATAGTCATATTTTTAACTTTTTATTCTGAAATAAGTATTCAATTTGAAAATCTGTACTTCTAAATAATTTTAAATACAGAGTGATTCTTGGGTATGTATCAATAAAAGAAAAATTTGGGCCTAGATCTCTTGGGTATAATGCATTAACTTCACGTGTAGACTTCATGAAGCCACTAAAACCTAAACTAATACTCTGTTCCACAGCATACAGCCTCTGCACCATTTGCAATACTCTAGGTTGATTTTTCTGGTCCATGATTTGCACTCTTCCTCTGTTTTTCCTGAAGGCTCCTCACAACTCGGCTCAGAGATATATACATTGTTTGATACAATTAGCAATCAGATCTCTGTTCCTAGCTAGCAGTCTTTTCACTGCTGAAATCTTGTTCTCAATTTTCTGTCTAAAATTTTATTTACTGGTTCCTCTATCTTACTGCCTTTGAAAACAATTTTGCACTCCAAAGAATGTTTGTCTTCCTTGTCTTTTACATAGATAATATTTGGTGGGTTATTTATTAATTGCATATTCTTTTTGCTGGTGGGCATCCTCACTGAAAGAAATTAAACTACAAACTTTACAATGCAGGTTATGTGACTGCAACAGAATAATCCTAATTTGGAGTTAGTACATGTAACTTCTTTTTTTATTGATTATTTTTCCCCTTTCTGACTATGAGTAATGAACCTGAAACATGCTCACATAGTCGGATGATTTCATTTGGAAAAAGTTGGGAAAGTGTTTCTGTACTGTTTTAGTTATTTATTTTCACTGTTGGTGACAAAAAAAACTAAAACAAAACAACAAACCAACCAACAAATGAGAGGTAATTTCATTCAGCCAATTTATTTTCTCTGATGCATACTGAATGGTTCTAAGTCATTTTGAACTCCATCCTGAGTTTGATATCCATCAAACAACTTGGGTTATTTTTATTCCAGTAGCATGAGTTTCCATTGCAACAAATCCTTTTCCTGATCAACTTTATGTCAGAGATAATCATCCTAATCTTGTTAGTTTTCACCATTAGCAGCTGGAACCAGTTCTGATATTAGTAAACATACTATTTTCTTGTGTGTATAACAAAAAAATAGTTTATTCTGTTTCCACCTAAACTAGTAGATGCAATGTGATTTTGAATATTTGTTTTAAATGGATTGACATGGTTTTCTACAACTACCTGAAAGGAGGTTGTAGTGAGGTGAGAGTCGGTCTCTTCTCCCAAGTAACAAGTGATAAGAGGGAACGGCCTCAAGTTGCACAAGGAGAGGTTTAGACTGGATATTAGGAAAAATTTCTTCACTGGGGGGTTGTCAAATGTTGGAACACCCAGGGAAGTGGTTGAGTCACTATTTCTGGATGTATTTAAAATGCATGCAGATGTGGCACTTAGGGACATGGTTTAGTGATAGACTTGGTAGTGTTAGATTAATGGTTGGATTCTATGATCTTAAAGGACTTTTTGAAATGAAATGATTCTATGATTCTTTGAGAATTTGACACTTTGAGACAGAGCAAAGAAATTTGACATAGCATAGAAAAGCTGCGCTTGAAAAGACCTGACAAATGAGACAAAAAGATCTGGTTGGATGTGATGCACAGGAGCTTAGACTCAATGCACCAGCTCAGACCAGAAATACATTTAGTTCTCAGTGTGCTGTCTCCCACAGAATCCAGTGAGAGGAGTGTTAGAAACATGTCTCATGCAAGTCGCAGAGATTATGATTAGAGATGGTAGACATTCTGGAAATGCAGAATTTCTAAAAAGAATGAACCCATCAGTTTAATTCTAGTCCCCACTAGAGACAAGGGAATTAATTTCTCTGCCTATATTCCACTTTACACAGATTCATTGTAATGTTTGGTTTATTTTTATGTGCATCTGAAAGTATGAACTTTTCCCTTTATAAAGAAAAAACGAACAGAGAAGTCCCATCATAATGGAAAACAAGTAAAATGTGCAGTGAAAAGGAACTGATAAGGTCTAGACTCAATGTTAAAAGTCTATGGCATTGATTGGACAGTCATATTTGGCCTTAAACTAGTGGCTCCCATTGGAAGCAGCAATAAAACCTGGAACACTGTATTTATTAATTAGAAAAACTCCATTTGTGAACCTCATGGTAAACACAAAAGGAAAGTGTTGTAATTTTAGACGATAGTTCTTACTGGAATCTGAATCAATACATATTAAATCTGTGGGAATCTATGACACAGCAAGAACTAATTGAGACTCTGTAATATGTAAGAAAAGAAATTCCATTGCATTTTTATCTAGTTTTCACTATGTGGTGAAGAGGACTTTGAACATTGTGCTGGTAGGGAAAACCTTTCAGCACAGACATTATTAATAATGATGAAATCCACAAATGGTATTTCCTGTTGCATCTCAATTACTGGATTTAATTAGCATCCAGTAGCCAGGAAAAGAACAACAGTAACATTTAACATAAAGTAAGGTGCAGATGTACTGGGAAATCCACACAGTCCAGTTGTGATATGAGATACAAGACCACCCATGAGGACCGGAGTATTACATCCATCAGTATGGTTCAGGTTCCTCATTAGCCAATAAGATTCTTTCTTTTCATCCTACTCCTATAGAATTAATAACTTTGCCTTTGCAGTTTGCTTCATTGAACAATGAAAATGGATGGGTTGATTGTTGCAAAAACCATATATCTTAATATGCATTTTATTATTTTGCCTATATATTTCTGCTGAAAATCCATAACAGATCATAAAGAACATTTCTTAAATAAAAACACATCTTAAAGGCACCCTGTGAGTGCAATTAGAAACATTTCCCATCATACAGCAAAGATAATGTTTCCTAAACGTTCTTAATTTCATACATCTGTTATGCTCTGTCATGAATTTTTTTTCCTCCTCCCAAGACAATTTTTGAAGGTTTCTGCCAATGTAATTCAATTTAAAGCTTTTAATGTCAGCTCAATGGGTCATGCCACTTTCTCCACATTTGTATTAGGCTTAGGGAAGGCAGAAAAATGATAAACACTTTTCATCAGTAGCCTATATTCATGACAAATAACCACTGCACTTTTTTTCCATTATTTGTTGACTGTATTTTGCAATTACTGTTAATATTTGTCTCTAATGTATATACAGACATGCACACATGCATGTACACATATATGCAGAATCATTTTACATGGCATTTTCTTAGGCCACAAGTCATTTGTATTGCTTTTAAAACTTCAAAGTGTCTTCCTCATTCACTTGTTTTTAAAATATGTCTATAACTATTTTTGGATTGGTTACTGAACAATAACTATACATTAATTTTTGACGTTGTCTTGAAACTATGTTCAAATGATCTGACTTGACACTACTGTTCATTTTTCAGAGCTACCAATTCTGCTTACTGAACGATCCCCAAGTTCTGGTGCAAGTTAGATGGAGGAAAGTTATATTTGTCAGAAAACCATAATATCCTGGATATGACTATATTTTGTTCTGTTTCTAATACAGTGTTACTGTGGAATTTGAGCTCATTCATAGTGTCTTAGCTGCTACATCTGAGTAGTCACACTTTGACTGAATACCAGGAACACACTCAAAAAAGGATTTTTACATTTGTGTGGGAAGAGTGAAAGGATATAGGGGCCATGCATTCATGAGGGGGGAAAAAAATTGCATTATTTGCAAATACGTGTATATATTTCACTTTGTCTTTAGTATGAGCGAAATTGTATGAAACTCAAGATTTCACTTGAAGTGCAGATTACTTGTCCTGTGCGGTGACATATTTAAAGAGACACTCTGATAGACTGGCTTCTGACCATACACAGACTTGAAAAGTCCTAGGATATTCCATGCTTGAGGAGAAAAATTTTGACATGAAGTGGTGGTTGTTCAGGATTCCCTGTTGCAGAGAAGCCAGGCTTCCTCAAAGTGGTCACTAATGGCTACTGAGACGGGGGAACTCCAGGACTGGTCCACTGGAAGCTCTTTGCAGCCTTTGCCCAATTAAATTGTACAGACATGAGGAGCTTTGATTTCCTAAGCCTCTGGTTGAGGATCACCATCTAACTATAGTGAACCTTCACCATTATCATCACTCCTAGTATCAAAGCCAATCTGTCTCATTCATCATATCATGTTTTCCTTTATCACATTGCTCTCTTGACCATGGTCATAGATGTCCAGAGTCTAGTTTCACTATCAGTAATTCCTGTGACTATTTTTCAGTCATCCTGTAACACACTGCTTCAGCTTTTCTTGAGTGTTGTATTCAAAAGAGCTTCCCAAAGTAGGTGTGGATGTTTCCTGTAAGGGCCAAGACTATGTCCGTTTTCCATTAGACCAGCTTTGCTAGAGATAGGACCATCAAACTCCCATGAATGTAGACTTATCCTCAAGAGCAGGTTCACAGACCTCTCATTAACTCCTATCAGCCTCTCAATTGGGTCTTATTTTCCATTGATACTCAAAGTGAGTTTGGAGTTGGCATATTACTGCCATAACAGGTACTGCACCAATGGGGGACTGAGTTAACAGAAGAACTGATTTATGAAGCGATGGTCTGCATCTCAACATTTGCTTTAATCCCTCGCTGGGATACGAAGTCTTTGTTTCCTCAATGGCAGTTTGAAAAGTTGTGGAAATATTTTTTTAATGCATTTTCAATTGAAACAAAGTATTTTGACTTTCTTGAGACAGAACTGCCGAGTTTGGCTTCACTGAGATAGCCCCAACCACTTCATTTTGAGACAATAAAATCCTGCACTGCAGTTTTCCTTGGTGGTAAATTACCTCCTAGAATTTGTAAGCAGGAGGATTGAGGCTCAATTTGTCCCAAAGAACTAAGGAAAATGGCAAAAGTACATTTCCTGCAGTGTCCCTGAGTTGTGTGATGCCCATAGTGGGCTGTGACGTGGCTTGGTGGGAAGTCTGTACAGCGTTAGTGCTCTAAGTTAATTCAAACAGCTAAATATTCTGAGTCGGCCAAGCCAGCTTGCAATGAGATACATAGAGGTTTATGTTCAAAAATATTCTCTGCCCCCCTCATCAGTGTATCCTTCCACCCACACAAGATTTGATTTTATTGAGATAAGGAAGTGATTCTCCAAAAGGGAATTCCAACACAGGTTTTACTAGAAATTACTTCACAGTCATCCTTCCTGGTATGAGGAGGCTGAAACACATCAAGATCTGCTAACAAAACAAACAGTGGAACTGTTTTCCCAAGGGAATTAGTGGCCAGGGAAATAAAACCAAGGGGAGGTTTTACAGTCTCAAACACTGGGAAAAAAAGTCTCAGAAGCAGTTAATACCATTACCAGAGCCTGATCTTACAGCCCAGGGAGATGGTCCTTTGCCTCATGACTGCACACCAGCTATAACACTGCTACAATTGATCAGGAAAACAGATTTAAAATACTGGTCTAAGGCTTTTCTAATTATCTTAAAATAATCATTTAACCGCTTGAAATGAATACAGCCACAAAGCAAACCTTCCAGACTGTTCACCACACACTAACAGACACAGACTAATGACCCTAGAGAGCAAGCCAGCCCTTCTGATGAAGCATCATCTGCTCTCAAAGACTAAAGTGACGTGTCCTCTGCTCTCCACGTGTTCCGCAGACTGGGAATGAAGCCACATCACTTCTAACACAAGCCCGAAAATGACACCTGTTCAGCACAGACACCACAGAGGGACTTTCAGAGTCAGTCCCTTGCAGCTATGCAATCAAAGATCAGTTTTCAATGAAATATTACTTACTTGAATCAATGTTGTCTTGATTCTTCGTGAAGGGTGCAGCAGGCATAAAATGTGATATTGATTTCTGAGATGTAGCCTGGTCCTCTCTTCATGGCCGTTTCAAAAAATGCAAACTATTTCTTTTCTTTCACACCACAGATCACGTCACCTTTACAAACTGGAGGTCAAGGCCCTTTTATGTTGCCTCATATTTATCTCCTGTCCTTTTTTTCCTGTCCTCCTCTCTTCATCTCGCAGTTTTTCTTTCTCCTCCTTGAGTTTTTATTGCCTCTTCGGCTCTCCTCTTAGCTCCTGTTCTAATTTCTGCCTTTTCCCCTGCTCTCCTGAGTGCTTTTAGATTCTGATCTAATTTCTCATGTCTTCTCCCAGTGCTGCTCTCTCTCCTTTCTATCTTTCTGACCCTCACCTCCTTTCTGCATCTCTGACTCCAAGTCTGCTGCTCCCGTTACGAGGCTCCGGCTCTGGATTTTACTCCTTGTCGTTCCCCACATTGCTATTGGGCTGTCTTTAGCAGTCATTTCAATAAAGTTTTCCCTTCTGTATGCACAAATACAATGTCCCAGCCTCTCATAATAATGCATCTTTTTTTTAGGTTGACTCCCATTTCCACAATTAGCGTGCATATCTTTTTAATGAAACTGTACAAACGACCAGGAACAAGGCTTCCTAAATTTGTAATCTGTTGCTGCCAGCCTCCCATGATAGACAAGGGTTATTTTTTTTTCCTGAAGCCAATGTGAATTTAAGTCTGTCCCACTGGTTTGGTTTAATTAATTTACGAGCTAGAGAGGGGTTCAGATCAGAAATCATAAAGCTGAAACTGTCTCTCAGTAGTCTATGACACACAATAGGGAAGAATTAATATATTTTCCAGTTATATTTTGGAGCAGCAATTTTATATAGAAAAACTACAATTTCCTGAATACACCACTGGCTGGGTCACCAAAATGAATATTTTGACTGTGAAAAGTCCCATGGAGGCTTGAGCAACAGTTAAGATGGGCTGTGTCTGAAACATCCTCTTATGCCAGCACTTCCCTGATGCTCTGCATGGTCTCAGAGGAAGGCACATTATATCCTGAATATCCAAGTGATGTTACTAAGCAGCTTGTCTGTTTTGCCAAGATTTGCAAACAATTCTTGCTTAGTTTCTGAAAGCTGAAAAGATTGCAGGGAATAATGATATGCTTACAAATATTCTGGCTGATGTGTTGACTGTCATTCCACACCCTTTGAGATGATTGTATATCTGGTAACAATTTGATACCATAATTGGATGAACCTAAATCTTAGACTTAGGTCTACACTACAGATAGTTGTCGTTGCAAGCTTAAAATTATCTCTTTAGTACTTTGTGTTCTATTTGCTTAAAACATACTCTGAAAATACTTACCAGTAAATTCATTCATTAAGGTCAACATAAAAAAATACTTGTATTCTCCATCAAAATGGTTTTTTCTCAGATTAAAAAATAAGCAAACAAAAAAGACCAACATCTGATATACCATTTAAAATATAATTATATATATTTATTTACATGCAGATCCCCTAAATATTATATTCACCACTTTTCATTGTATCCATGTTTAAGTTAAGTTGATCCTATTTATTTCCCTTTGTGTGACACCAGTTCCATCCAGCACGGTCCAAGGGGTGCTGATGTGTCCGTTTTTTATTCTGACTCCTTCTTGGTTATGATAGCAGAAAGAAGTATTTGTTGCCAGTGTACAGAAGAAAACACCTTTACCTCTGTGTTACTCAGACATGGTTAAGAGTGTAGACATGAGTCTTCTGTGCTGAGAAAAAATCCTCAGGCAGGCAGTAATCCAGGGTATCCCAGTTGGAGAATCTGATCCAAAGACAATTAAAAATGCCATCGAGGGTCCGATTACTTTCAGCTTGGCTTTGACCCAGGAACATGCCCTTCTTCTGAACAGGAAATAAAATTTTTGAATCAAATAAAAAAAGGATGACAAATGACTATAGCTTGTGCTAATTTCCAATTCATGCAAGTTCCATGGAAATCAATAGAGCAGCTCCTAATCGCAGTTGCAAAACTTCAAATCTCACATAGTTCTCCTGAAGTTATCTGGGTTTAGAGGAATGTGGCCTGGTGATTCGGTTTATTTTTTGTTTTACTAAGTCATGGCAGTATTTAGCCCAAATTAGTATATCCTGCAAGACGAAATGTGAAACCACAGCACAACACAGACACATTTCTCTTTCAAAGCTGTGTTTGGAAGAACTTAAGAACTTTGAACACTTTAAGGCTATTAAGTGGTCAGTTTTTAAATTAAATATGCCTCAGTACTGACACTGATCTCACAGGAATGCAGGAGTCTTTACCTCAAATCCTGTGCCAAGGCTTTCTCTCTGTTCCATGATGTGCATGTCCAGTACATGATTTCTTGTGATCAGCTAGGTAACAATTCACCCAGCCCTATGTCACTTAAACTGGAAGTTGTCTTCAGGAAGGTTTTGCTGAAAGCAATGTCACTTTTCAAAGAGTCTTCATTGGAAAATATTTTATTTTGCTATAAATGCCTCTAAGGAAGAATTTAAATTCAGTAGAATCTAATATAACATGTCATTTTATATTCCAGCATTTCACCAGGCAAAGGTAACATAGTTCAGTGAAAGCACACGTTCCTTCCAACATACCTCTTAGCCGAAATGGTGTGTACATTTTATATGTTTTCTCTTTGGTTTTGTCTTTAAAAGATTTTTTCAATTTACAAGCTTTAATTTTTCATAAATGTAACCACTTTTGCTTGGCAAATAGAAGGCTCAATGAAATTTGCTGAGAGTGTATTCCTAACTGAGTCAGAATCAATTGAATGGCTCAGGAAAATAGTTTTTGGAGCTTTTGTTGTTTGGGCTAATTGGTGGGATTAGCCATTAATATCAATTTGATAATAATGTGTATCTTAGACACCTGGAATTATTTCTACATCTTGGTAGGTTACCTGAGAGATTTGAACCTAATATGTACCTGTAGACACCTTGACTTTAAGATAACATTGAAAATTATTCCAGGCCTTGGATACAAGTATACCTGAATCAGATGGTTCCTATGTATTTAGTCAAAATAAATCCCTGGGTCTGTACAAACTCAAAGAGAAGTCTGGAGATAGGCCATACATAAATACTTTATACAGTGTTGTGTACACTAATTAATAAATACAATTTTCAAAGAGCTTTCTGAACCTTGAATAAACATTGCTTAAACAAACGTATGCAAATTATTAATAGAAACTGTAATCTCCCTTTCTATCTATTATTCTTATTTGGCCCTAACTACTCTGATACTAAAAGATCAGAAGAACAAAATGGGTTAGCTTTGCCAAATAGAAAAATAAAATGTTCTTAAGCATGAAAGAAATAATTTTAAGACTGTAGTCCTGTACAAATCAAAGAATAATAAATCTTGTATTGCCCAAACCTTGTTGTTTAACTTCCAGTGGTAAAATATGTGCTGCCCACTAACTGTTAGATATTCTTGTGTGACTGCAGTGTTGTTTTATGTATGTGAACCAACCTTGCAATATAAGGTGACAAACAAAAAAGATGGAAAAATATATAAAATTGGAAAAAAAAAAAAAAGGTCTACTCGCCACCTCAGGCTTTAAAACTCTTCTTACACACTTCAGCACGAAGTCTATTAAAGCAGAATATAGTGGAAATACAATATACAGCAATGAATGTCTCCAAACCAGCAATTTAGCGCTAAAGCTGAGGGCAGTTCTTATGCACCGACTTTTAATACCGAGACGATTTGTGGTCTCACAAAGTTCCTGCCTTGGGCAAGAATTGTGCTGTGCTCTAATAGGTCTAGTTTGTTGACTGTCAGAATAATGGAGAAATTGGTAGCAGAGGGCCTGAGCGCTGTAAACAGCTGAGATAATTAGAAGGTCTGTCAGGAGGAGAATAAGGCTAAAGTAGTTTACGTTCTGTCACAGGGCGGAAAGTATTCATTCAGAAGCCTGCTGGATAATGTGGGATATGTTGCCTTATGTCCTAGCAAGCTTGTCTGGAGGTGGGAAAAAAGTGATTCTTGTCAACTTAGTCAGCTTCCTCTACTGTCTTTCCCACTGCAGGCTTGAAAGAGTTTATATTTCTTATTAATAAAATAATACGTCTTGCAAGCAAAATGCTGACTTGCTTTTTTTAAGCCAGGTTGCTGGGTTAATAGGAAGCTCAGAGTCAGGCAGGGCAGCACAGGGAAGCTGGGAAAGCTATGAGGGCTGAAGGAAGACATTTATGCAGAGCAGGTGCTAGAAGAACTCTCTCCCCCCTCAAAAAAGAAGCTGAGTGTATAATTATGTCACCACCTTAACAGAAGATGCTCCCGTATCAACAGAGCAGTGCTCCAGAAGTTGTTAACACTAGAAGTCTGGTGCCTTAGCCAAGAAACTAGACAGTAGGAAGACTAGCAATCCAGAGATTGCTGCAACTAAGCTTACTAGAAATTGTTACTAAGCAATTGCTACTAACCAACCTAGAAATTTCTATGACTAGGCAATAAGATGCCTAGGGATGAAGTAAGCCAAAGTTTTCAAGGCTACTTTGTGGTTTTGGTTCTTAATTTAGGGTCCAGATTCTGGAAAAATGAAGGCTAGCTGTCTTCTGCATAGAAAGTCTTCTTAGAGTTTAGAAACTGGGTAGCCAAAAAGGCAATTGCTTGAAATCAGTGGTATTACAACAAATATACAGTTAGTGTGAGTGTTCTGGAATCAGTTGGGTATGAAGTTATGCTAAGGTTAAGATATGTTAATGCTTAATAACAAGCAAATATTAATAAGTGTTGAGTTCTAGAGGAACAGGGTGGGAGAGGTGGAACAGGCATGTGGCCAAGAGACCTTTGCCCTTCTCCTCACTCTGCCATTAACAAGAGTCACACATTAACTTTGCTCTCACATGAAGCTCTGTACCTCACCGAAGTGGCTTGGAGATCTCTAGGTGTCAGATGGTTTTCCAGTTGTTGTTTATGGATGCTGCCATTGATTACATCTCACAGGGCTGGACTGTGGAAAACAGATTCTTGCATGCTGTTTTTATTTAATGTGGATCTCTCTGAGGATTACCCACATTTTCCTGGATCTGTGGAAAGGACAGAGACTAGACACTCAAGTTAGGACTGGATATTTTCAAATCTTGGGTAGTCCAAAGCCACCATCTCAGCAAGGAATATAAGGGACTCAATTCTACTCAAATACATTAGGGACATCATTCAGACAGCAATATTTGGCCCTTTTTCCCTTGCAACATCCATATCACTTCTACCCCATTGCATTTTTGGCATAAGGGGCAAATCAGTTCTTGACAATTTCTCCCCCTGTTTCCCTCAATCCTTCTGAACACCTGAATGACTGTTGCTTTAATAATTCGGTTGTCTTTTTGACAGGACTGGAGGAGTCTTTTTTTAAGCTCCTGCAGCACTGTGCAACAGCAGGCAGCAGACAGTGCATGATTGCACTGGGACTTAAGAGCAAACTCCAGCTCACTGTCAATGGCTGTGTGCCAGACAGCGCAGCCTTCAGAGAGCAAAACCTTTCACAAGGCCGAGCATTTAAAAGGGAGACTGTCAACATCCCTCTGAAAAGTTAGCAGGGGGATCGCCACAGAAAAAGGGAGCACACATCTGTAAATAGAGGTGCATGGGGACAAGCAGTGTAAAAGGGCTAATTATCTTCCTATTCTCCTTGCGTGTCTATTAAAGACGACCAAAAATAGCATCTACTTAAGGATGGTGATTTTTTTTCCCCGCCCGTTAAGTTAAATGGACATCCCACCTGTCATTTGGTGAAGTGGAATCACTCATGGAAGATGGAGCTGGCCAGAAGCCACCTCCTGACAGAGAGAGGCAGGTCTGAACAACAAAGTTTGGATCAAGATCTGAACTTCTCTCACAACCAAATATGCTTGAATCTAGCATGTTGGCTGACACCCACCTCTACTACATCTATTCTGTGATTATGTGTAAATGGCCCTATTGCTTCCCACTACACTCAACATAATCACTTCCATTTGAGCATCATTCTGCAAGAAAATCTGCTGTCATGATGGCCAAAGTGTGATGCTTTGCTGGATGAAGATTCACTCCTAACCCTTATAAGACATCAGTTTTCACCTGGAAACATATTACTTGAGCTTTACTGATGACAACTTCCATATTTACAGATCTCATTATTAAGTTAACTTTAACTCCAGGTTTAAAGGGGGGATCCTTTCCCAAACTGGTATCAAAATACTCTATGTTTGACAGTCTGTGTGCATGTGCAGCGGGCCTGATTCTGACTCTCCCTTCCTTCCTTCCCATCTGTTTTATGCTTCTGCAATCCCATTGACCTCAGTAGAATTGTTTCTGATCAGAATTTGATGAATACCATATTTTTCTATGTATCACCCACGGATTATCTATAAAAACTGGGATTCGTCAGCAGTGTGGTTTATACACATATGTAAGTAATGCAAGGGGAAGTTTACTCCGGCGCCCACTCTTTCCCAGTAGCTCCATTGCCTCTAATCCCTCTCCCATTTGCCTCCTTTACCCCCAAAACCCTTTGTTTCAAATTCCTCCTTATTTTGGGTTCTGCCCTGCCCTCTTCACCTCTGGTTCTGCGTGGTTTCTGAGAAAACACCTGGGAATGTATTTTCAAGTGTCAGTGTTTTTTAAGGAATATCCAATATATGAAAAAAACTAAGCTAATGGATTTTTTTCCATTTTTTTTTTCCTTTTTTTTTTTTTTTTTCTTTGAAAAGTAGAAGGAAAAGAAATTGGTTGGGTCAGCCTAAAGGGAAATTTCAGTTTTCTGAGTGAAATTAAATCTGGGGAAAAAAAAAAATAAGACGACCAAAAAAAAAAGACTTGCATTACATGAAATGTTTCATTAGATGACTGGTATTCTTTTTTTAAACTTTGAAGATGTAATTAAGTTTGGCTAAATTTGTTCTAAAAATGTCCTTCTGAAATAAAAAATGAAATTATTTGTTTCAAGAATATTAAACCAATACATTCTGACTTTTTCTTTCCCTGCCTCCCAATAAGTTATTCACAGAATTTAAAACATATTCTGTGAATACCTCTCTCAGAAAAAAAATGCCTTTAAAATCTACTCTCGATTAACATGAGGAAGGAGGTGAATCAGAGCCTGTGTATTTGAGAAATCATTTACTCACCTTTAAGGTGGGAAAAATGAGCAGAGGTAAAGGCCAATAAAATCTGTAATAATTTTTGGCACTTAAGCTCTTTTTTGGAAGTCACGTACATAGCTGTGATGAACTACAGATAATGCCATGTATCTAACCCAAAGTCATACAGTAAATCACTGGCAGAGCCAGGAGTACAAGTGTACTATGTTTGGTTCCTTGCAATGTGTAGTAACCACTTGAAAATGGTTGTTTTATACAAAGATGTGCATACAGTCTATGTCCAAAAGTATAATTTTCGTTTTGTATTGTGATTTTTCAATTTTTTTAAAAGTGAAGAATGCATGTAGTCATCATGGTTGGATGTCCTCTGCTGAACTTCCACCAAAAATGTGTTCTCATTTCTTAAGAAAGGTATCCAGTAACTTTTGACCTCACTTACACTTCAGCTACTGTCAGAAGAAAAATGCAACAGTGGTATGCAAAGAAAACAACATTATTATCCTACAACCTAATAAGCAATTACAAAGGGCAAATTACTTGTACCCTCTGTAATTTTTTGCCATTAGATAATTAACATCAGAAGTATTAATGATCATTTTAACAAATTACCATATAATTATAATGTGTTTCTTCATTTAGTCATACGTATTGTACAAATTCTTCTAAGATTTGCCTATTAAACGAAAATACAGTATTTATTGGCTTAGCTGAGTAACATCCCACATTGGTAACTAAACCTATTAAACAAATGCTGTGCTGATCATAACTAGCTGTCAATCTATGGTCACCAGAGCAACTCTTAGTGGATGCAAGTGTCACTGACCAAACTCAAATTAAGGATCAAATGGAAAACTGTAATAGGTCACAATATTCACTGGGATCACAGACCTACAAATGTCACATCTCTGACTCGTGTTAACTTCATCTGGAACAAAAGCTAAGAGTGGAACAAATGCACTCATGAGTTTACAGGGCCAGCACATGCTGGTGGCAATGCCGCTTCTTAGATTAATTAATTTCATAACATTTCCATAATACAGTTTTACTTAGTGTACTTTTCATAATCTAATTTTAGTTGAATTGCTTTGCACAATCTGCTCAAAATGTGTTTACGATTCAGAATTGTTAGAGTCCCCTTTTCATTTTGTGCTTAGCTGCCTTTGTAAAATCTGCCTAAATTGGTGAAATAAATTAGAGGAATGCTGCCAAACCCATTTTTTGTACTATCCTAACATTCAAACCAAATCACTTCGGCCAGGTTTTCAGCACTCCCCATGAATCCTCTCCTAGAGGTATGTGGACAGAATCATGGCTGGAAGAGTGAACTTCAGGAGTATGCCACAGATTTTTCTGTGGGAAGAGGATTTTGGATGGGGGGCAGGGCTGGAAAGCTAATTCCAAATTACCCATTTCCAATTTGGGAACAGATATGGCCCATGTGACCTAAGCATCTTGTCAAGACAGCTTGAATTTGAAATTGTGAATATGCATGTGGATGAGCTACAGACCCAAAATGATTCACACAATGATACGGCATATCTGTCCGAATAGACTGAAATTCACCCTTGAGCAAAAGGCTGGGAGAAAGCTCTCAAAACTTGGCTCACAGGAGATACAAGTCCCATGGCTTTACTATAACTGCCTTGGACAATATCATTTGTACACAAAACATATACATTTAAAAAAATTCATGATCCCCTTCTGACAATTCATGAAGGGGGGAAATGATTTGGAATAAATTATTCATTACAGAACTACTCAGCTTTGGCAACAAATCTGCAGGTTAAAGAAGAGGGGGAGCTATTATAGCTGCAATGGTATGTTACAACTATTTTCAAATCTGGTTGCTTTAGCTTGGTGACCATTTGATAATTTCCTGCCATTTTCTTAATTTCTGTGCCTTTTGTGGTCTCCTGCAAGATTCTTCCTCTTGAGAAGCCCTGTACTGTCACAGGACTCAGGATCCAGGGGGGATGAAGCAGGGTTATTGCTCTTCAGAAAAAATATTGTTTCCTTTCCTAGGAAAGACTGTAATTCTAGCTCAGGTTTCCTCACACCTTGATAATCTCTTGTACTACTGCAGTTTTTTGCCCAAGTTCCATTATACCTCCAGTGCTGATTTTCTGGATGGAGAGAGAAATGAGCATCCAATGGCTTTTCAACATCACTCTGAAATAATAATTTAAAAAAAAATATTTCAGCAATGGCTATCTTACTGGTTGGGTAAAAGACTTAACTCCCTCCCATGCTTACATTTAATACTGTTGTAGTAATCTAAGGGATGGAGCTCAAGGCTGAATACATCAGCATGAAGACTGAGGAGTGAAATCATTGTCCCACTAAGATCTGTGGCCCAGCTTACACCCTCCAGGCAGGGTAGGATTGCATGCCAGATATCACTGGCCATTAATTTTCATGGACATCAAACTTTTTTTTTTTTAATTAAAAAGAATGATTTTTTTTTTTTTTTCTGCTACTGCCATTTTTGGCTGTCTGAACAGATATGATGACACCTTACGAAGTTGCCATTACATTGGTGATATTAGTATTAATCACACGTTGCTTGATACTGTAATTGAATAGTTTTTACACAGATGATATTAACTGATAAAATATGGCATCCTCATGAGAAAACATTACCTTGAAATATTAGCGTTATAATATGTTAATTTCTATGGAGGATATGAGTACAGATATATGAGGAGATGTAAATTTCCCAGCACTTCTGCTGACAATTTCCATGTCAACATAATTCTTATGAATTCATATTCACTATTTTGTGATGACTTATATGATGATGTATAACAACTTAAGGGGTTTTTAAAATGCAGTATTTTGACTAATGCAGTTTGGTAAATAGCATGCAGGACTGTTTCTTCCTTTTGATTCTGGGAAGGCTGACGCAAGCCCTTGATATCACCAGGAAGTCACTGACCTGAATGCTGAATCTCAAAGCGGGTGCTCAGATGGCTCTGTGCACATTGCAGCTGCATGTTAGTGGTGAGAGAAAAGGTTCTGGTGGGAGGCAGCAAAGTCTCTACCTAATTATTACAAATCAAAAGCTAATACAGAAAAAAAAAGATAAAAAAGATAGGTGGTTAAAGGGAGGTTCTGCACGTCTTGCAAAGTTGTTGGAAACTGAATTTTGGTTTGAAATTCATGATTGGTAAAACATCGTCCAGACAGTTTATCCAATCTTTATCCGATTCTGAACGTATGTTCTCTTTATGCTGCAGGGCAGTCCCCAAGAAAAGTTGAGTCTGATTGTGTACTTAGTAGGATATATTGAAATGAACTGCGTCACGGCCCACACTTACCCTTAACTCCGGGACAAAAAACACAAGGTCCTCAGCATGCTGCCTCATTTCTTGCTCTTATTGCTAACGAATAGTTTACACCAACACAACTCTGCTGGCCTCTGACTTAACACTGGTGCTCTCCATGATTTCCTCAAGAAACAATCTGGAATAACAAGAGGAGAGCCTGAGAGTACAGAGGGGCACCCCAAAGACAGAAGGGATGACAGCAATTGGGGTTCTTGCATCCAGAAACAGGCAGCTAACCTGGCCATCTCTCTCTCTTGGGCTAATCTGAATTAATTGGTGCTATTTGTGCCTTTGATACTCAAATGCAGAGCCCGGGGGTGGGAGTTCTCATGAAACAAGTGGCCACTTGGGAGAGCCGTCCTAGGTCCAATCATGTCATGGGCTCATTTGTCTCCCACAGTAATTCACTACTCACTTCAGTCACTTTAAATGTAAAACAGCTGCTGCTGCTTAGCCCTCTTTTAAGGTACCTAACCAGGAGCTTTAAACCAATCCTGAATGGGTCCCATCCCATAATAGTCTCCCACACAGTGGTCATTTGGAAACAATTAACCCTTGATTCAAGATCCTCTTAAAGAATCCTTTTCCAGGCCCTCCTTTTCTCTGCTGCACCTCATTGCATCATTGCCTCACCCCTTGGAGGGGAAAAGCTTTATCTTTTAGGATTGTTGTGGCTTGTGTAGCAGTAACCACCTATATGGTTCTTGAGGAGGGGGACACATAACTGCCAGAGTTATTGTATGGATTTCCCTCCCACCCATCTGCAATGAAGAAAATTGAAGCTACCAAATCAAACAGACTGGCGCTTTATTATTTAAAAAAAAAAAAAAAAAAAAAAAAAAAAAAAAAAAAGAAAGAATTGTTTTCTCTCTTCCCTTCTCCCCTCACAATACCTGGGGGTCTTGTTCACTTTGCACATGTTTGGCACTGGTGCTATCCCTTGTCTCACTTGGTCTCTAGCAATATGATGAACTGGAGATTAATCTGTTTTAAGGAGAAGCATCTGGCTTTGAGCTAATAAAATATCAATTTGTAACAGGGAGGAAAAGGCTCAGTGAGAGGTCTGCATGCTTAGGGCTTTGAGACCTAGTTTGACTTGGGAGTTTAATGTCACTTGTGAATTTTAGGCTGTGCTCTGAAGACTTCAAAACCTTTCTCCATGCGGTGGTCTCAATTTTCTCCAAAAGTTCTGTGTTTTCAGACCAGTGGCCTTTACTGTTGTCAGGCATATCTCCTAGCTCACAATCCTGTGGGGCTGGCCCCCTCCCAAGCACCCCCCACCTTTCCCTTTTCCTAATGGCTCTGCAGCCAGATGTGGTGGCCCCTTGCTGGGATGTTAAACTGGCAACAGCCTTGATCCAGGCAGACAGACACTCAATAGCCAACTTCTGGAAAACCTCCCCCCGCACTGGCCGGCTCTGACACAAACCAGCTGAAGACATTGCAATGCCAGAAAGTGTTACAGCTGGACTGCCTGACAGATTGGCAGCACACACGCTGATTTGGGGACCGTATTTGGGGGCTTGCAAAGTACTCACTGTCCAGGCACTGAGCCACTAATCACAGTTTACATTAGGCAATCAGATACTTTTCCACTACTGAATGATCTGCTTTTTTTTTTTTTTTTTTCACCCTTTTTTCACCTTACAGGACCCTGTGTGTGTATATACAGTACCTCTGTGCTTCACATCTGCACCATGTTTTAAGCTGTATCTAATGCACAGCTACTAACCTCAGCGACAAGGAGCCCAAGTCACTGCTGCTCTGATTCCTCCTCCCCTCTTCCCCAGCCTGCCTTTTGCGTGTTTCAGGGCTGAACCACTTGATTAATTGAACCTGGGCGTTATCTAGTTATGGAAAAATCCTATAGGACTTCATAAAAAAAAAAAGGTTTTATGTCATTCTAGGAGTCTGTCAACCTATAGATTCTTATGAGTGGTTTTAAATACAACTCCAGAGATCAGATCTTCAGCGAAAACAATAGTTTTTAGAGTAATTTCTCTGGCATGCTGCTAGCTAAATCACTTTTACATAGAAGTGTTTCATTAGGAATGAATCTATGTCAGTCCCATATGCCAAGTCTGATTTCTGCATTGGCCCAACCATGATACTGTAGATATATGTTCATGTAAGATAAGTGTGCCGTGGCTGGATGTCTAATGAATATGATCTCATTTACAATAAGAAGGACTTAGACCTGGCTATGCACCAGTGTTTCTATTCCAAAGAAATGCTGACATTTCAGAAAACCTGGGTCTCTGTCAGAATGAATAGCTGAAATTTTTATATTTTCCAAGTCAAAAAAGGTGCTCTGAAAAATGTCTATTGTATTAAAACATGAAATAAAAGTTAGGTGCCAATTTAAGAAAAATACATAAACACAGAACATGAAAATTCATATTTTAATATAAACATTGAATTGAAATTAACATAAATGTTTTGATGTTGGTGAAACTAGATATCACAACTTCTTCTCTACAATGTTTTTTGCCTTAGCTGATCTATTCTTATGAAAATGTTTTGATTTTAATGAAACTGTATGGTTTCCATTGAATAATTATTTTTATAAAAAAAGAAAACAAATTACACTATGTGAGAGGGCCCCAGACTTGTCCCACTGATGAGGGAGTTATCACAGTTGATCTAAATGAACTCCCAACCCTCCTGTGTTTGCTTGCAGGAGAATCAACTCCTGAGGTTCGAGCAGATCAAAGAGGATACTTTAATGTGTTAACAAATGTTAAACTGTACTTTTTAGGGTTAATATTGCCATCTTTACTTTTCCTTCCCTGTTGTGGCAACCAAATATCACTTTGCTAATTGTGGCTCAATTTTCCTATCTCAAAAGTGTGAATATTGCTGTTTACTTACCTTTCTTAAGGTGTCTGCTTGAGTAAGGCACTTGTAAGCACCAGTTAACCTTATTACCCAATTTCTGTGTGTAAGCACCCATACTGTTGTGCAGCTAAGAAAAAAAAAAAAAAAAAAAGGGTTTATTTTGAGCCCAGATTGTAGTTTCACGGTTCCCAGGGCAGAGCTGAAGCTTGCAAGATTGTTTATTTCCTTCCCTGGTGAATCTGGGATGCGACAACCAACAAACAACCTTGGTGACAAAATGTGAGCTTTGCAAGAGGAAAAGGACGTCGATTGGGTAAATATAGTGTATAACTCTGGCAAGGCAGTGCGTGTGTGCACACACACTTAAAGTCTGAGTGAGAACAAAGTGGACTTGAGAAATGTATTACGCATTCAGGCAACTTCGATGTGCCACTAATAAAATTAAGTGTTAGAACAGAAATGTTTTAATTTTAGTGCGAATGCTTCAAGCAATACCCCCTTTTGCACCCTTCTTTCCCACCCCCATCCTAGACTAATCCATTTAGAGACAAATTTACATTTTATTTCTCGAAACCCTATTAGCATTAATATAAAGGTCAGCACTGAAAAGGCAGCTTCAGAAGCTAATGTGCCAGTGTGCTGTACTCTGTGACCAGATGAGGGCACGTGGGTCTCTCACCCACCGAGTCTGACAAGAATTTGTAATTTAAGAGGGTGGTCCTCCTCTCCAAACATCCCTGTAACTCATGGAGATGATCAGGCTACCCTCTGGAAACCAAATGGGACTTCTTTTCTTGATATCAGAAGGGAGAGAGAGGAAGAAATGGCTTTGTGAAAAACCCTTGATGCCGTGGAAAAGCTATTGACAATATTTAAGGGCTTCTGGGGAAAACCGCTTTCTATTTGGAAATGGTTCGGCTCCAACTGTGATGTGCCTTGGTCATCCCTTATTGTAAATTTTATTAACAGATTACGTGAGGTACAAACAAGAGTGTTGCTGGTTGGGAGATTTGTCACATCTCAGCCCATTGTTGACTTCTGATGGAGTCTGAAATCTCCATCAAGAGTATCCCCACTGCTGAGTGATGACTGCAGAGCCCTGAAGAGAAAATTATTCTGGTTTCAGAGTGCAAAATGTCTATATGAGAACTGTATGAGCTTGATGTGGTTTGTGGTTTGGTTCCAACTGAGAACCCTGCCCTGGGAAAAAGCTTAATAACCCGGGGTAATCCCATTGAATGTACTGGGCCTTCTTATGTGTATAAAATTACTTACGTGCTAATTTTTCAGAGGATCAGAGCCAATGATCTTGACCATGCATGCTGGACATCTAATTGACTCATGGCTTTGTGTCTAAATCATGTGAATTTCATCTCAAGTTTCAAACAGATGTTTGGTCTGAAATCCTAACTCTTAAAAAGGGATGAAGTCAGCTTCATCTCCTGGATCAAGATCCTGTGAAATTCCTATTTTTGTATAATCACAAAGCAGATGCTGGGGTAAAACTGAGTGCTCCAAATTAACATCATTCCTTCAGGCAAACTGCATCATGCATTACATTGATTTTTTTCCCCTTATACATCGTGGGGTCTTCCTCCTCCTCTTGCTACTACTATTACTACTAATCCAACACTTAAAAGCCAAAGACTTCTTTTAAAAAAACCCTAACAATAATAAATCTCAAGTCCCAGAGAAGCTCTCAAGCCACTCTAGGCTGAGCTGTCTAATTCAAGAATAAACTGATAGAGCAGGTGGACATGCCAAATGTCATTAAGTTTGCCAGAGCCCAGCCCTGAGGAACATAAAGGTGAGAAGTATATTCCACAACAAATGACCCCTGACCGGGAACTCCCTGCTACCAGTCCCCCTTGCTTTTAAATTAAACCAGTAAGCCTACTTGAGTGTCTAGCTTGTTTCATTTGATTCCACTCCAGGGGAAATGCAGCCTCTCAATTAAGCTTCTAGTTTCACATGTGAAACCAAGGCATGGAGGCTCCTGGAACTTGTGTGGAGAATTGAGGCAGGAGATCTGAGTTTGATTGTTGCCCCTGCTACATGGCATGGTCAAATTTTTTCACCCCATGCCTCAGTTTCCTTCTCTTATAACTGCTCATGCATGAAAAGGCCTTTTAAAAACTCCAGGTGGAAATATGTGTAGTGTGTCTTTTGTTTGTACTCTCTGCCAGTGTTTCTGTACTTTCTTGTGTTATCAGGGTTGTATTAGTGATCTTCATTTGACTCTCTTTTCAGTGTGCTCAAACAGAAACCCATAAATAAAGAATCAACAGAAAAGCCCAGATGTGTCTCCATAGGTGAGGGCTGAAGGAATGCCATAGTTTTCATACCATCACATACGCAGACATTTGGAAGATTAGGGACTGCTGAATGCATCACTGGGGATCAGCACAAAGTTATTTGCAGTTGTTTCTGTAATCACGTTGCTCAGGGAGAAAATTCACAGTATGTCTTGCTGCCTGCCTGCCTCCCAGACATGCACCCTGCCACCTGTGTGCAGCGCTGGGGTAGTGTTAATGCCCTGTGCCGTGCTAGCAGCCATATAAATTAATTGACTGGCTAAACACCTGCTCTGTGTTTGTTTGTTTTTTCCTTCCTTTTTGTGCTTACAGCTCTGTGTTTAACTGGATGAGGGTTTTTTTGGTTTTGTTTTTGTTTTAATCCAGTACAGGACGTTTTGATAGGGCCATAGATAGTTTTTATACATAGAAAATATAAAAATGGACATTTGTGGACTCATTTAACATGAGTTGGAATGGAAAAATCAGGGTGTCTAATCCACACATTCAAAGTAATTACCATAAAGATCACATTTTCAAGTTACAGAAGTGAACCTTTAGTAGCATGTGTGTAATCCCATAGTCTGCAAGAAGGAACGGTTTTGTCCTTCTTTGTCTCACTTCCATGCTTAAGTGTATGATTTCCTTTTTTCTCACTTTTGGAGGAAAAATACTGATAGCTCAATTTTCATTCTTAGTTTGGTTTCCTATAGGAGTGACTTTCACTTATTTCCCTCTGTGTATAGGGTTGGATGGGCATTCCTACTCTTTTGCCTGTCCACTCTTGGTAATTCTGAATCTGTCAGAAAATTTAAGCCAGATTGAAAAGAGCAAATTATTAAATTTCTCTAAGTTTGATAAGAACAGCTGAACAGAGATGAGGGGCTCTAATAATGCACCCATTGAGGGAGAGACCATCACTTGTGATCAGTACTCATCTACCACAGAATCCACATCAGAGAACCACTGCCAGTGCTCTACTCACAGGCAAATCTTCAGCTAGTATGTGTGAGACACCAGAGACTCTGAGGACAGCCTTCAATGACATGGGAAACCAAGTCTTTCTATTTCTGTTAGCTATTGGCCTATTTGTAGCTTGGAAGGACAGTTGCACCAAGTAAGAAAATATTGGGGAAGCTGACTCCAATCAAAGAGCCTAATTTTCTCAACACATCAAGGGGTGCCACTGTATGAACTTCAATGTTAGAGTTCTTACTGATTGATATTGTCATTAATAAGACAATCAGGTCTTATGAGAAGGCCTGTCTCCTCACTGTACATCTTCATGTAGTGAAGATTGAATGGGTTGAAGGATTTTATTATTTTAAATCTTGTGTCTCAAAACTTCACTGATGGTCCTGTCAGAGCTAAAAGAGAAGTGCACAATAGTGATGGATAAATATCATAAAGCAACAGGTGGGAGTGCTTGATTTGATTAGGGAGACAGGACTTTTGATGCTGTGCCAACATGACCAAAATTTGCTTGTTTTAAAATGTTTAAAAATTTTCACAGGAAATCTCAAGAAATATGAGGTTTCTTTGGAGAACCCAGTTAGTTGTTGTTTTCCATTAGGCAGGCCACAGGAAAGCAGCTGTCTTATGGATATTTTTGTTCCTTGTTTTGTCTAAGATTAATTGAGTCCAAGTCCCCAGTAGCAAGGTACCTGACTGTTGTTTTTATTGACTTCATCTGCACAGTATGGGCCAAGTCTTCTGATCATGTAGAACTGTTCAGCTCTACAGAAGTCAATGGAGACACAGTAAATGTGGCAACTCTGGGCTGTGAATGTGTCCCCTAACACTCACTATAGCTCCCAAAGTCTGGCCCAACTTCACTAAGTGCAAAACTAGGAACAAGCATTTTTTTTAAGTCATCAGTTTATTAGCTGCTGGTTAAAATCCTGTTTGGGAATTTGGAGGGGAGATCCCTGGGTTCTTAAAGTCAGAATGTTTAGAGGTGTCCTGAGGACTTGTTTCTGACAGTGTTTTGGGTTGCTCTTCAGTGTAATTGAAGCACCTAGAAGTGACTTTACATGTAATTTATATCAGATGGGCATGGGGGAAGGAGCAGTCCTCAGCAGTTAATTCCAGACAAGGTGATTTTTGATTCACTAAACCCAAACATAAATATTTTAGTTTAATAGTGACCTACCCTTTGTAAACATGTGTACAGAAGACTGTGGGTCCCCACGTTGACATCTGAGCAGGGATAATGTGGCAGTAGAGAAATAAAGAAAACCAGACACCCAACAGTGAGGAAGACATCAAATTAAAACTCCTTAAAGAAATCTCTCACTTCCTATTTGCTAAATCACTCATTTTGTAAATATCTTTGCTGTTGATGCTACCACATACAATGTGATCAATAGTATTATTCTCTAGTGTTCCCCCAATTGACTGGATGAAGAAGAAGCTGGGCAGGAGAGAAAGGGAGTGGGATGTGGAGTGAGGGGGCTGGGAGGAAGAAACTGTACTTGATCCTTATGGAAGTCAGTTAAAATTAATTGGAAAAAGCTTTTAAAGACCTAAGATGAAGACCAAATGTATCTCAGACCTGCGGCCTCATCCCCGACACTGAATGCGAAGGTCATTGCAAAGCTGTAGATTTATGCGGAAGGCTTGGGTGATGGAAAATGAGACAAAAGCATTTGGATTTTATTATTCCATTTACTCTGACCCTGGGCCATAAAGGGTTTGGAGAGCCTGTTTTATGTATTCAGCTGGTTGCCACACTGACAAGCATTTGGAGCCACTTAAATAAACCACCCCAACCCACAGCTGCAACAACACCGTATCAAATACAGGTTAGAGTTGAAATGTAGAGCCAGCAGCACAGCGTCTCCAGCAGGTGCATGCAGAGTGTTTTTTAACCCCCTTGGTTTTGGAATAGTTCCCTTATTTATCTATCGGCTTTGATTTAAAGACCATTTAATCACTGTTATAGATTCCAGGTTAAAGTGTGCACACATACACACACACAGACACATGCACTAGCTGAGCAAGCCACTTTCTGCTGCTCCTCCTATTTCCTGATTTTTCAAGGGACTAACACAGAGTTTAAAAACGTCACATTTTGGGCCAAAGACGGGCAATTCTGTCCTGTCTGCCCCTTCCCCAAGCTGCTCTATACATCGCTGAATCTCTCAGATTCCTGGCAGGCACTACCACTTTGGAGCAACAAGAGATGGGAAAGAGTAATGTATTGATAAGGGGGAGAGGGAATAAAAGTTTTGCTTAGAAAGAAGGGAAAATAGAGCATGTGTTTGGACCGATGACAGCAAAACTAGGTATCCAGGCGTGCTGGGAAAAGGGAAAAGGCAGACAGTGAACTGCACATCCACTCACTCAGAAATCAGTGGAAAACTTAATATCGAGTTTCTTAATGTGTCTTGCTGTATGCATAACATGTTGAGATTCTCCAGTGGGATACAGGATGTGTTGCACCTACATGAAGGTGAAGAGCTAAGCTTAAGTAATCCACAGACATTCAGATTTTCTAAAGAATTCCCTTTCACCTTGCCTGCCCCTCTTTTGTTCCAATTTTCCATTAATTTGTGTGAATTCTCATACTTTTTCTTTCAAATGGCAATACAACCAGTGTGGATGCAAGTTTTTGTGAAAACTCTGACGTTTGCTCACACAAGCCATGTTGCTCATTTATTAGATTTAAGGAAAGCAATTCACCTTTAAATAGGGATCACAACTATTCAGGGCAAAACATTTAATAGCCAAGAGATTTAAAAAAATTGGCAAAAGAGTATGTCAAATACATTTGAGTAACAAAGCAATTCCAATCTCCTCTCAATAACCCACTAGCTGGAGAAAGAGACTAATTTATGTGCTGTGAATTTTGCACTCAGCCTCTTCCTAGAGGCTATTCTTTCAGAAGAGAGTCGAATCACGTGATGGCTGAGATGAAATGTTGGAAAAAGATTGCACTGCACTAGTCTGTATTTTCTAATCCTGGCTAGATAAGAACACAATGGTTTGTAGGACTTTTAATTCATAAATTCACATCTTCTATAGTTTTTTTTTCCTCCATAGCACATTTCTGTAGGGATCAAACTGAGTTCTCCTAACCAGCACCTCTAGTCATGTAGTATTAAGAATATTGCAACAAAAGCTAGAGTAGCCAGGACATCTTGCAGTCTTTTAATTTATTCTTATTTTGTGTTATTCATATTTAATTTTGAGTGTCAGGCATTGTTTAATCTACATAATAATCTAGAATAAAATAGGAACTGATAATGTTTAAAATTCAAGGCCTCTTTTCAAATTAAGCATCTCTCATGAGAGTGAAAGGACAGTATCGATTTTCATTTTCATAAAGAAAGAGAATGCATTCAGACCCATCTTAGCCTTGAAGATAATGTTGCATGATAGACAGCTCTCCTCTGCTGTAGATGCAAGCCCAAACTAGAAATACCAGCCTATATTCTCTCCTGCACTTGGAGGGAATGATAGTCTTAAACTTTGTTTGGTTAAAGCAACAGGGATCCTTAAGGGCCTGAAAGCTGCCCATTTTTTAAAAGCTTGTGGTGTGATCATGAAAGGTGAGGATGTTCTTACGTGACGCTCAGATATCTGTATCACAGCTGTCCAAACCTGAGGTGGTCACCCTTCAGTGAACAGAAATGGGGCACTAGGTCTCATCCTGAAGTAAGCAGAACAGATGAGTTGTGCACTAGAAATGTCCTTTCCCTCCACTGACTGCAGTAGAGTACAAGAACGATGAGATCAGATTTAGATATCTACCTTATAGACATGTAAAGTTACATGAGACAAATCCCAGGCGTAGTCACCTTTATCAGCTCTTTGCCATGGCAAAGGCCTGGTGTTGCTTTTTTCCCCTGCTCTCTGCCTAGAGGAGGCAACAAATTTGTCTCTTGGTTTCTAGAATGCTCTCATTTAATTAATGTCACTGGGCTCAGCTGAGAAATATGTGAGTGAAATATAATTGTGTGGGCTAGAAAGAGTCAAAGGAGATGAACTGAAGGTCTATCCTGGCCTTAGACTCAAAGAAACTGAACTTGAGCCAAATGTTGTGTGGAGCTGTTACTCATAACATAATCTGAATGAACATTTGATCCAAACCATTCAGGGGAGTCCAAAACCCATGGCTCAGCTTTTTATTCAGTAATTATTGATGTAGTCTCAATATTCAGTATTGGAGCAAACTAATTTGCAGGCCTAATCTTCCTACATCTGGAAAGGAATTAAAAACAATTCCTATTTATTTATACATGATAATTAATTTTACTGGATTAGGAGGACATGATACCTTAAGTGCTTCACTGAGGAGATTCCTCTGTATTTTATGGACATTTCACATTAGAACCGTATGGAAACTAGAGGTTTTTTTCATGTTAAATTTTTCCAAATGTTTGTTGTAAAATGATGTGGCAAACAAAATTTTATAATTTTGAGCAAAAAACACTCCAAACGGAATAATTTTTGGATCTAACGCTTTCTCACTGAAATATTGAAAACTTTCTATTTAAAGCAAATAGATGCTGCATAAAAATATGCAAATCCAGTCTTCAATCAGATAATGTTTTCTATATTTATACAAATCTAGCAAAAGTTGGGACAACTTACTGAGGCTAATAACCTACAAATTCAGACCTGTGATACCAACTCCTAGAGAAAGAGAGCTGGAAAAGCTTCCCTTTTTCTTTGGTTGTTAAAACTTGACATCTTCCATAAGACGCTTACACGGTCCAAAGTAAAGAATGAAATGATAACCAAATCTGGATGGTTTCCAGCATCCAGAATTGGTTCCTTTCTGTCTAGCTTAATCCCCTTTCGGCTACACTGATAAGGAAAGTGCTGGTACATAACAAAACTGGCAATCCCACACTGTGTGCCTTCAGCCAAATATTGCAGAGTTTAACTGTGATATCCATAATGGTCACAGAAGCAGGTGAGAAAGACAGGAGGAATGAGAAGAGTCCAGCAATTGCCGTATCGTTGTGTGGAAAACTGGGGTCATTTGGCTCATAGTCACTGCTGCTCGTCCAGTGCTACATAAAGCAAACCAGCATAAGAAGGTAGTATTGACCTGTTTAATACAAAAGAAAAAAATAAACTCATAACCACATGTATAGTGATTCCTGCTGATCACTAACTTTCACTGAAATTGGGACAGTTGTATTTTAATTGACTTTTTCCCCTACAGCATTGTGTTGGGAAATCAACTCTGATATACTTGTAGCAAGGTGGAAAACAGTTGAACTCTTGTCAGATTTCTGCAGAGATCAGATGGTATTTATTTGCTGTGGTGCTCTCTTGGGCTAGATTCAAACTCGTGTTCTGCAGATTACAGGGAAAATCTTTGGAGCCTCAGATGGATTTTATGCTGACTAAATTTAGAAATATTAGCAATTAAACCTGAAGCTGGGTTCCTTTTTCTTGGCAATCCTACGAAATGCTGCATTAAGGAGAGAACAGGGTGAAAATAAGAGCTGGTGGACTAAGGAGGAGGATAAAAGATTCATGAATATTTCTGCTAATAAAAAGTGCTGATCTTGGCCTATTTGATTCATGGGGTCATATTATGCATTATTTTTGAGTATTCAAATGACCTCCAGGAATTTGTAAAGCTTTCATAAAAGTAGAGAATTTCTTGATAGTTTAGCCTGAAGTATGCTTTTAAAGAGCACCTATCACATTCAGACACAATTCCAGTTCTAGAGAAAATACTGTTTCTTCTAGTATTAAAAATATTGGTCATATTAACAGAGTAGATACAATATTTTTTTTGTTATTTTCTAGGAGAAGGTTCAAGCACAATTTGTTTTGAGGATGTTCACTCTTTATTATTATCATTCATTAAAAAATTGGTTGTAGGCGTCTAAGGAGACGGTAGAATTGATACCATACGAGCTGGAGAGGCAGTCACATCACTGACTCAGCCAGTAGCCACAGCCAAAATGGTTTTGAATGCCCCTTCACCTGCATATTATTTCTGCCAATTTTTCATGAATATTTCCGAATAACAAAAACAGTATAAAATCAGAATCTGTTGTCAAGATGTTATACAGTGAAAATAAAAAAGGTAAAAATCATCACAAATATTACTGGAAAAAGGAATACAAGGAGGAGGAAATCCCAGCCTGGATGCCTGTCATGTAACTTTGTGAAATACTTTTGCTGTTTTTAGGTCCTCCGGCAAAGTGCAGGCTCTGAACAAAACCCAGCCCTGTCGAGCAAACTGCTTCCTAGCTGCAAGCATGGCGACCATTCCTGCAAACAAAGAGAGGGGAAAATATGTAAATTTAAACAAATTCACAGTTCTTTTTCCTCAGAAAAAAGCTTTCATGTTATTTGAAATAGCCAGACTGCTAGAGTAATGTTCTTACATATAAATGGAAATCCTTTTTGATATTTACACTACTGATTTCTGCACTTTCTTTAATCTCTGCTTTCAAATTAATAGACAATAACATCAGATTCCTTCCTTGGCTCACTCAGCACTTGTGCATATTTACCCAAGTGTCTAGAGTGGAGATTGTACACATATCTCTAATCCACCTGCCTATGTTAGTTAAAAGCCCAGATAAAATCAGCAGCACTTAAATCTTAACCTTTTAAGTCTGAAATGTTTTTAAAGCCTGGGCTCATGGCAACTTCCCTGAAGAGGCGGGGAGAGGTGGAAGTTGAATGTAAAACATTTCACAGCTTGAACTATTGTTTCTTTCCAGTGGAAACTAAGCTCAGGAGTCCCGCAAGAGTGTTACTCTGAGACCATTAGTAATGCTGACCAGCTCATAAAGTTTGCAGCCGTGTTGAGTGCTCCTAGCCTCCTAGAGTCAACTTCATTTTCTGTCTCGTCAATATAATGCTCCTGAAAACCCGAGCAAGCAAAAGGAAACACGAGGAGTGTGAGCTGTGATATTTGGCACTCTCCTTCCCCATCTCTGCCTTTTGTTTCAGTGTTTGGCTCTGGATCCTTTAGAGGCCACTGAGTGATTTAACACCTGGATGGCCCGGGGACAGCAAAGATACTCTATAACAGCGTGTTGTGCTCCCTTCTTCCTTAAATAGTGTCAAGTCTCTTGTTGGCTTCCCTCAGGAGCTGGGCCTGATCGAACAGATGCACCTATTCCTTAGAGAATGAATAGTTTGTTTATGTAGAAGAGATGAATGGGGCAGTAAGGCCGTCTAGGTCAGTTATTTAGCATGAAAAAAGCCATCAGGATCGCCCTGAGGTATTGCCCAAGGAAGTTTGGAGCGGCTGAGTACAAAGGTGTACACACATCCTCCTCTCTCCTCTTCCAGCACTCCTCAGGGAGCACTTTAATTAGGAAGGAGGGCAAATTGCTTGGGATGCTGTGTGCGGAGGTATGGAGACAGGCGGTCCCAGCCATGTCTCCTCGGAGGCAGCACTGCAGCTGGAGCAGAGCAGGGGATGGCACTGCAATCTGTGGGTGTTCACTGGGCATCTCTTCAATCCGTTACACTTCTCCCTGTGTCACACATCTCTTACATCTGGGCCCAAGCATTAAGGATTTTTTTTTTTTTTTTTTGTTTACCCCCAAGCTGACACCAGGGGAAAGGGCTAGCTGGGAACATGGATGGGGAAAGTATGTGTGCATCTTTCTTTTTGCCAGTCTCTTTTTCTCTCAATCTACCCTCAACAAGGGTGCCTATAGAATATAGCATAATGCTGCATTGTTTGGTTAGGGATTTAATTTCACTCCATCACAAGCTACCATCGGAGCCCCTGTCATTGCAATTTGTCACACTTTTTTGTGTGCTATATCTCACTGAAGTCACATCTCCTCCTCAGCCCACTGCATAATCTCCTAGTCTGGAACAAAGCTCTCCAACATAATGAAAGAGGTGAAATCAGGAAAGGGAAAGTCAATGGTTACCCTTATCACTATAGAACTTGCTCCCACTGGCTCTGCAGGTTCAGTCACACCACGCAAAGCAGAGTAAGAAGGACATGCTGTGTGTGTGTGTTTTTTTTTAAGCCTGTTTATTGAACCTACAGGCAGCACCATTGGCTGCTGAGAGATGTAATCCTATTCCCTCCTGCAGACCACCAGCCATAAAGAGGCTGCGGGATGTCCCACTGGCCCGCCGGGGAGTTGAGAGCCTCCAAAATAGATATCACAGGGAAGAGTGGAGAAATCAGTTTGCTTTAAAGGAGGGGATTGACTCACATCTCAGGCTAAACCCACAATAACGCTGTGCTTAGGAAAAATACCCTAAACAGTCAGAAAGAAGATAAAATAGCGTGCTTTAAAGGAAAAATGAACATCTGCCAAAATAAGCAGGATTTTGTTTTCTGTAGGAGGGTGGTCAAGGACTCTGTTATGTGTTGAAGGCTGAATTTCAAAACGTAAGCTGACTTCTTAAAGCTTATGGGGAATGATACGGTAGTGCACAAGGCTGCCCATGTGCTCACCTTGCAACACTGCTTCAACAAGGACTTCCATTTCTTCCCTGCATTGCTTCTGGGACACTGTAACAATGTCTTCATGTTCTCACTCAATTAAAAAATTAGAAACTTGAATGAATTTGAGATTCACTTACAATGACATCACCATAAATGGCATGTTGATCCTGAAAAGGCCATGTACGCTAAAGAAAGGGGCTTCATGAAGTCCTCTGTGGACTTTGTTGTTGCTATTGCTATCCTGTGGAAGGCAAAGGAGCAGCCTGAGATAGACAGTTAATTCTCAGGACAATATTATTTTTGTTCTTCATTCCTGTTGTTGCCACTCTGCCTGCTCAGAACCAGATAAAATCTGGTCACTCTTCCTCAGGGGCTGATTTACAGATCTGGGCTCCCACATTTGAAATATCTGGGAAAACATTTTACCAGGCTGGAGTTCAGGGGCAGTACCCACTGATTTTCAGTTGCAGCTTACTGGATCTGGCAACAGAATTATTTTGAAAATGTGTTTTGAGGGCTTCTTAAGAAATGTAAATAATGTCCTCTATGAGGAATTTCAATTTTTCAAGAAGGACAAAAGGAAAGAAAAATCTGAAACACCAAATGTTTTTGGACTTGGGTCAACTCTCATATTCTAATTTCTGCTAAAGTTTATTTATTTTCAATAGAAAAATTACATTTGGGATGAAAGTTTGACCTAAAAAGTCCCCAATTTTTGATCAGTTCTCAACACTTCTTTTCACATTAAATAAAGAGAAAGTATAAAGTATTCACAAGACATGTATCAATTTGACATGAGTGTAACATTTCTTAAGTGGCTCATTCAGGAGTGAAGCCCATGACTAACAGGCAAATGGCAGCGAGATACAAGGAAAGATGGTTTTACAAAGGAGAGCAATAAGAAAGGAAAATGTTACACTGTTTCCACCGTGTGTTTTATAAGGAAGATCAGGGTAACAATGAGTCACTGTGGAAAGGATTTATTGGGCTATGGAGCTAAAAGTCTGTAAAGATTAAAATTCTGATGGAGTTTGGATGGGGAATTGTTTCTGAGTTTAGTTTTATCCAGCACACTGTCCAAGTTATTAATCCCCTTGTGTTTTCTAAGCTGGGTAACTCATTGTCGATATGCTCCCTGGGCCAATTTCAGGCATGCCGGCCCACAGACTGGTGTAATATTTCTTCAGGCGAATCACTGGGTGGTCTTGTCTTGTCTTGTGAAGAGTGAGAAGCAGATAGCAGGAAACTTTCAAGATTGCTGTTGCAGGCATCAGTCTTTGAGTGGAAAATAATCCACCTGGAAGGACACTGCCTTTGCAAAGAGAGGCGGCCAGCACTCCGATTGGGAGATAAGTTACACGCTGAAATGTTTGTGGCGAAGGTGCAATTTGTCAGTGAGAGGCAAGGCTGGCGATCCAGGCTCTCTGGTGTCTGTTAGCATCTGCCACTTGCATCCACTTGCAGTTTCTCTGGAACCACTGAGCACTAGCAAGCAGCACACTTCACTGCCGCGCGAGAGCAGGTGACTGGCATCAGCCTTCAGTTACCCCTCATGACAAACCCCAGAGACGTGTTGACTAGCTGCAGAAAGTGTCTAGTGTCCAGCTTTCCTCGGTGATGGCCGTATGATCTCTTGCAGTGGAGGACACAAAGGGAGCCAAATTGGGACAATCCCAAATGAAAATAAGTAGACAGGGGAAGCACGTTGTGATAGCCTCATCTCCAGAGCTGCTATCAACCGCTTTTTCCTCACACTGTGGATACTGAGATGCACTTGGAGGAAAAAGATATGGCTTGAAAAAGAAGCAAAGAGTTCAGTTTGGATGGTTTGTTCCTACAGGCGGCATCTACATCCCATGAATGCTGTCAGAGAGGGTGAGATGCCAATGGGCAGCAGGGAGAAGCATTGACCTAGGTTTCACATGTGGCTGTGCAGAAGCCAGCAGAGCCCCTTCGTGCTAATCCCATGGTGTCTCTGAACTGCTGTGGAGGCTGATCTCAGGTCTTGCCCCTAAAGACAAGTGCTCCAGGTCAGATTCACTGTAGCTGGAAGGTTTTGCAAGCATGTTCCCCCCTGGTGCTTTGTAAATCAGAGGAGAATATTGTGTTTCATGGAGAAGTGCATGATATTATCACTAGGCATTAGATTTAACAGAGCGGAATGCAGTGAATTTGTAACTCCTCTGCATAGTTACTCTGTTTTTACTTTTGTTATAGCAGTTTACATATGGTAAGGAGATAGGGTGGAACTAAAATACTTTTCTTGTTGTTGAAAACCTTTTTTACAAGGAAAAGGGTCAAGATGTTCATAGCTCAAGCTTGATTTGTATAAAGCAGCCTACTGTCTGAATTTATCCAAATTACCTGTACTTCTGTTAGGACAATGAGTCATGAGATTTATAACACTTCTATTTCTCATCCCAGCTAGAACTACTGCTAGAATATTTTTGTGTGCTGGTCTGGTGTTCTCAGCTCTGATACCATCTGGAGTGAGTGAGTAAAATGCACCTGAGTGGGAAACACTTAGTTGAACTTTTCAAAACACTGAACCACAACATCAGAGATTGAGACCTAAAGGTTCATGTGATCAGGCCTAGGCTTGAAGAACAATTTTGTAATTTCTTCAAGAAAGGCAGTCCTGGACTACCAGGGTAAAGACACCAGAGAAGACATATCAGCTGCCCTAGAACTCAAAGGCTTGAGAAAACATCATGAAGTTTTGTATGAGAATGAGCATGTGTCTGAACACCTATTCATGTTTTTGGTGTAGCTTGCACAAAAAATGCATGGATCTTCAGCAAAAAAAGTTGCTTTTAAAATTCTTGTTATGCATGTGCACTAACCTCAATCTACTGCTATAAATTAAGCAGTCTGACAAGCACAGTATCGCTAGCTAGAGCCCTTCAAAGACTTACCTGTAAATTGGAATAGCATAGGTTATTCTACCATGCCCAGCTCCAATAATCCCAACATCCATTAAAACCCCTCACTGAGGAGAATTCTCCATTAGCTTGTTAGGGCCAAACACCATCTTTTTGTACTGCCTGGGTAGTACTAAATAACCAGAGTTAATGGAAGAAACTCTGGGCCTTTACTACAAAATGATTTTCAAAACAATTTGGAAAATCATCTCAAAGGGAAAGGTTGAGGCCTGATTAATAAAGATCTGGTAATGGATGTAGCATTGCTTTGAAAACTACTTGCTGCTTCTGTATCACTGCATCACTCTGCCTTCATCTGATTAGACAAGTGAAAATGGTTTGAGCTAAACTTTAAGGGATACACTTCGTAAAAATGAAGAGGGGCAGAAAACTTTACTGCCAATCAGCAGATCTTCACAATGTCATAATCTGTTCCTATTTCTAGATGTTTTATGTAGTGATAATGATGATGATTTGCTTGAGGTTTTTCTCAGGAGCTTGGTTGGGTCCTGATGGCACTAAACTCCTTTCACAGAATTTTAGGGCATGGATTCCTGCTCTGCAAAAAGCAGCCAATATGACCTAGGCAAATCACTTCTGATCAGGTTTTCAGTAGTTCTTCAGCAAGTTCTTATAAGTGCTTAAGCAGGTTAAGTGCCCCAATCCGATTAATTTAGTTTTGAAAAGCTGGCCTTTAGTCTCTCTGGCACGTATTTTCATAGGTATTTATGATTCCAACTACCTCTGAGGATTTCCCCCTCTGTGCCCTCAGCAAAAGATGGATAATAACACTACCTTATCTACCAGGGATGTTGGGAGGATATGTACATTAAAGATTACACAGAAGTCATTTAGGCTGGTTGATCTCACAGGTGTATTTACATGGCCTGATTCTCTTCCCATGAACTCATTTGAAATAAATGGAAATGCAGCGGTAATAAAACCGGTGTCACCAGAGAATGAATCTTATAATGTGATATGCTGGTCAGAGGCTGAATGGGTGCAGAACCTGAGTGTCCTTATTCAGAGAGGGCTTGTTTCTGTTAGACAAGTGCTGAGGTACATACAGGATGGAAGCCTTTCTTTCTACTCTCCATGACTGCAGGGACAAAATGAAGGCTGGATTTTGCAGAAGCACTTCTCCTTCTAAAGCCACTGCCTAAACCAGCTGAAATATGAGAATTAATCTGGCATTCATCTTACCTACCCCTTTATTTCTGAGGCAAAATGAGCACAAACACTTTGGTTCTGAAGATGGGAATTTATACTCTCGCAAATAGCTGAACATTAATGACATTCAACCTGTATGGAAGCATATATTTTATAGGAAACCACATTGGTTATGCTTGAGAAATCTTTCTAGGACAGCCATTGCCCTGAGACTTATGCATCTGCATAAAGTCTGCTACATTAGAAACTGAACAGAATGGCTTGTCTCTCCCACGGTCTTAAGTTAACACTTTTCCTTTTGTCTGGGGCACCCTTTTCTAAACTTGAAATCCAATTGGCCAACAATTAAAGCCAATTAGCACGTGAGGAAAATAAACCGCAGACCCCACTTCTATGTATTTCACGGGCTGTTAGAAAGCCTAGTTAGCTCAAGGCATTAGCATAGTTCAGTATCGGTCGAGGCACACAGCAGAGACTAGTTGGCTTAAAGTATTAGACGACTGCGATAGCGTCCTGGCTGAGCGGCAGTGTTATTCTGGGCTCACAGCTGCCAAACATTCTTGACAGGAGACGAGGCAGATGTCCAAGGACAATCAAAGAGAGAAGAAAGTTTAAGCCAACGTTTGCCTATCTCATATTCTCTACTTGATCCTCTCCTCAAAGACAAGGCACAGCTGTTGCACTTCAAGGTCTATCTGGCTGAACCCAGCAACTCCTCCCTTTCTCCCTCCTGGCCTGCCTGAGCTTTCTGTGTTGGACTTTGGCAACCTACCAGACCTCATTAACTCCTAACAGGACAATTCATGACATTAAATGGGTCTTATTTAATCTTTTTGTATGTGTGTGAGTATCTGAGAACAATTCTGCTGCATACTAATTACATGAAAATGTGGCGGATTATAGTTATGTGAGTATTGCCGACCAGTCTACAAGGGATCACCCTGGGCCACAAGAACAAGCATTGTAACATTAACAAGGTGATTTGTTATAGCTTCAATGGCAAAGGTGATACAAAAACAGCAGACAAAAGTGTTTCACAGACAAAGGCATCAAGAGGCTCAGTCATTTTGCTCTCACTGATGAATAAAAATACAAGAACCGTTGTGGTAATGAACACAGTGAATGATGGCAGGTGTATTAGTAAGAACAGAAGTGTCATGTCTGTAGCTCCCAGCCCATCACAACAATTTATCCCACTCAGACCCTGATCTCTGCAGCCCTCTTTTCTGGATGATACTTTGTTTTGGGCAGGGAGTTGTTGACCACATTTGGTGATGCTCAGGTCAATTCCTGTTTTTTTTTCGTTTTTTTTTTTTTTTTTTTTAACCTGAGTCCCACAGAAGCTCCTATCTCACATGGTGTAGGACATGTCTACCACGTGGCTATATGAGATGGAGATGCTTCCAGTTCAATTCCATAATAGCCATGTGATAAAGGAAGGGCCAATGTGAATAGCCTTCAAATGCCTCCTTAAGGGATTATAAAGCATTTAGGACCCCAAATCGGATGTCACTGACCTACAGGAATAGACTAGGTCACAAAAAACTTGGACTCTGCCACTAGTTTAGTCTGTAACCTTCAGCAAATCATTTACTTTCTTCAGGGTTTATTCTGAGCCACTACATGAGAATAATAACATCTAGCTACATTTCAAAAGCACTGCGAGACTGTCAGAGGGAAGGAATTGTCTAACTTCAAAGTAGTACTATTATTAACTGCATACAGAGCTGTGGAAAAGATGTAGCTGGCCAGTTTAATTCAAGTAGCCAGCTAAGGTTCCTGGTCCAAAAATATGGAGAGTTTGTTTTAGATTTTCCAAATGTTAGATTAAACAATGCAAGTTTCTCAAAGAAAGAGATCTTTACGTTTTAAGTTTTTGAATATTTTACATATGGAGATCTTTTGCACAGGGAGAGTTGCAACTATGTGCAAAAAGATTAGGATATACACCATTTTGGTCCCCAAAATAAACCTGCAATGAGTTTGAATGATCAATCCTATATTCACATTTTTACATCCATAATAGAGCAATTCTCCCTCCTCCTCAAATTTAGTAAAAGATCACAATTCTGGACATCCAGCAGTTCTAGAAAAGATGTATTACTTACCTATTACTCATATTACTTAATAGTAGGTAGAATGCCTTCTGCCCTTTACCCACTGATTTGCTTCATTCATCCTTTATAGTTTTTTTTTTCAGCATTGTGAACCATACATACAGGCACAGCAATAGACACAATGAGGCCACCACATGCTTGAAGCTTAAAAGTGCTGTTCTGATACGAGCAATATATCCTTTCCACGAGGTACCAGGAACATGACTGAGATGGTTGAATTTTTGTGACTCCACCAGCAACCACCCATTGACCAAGCCACAGCAGCCGTGTGCGTGTTCCTAAAGTACTACAGCTTGTAAGTTAACACATTTGCTTATACCATGAAAGCAGTTCCCACGTCTCATCTGGCAGGCAGTAACTGGTTAAACTGTGGTAAGTGGATCACTTTCAATTGTGTGACTATATCTATAACATAATCGGGGATTTCAGAGGAGCCTTGGGCAATCAGCATCTCCCACTGCTTTACTGTGGGCTTTGCCAGTCTCCATCCCTTAGGGTCTCAGTTATAATTCCTAGAATAAAATAATGTCAAAAACTATTTTGACTGTCTCCTAAATGTAATAAAAATCTATCCCTGAAGAGTCATCAGTGCCCAGTCTCTGTGTGCCAAATTTAATTTTCTATGTAGGGAGGAGGGGAATGAAAACAAACAACCCCTTAAACAATTACTTTGGGATTTGAATATACTGTGCCTCCCAAGCCATCCAAAATCAAACACAAAAGGATGTGAAGCATTCCCAAATGCCTTCCCTTCACTTCTTTTCTCACAGCAGTTCTGGTGGACTAAGGCCTTTTTTTGAGAACAAGCTCATGACCACAGCAGTGATTTAGCTTCTCTTTCTTACTCTGGCAGCCCTTCTCCATCTCCCACCAACCCCTGTGTTTGCAGAAGTTTGGATTTTTGGTGGCTAGATGTCTCCGAGAGAGCAGTGAAGGTTCTGTCTCTCTCTTTATCATGGAGCTAAGGGATTATTTCAAGCTCATCAGGACCTTAAGGGGCAAATGGGAGGAAGCCTGTGTGAAGAAGGGCCTTGTTTGTCAGGGTTTTAGGGACCAGGCAGTGCTGCAGTTTGCTGTGTTCTGCCATGGTACGGGAGAGAGGATGTCAGAAATTGGCGCAACCTCCCTGGGAAGAATCTGGGGCTGTTGCATGCTTGGGGTCCCAGGAAAAATAAAAAAAAAAAAAACAACACATCAGAAAACCACATGAATTAAGGGCTACAAGAGCACTATTGCAATAAAACTGTTGCATGTGGTACCCTGGCAAATAAGCTGGAAGAATTTGGGTACAACATTTTTGCCTGATTTTCAGCTGCTTGAGGGAAGACCGGCTTCACAGCTACTGCCACTCTTTGCACAAGGCCAAGAGGAATTTGGCAGCTGAAGCCTCATCGTCTCACATTCATTAAAAACCCCATTTATTCCATGTGATTTAGTGCTATGACACACATTAGGAAGCAACAGCTAACTAGTACTTGAAAAGTTGCTTAGGTCTATGTTGCTAAAGATATTTAGGCACCTAAGCTGCTTCAGAAAGATTTTTCAAAAATGTCAGGATGATTCATTCCTATTAATTTCAATAAGAGGCAGTTAAATGGTGCATTTATTTGTCAGTGCCTAACTGCTTAAAAATTAGATGGTGCTGACTCTGAAGATTTAGGAGCCCTGGCTCTGCACCAGAGTCAAAATTCTGAGAAGCAATGATCATTTTCCCTGTTCAAAACTCCTTGTATTTTTGGGACCATTTCTTATGTCTATCCAGGTTTACATTATCTTACTGCTACTTCCACTTTAAAGGTGGCTCTATTTCAGTGCCTGGGGAGGGATTTGCTGTATACATATGTCCAGACCAGGCTTAAGGTCTTTTAAGTGTAAAAGAATGGGTGAAGATGAAATTACCCTGTGGCTTCATGTCCTACCATGCCTCAGCCCAGGTGTGAATCCCTATGACTCCTTACAATAAGGGTGACCCGATGGGGTGATGATTTTGATGATATATGTTTGAAAAAGTAAAAATGAAACACTGAAAATTTTTACACTCAGACATAGTTTCTGGGGTTACCTGATCTATATTTTCTCATGTTTTTTGGGCTGTGCATTCAAGCAATGAGCAAGTGTCTCATGTTCAGGCATAGCCCTGGAAAGGGCAGAGCTCTGCATGCACCATGTGGTAAGGTAAAAAGGATCAGAAGAAATCTCAGCTGCTGTCTTGGCTGGAAAACACTGGTTAGGGGCTGCAGTTCTCTCTCTAGAGAGTGTCCCAGGGCTCGGAGCCAGCAGTCTGGGGTGGGGAGCTACTAAGCTATGTCACTCTTGTCTTGTGAGGGCATGACATGAAATCAATGCTTTCTGTGCCCGAGAGGAGGAAAACGATGGTAGTCACTGCAGGAGAGCACGCATCCTGGCCCACTGGCAGAGAGGCTGTCTCAGGTGTCCCTCTTCTCTGCAGAGACAGTGGGGAAGGCAGCCAGGGGTGGATCAGACCTGCTTTCAGTTGCACAGAGTCAGTCAAGCAGAGCGAAACACAAGGAAAATCTTTCTTCAGGTCCCCAGCTGAGTTTGCCCTGACACTACCCCACCTTGTTTGAGGGAGGCAAGAGTCTGGTTACTACGAGCACTTTTTGTTCATTAAACTTGAGCTGCAAGAACTAATTTGCCTTTTGGGCAAGGTTGCTGAATACAAAGCTGCGTCTTGTCCTGCTCACACGACCTGTCTGTGCGGGCGCTCACCCAGTGCGTCAGGCACGGGCAGCACCTCCAGCACTTTGGAGGTGGCAAAGGCATCACCTTGGCTGGTGAGCAAAGCAAGATCCCGATTTTCTTGGCCCAGCGTGAGAGCTTTTCTTTGAAACACAGCAGTGCTTCACATTTGCATTGCTATCGTCTCCCTCACCCGAATTTTGCTGGTGCTGACTCGGGTCGCAAAGAAGCATGGTGCATTTTATCACGAAAGGCCTGCTGCTCCTTCCAAAGGACAAGCCTTGGGGTGACCCTTTCTGAGGAATCGAGGTGCCCTGCAGAGCTGCCTCTGTAAGGGCTTGCACCTACCACGGGGGTCAGAGCCCAGCAGCTAAAACTGCTTTTACTGGGGAGGCCAGTCTCAGGCAGACCCAGCCTTTTAAACTCAGATGGCAATAACTTTGAGACCAAAATCTCTCACTGCCCTGCAGAGAAAGAGCAAAGGGAAGTTTACAAAAGGCCCATATGTGGCTGAGTCATTTTAAGCAGCTCAGGTACAGACACACCTCTTCCTTATCCAGAAACCTCCTCAGGGAAAGAAAGAAAGACATATGTTTGGCCTCTGCAGCAAGCTCTTATCTTGGCAGGAGAAAGCTATTGATGTTCATGTTTCACATTTCTGGCGCCCAAAACAGGTTCTGATGTTTAAAATGAGGCAGCGGTGGAACCTGTTTTAAATATGTAACAGTCTCAGAAAGGAGCAGTCTAATCACTTCATTATCCAACACAGCAGAAAATGGTTTGAAACCCAAACTTGGGAGAGGGGGGCTTAGAGGAACCTTCCACAACAAGACATTGCCAGCATTAACCCTGGTATTTATTGCTCATTTTAACTATGGTGCACAGCAAGCATTTTCTCAGCCTCGCATTGCAAGAATATATAATTCATATGCTTAATATTTAGCCTCAGCTCTCCTTGCATATGTTACAGTGCTGGAGACTGTTTGTATGTTTGCTATATATCAGTTGACACCTCTGTAAAATCTTTATATTGAATGCCTTTGGCAACTATATGCCAAATAATAGCATTACCATTTGTAATTTTCTTAGCTGCAGCTTTCCTGTAAGCTTTGCTCTATGCATTACAAGTAGGAAGGATTTAAAGAGCTTTATTGGTTCTCAAGTCTTCCTAATGACCTTTCCACGCTTTTGTAAGTCAAAATAACTTTTTTTTTTCTTTTCTCCTTGTGCATTTACAAGTAAAACTGCAAAAGCTCCTAAGCAAATACGTAAGAGAAGTAGATAACCACTGTCTCTGCCCCTGCTTTAACTCTCTGTTCCTCATCTCTTTCTTCCCAAACAGAGTCCTTTGGCCTCACCCACAGATTTTGTTGACTCTTGTCTTGCAGATGCTTTTCTTTCCTTACTCTCATCTTCAGATCTGTTCATTATATTATCTATGCTGGAAAAAGAAATAGAAAATACCCTGTTGAAAGATTGGGGCCTAGCGGTGCTAAGCACTGTACAAATAACACAAAGGCTGTCCTTGCTTCAGGACTCGCTGTGTAGGATTTAGACAATATGCCACCTGGGAATAGATCAATAAATAGGAAGGAGAGGAGAAATGTTTATACCTGCTAATGATTATGTGGAGTATCAATAGACATATTATTTGCTTCTTTTGTAAATTCTGCTAGTTTTCCCCTAAAACATCTCAATTGTAGACTGTTGTTTTGTCTGTCCTGCACAGTGTCTTGTCCACACTGGGCTGTGAACTTCTCAGAACCGGGACTGTATTCTATTCTTGTTTAGTTAGCACCAGGTATATTTACAGAGTTGTATATTTGTTTAATAAAAATAAATAACCAGCAGAAATTCCAAGCTCAGAATTACTCCAGACACAGCATTTTCCTTATTGCTTTGTCTTGTGGAAAACAAAGTACATTTTATCCTACGTTTATCATGTAGCTTATGTGGTACTTTTCATTTTGATGTATGGCACACTTTCTAATGTGTCTCCCCTCATGTCTCTTTATTACTAAAGTGTTTCAGTGGAAAAGTATATTACAAACAAATAAATAACTTTCAACTACTGTCACTAGAGTAGCAAGAGAGCCACAGGCACAGGCTAGTGGGGTCCATTCATTACAGGGCCTAATTCAGGACTTTCTGGCTGTCTTTTTCTTTTTATGTTAATGAATGTCTCCCACAGATTCGTCCTAGCAAATTTTGCTTTCCTGCTCTTCTTCTCATATATCCCTCCAAAGGGATATTTGAGCTGGTTGTTCAATGCATTTCAGAAGCAAAAGCAAAATCAAGTTTAGTTTCTCCAAAAATGAAAGGGAAGGGGAAAGGAGGAAGAGAGGCAGCAGGTGGGAGCTGGGCTCTTGGCTTAAGCCTCTTGCTACTTTTTCAGGGAGGGACAGGAACAGTGTCTCCTATTGCTGCAATGGGTTACTTTTTCCCCCATGGTAGACTCCAATCCAGAGACCACCATCTCCCCTGGTCACATCATCAATGAACACGGCTCTTCAGGGCTCTGAAGGGAAAACAGCTATCGGTCATGGTGGAAGTTGGTATGTTAGCCCAAGCTCAGCCTGCACTAAGTGACTGCCACAGAAACCCAGATTCAGCCTAGGTTTTAAGACAAACTGAAATAAGAAACAAGAGTTTGGAAATCAATGGAGTTGTGGAGTGTGGCCTGATGATTGTGGGGAGCTGGACAGACAACTGTGACTGATGTTACCTGAAGTCTGTCTGGGGCGAGATGAGGAGTTGGCCATTGCTAGCTTCTACCTAGGAAGACCAATGAGAACAAGTTTAAATGCATGAAACTTTCTTTGTCCAGTTAGGAAAGAACAAAAGGCAAAATCATGGCTTGAAAATAGCACCTGCAAAATTTCATTAGTACTACAAACCTGTTCTTGGTAACTTAATAAAGGAGCATGGGCAGGAGGGTGCAGGCTGCCAGCACTGCTACAAACACAAGCAAGCTCTGTATTCAATAAGGAAATGATCCCACCCTACCCCCTGCTCTACACCATCACCTTCCCTCTCTAAAGCCATGAATGTGCCTGAGGTTGTTTTACATGGGCTGGGTTGTACATGCAAAACTCTGCGACAAGCCTATTAAAAGTGTGTTAAATTACAATACTCCTGTTTAGGCTCCTTCACCAAGATGTGGACACTAATTTATGGCAGCTGCTGGATGACAAACCTGTAGATTAATTGAGGAAGCAAAGGAACTATGCAAAAGGAAATGGAGAATAAGGCACGATAATTTCTTTGGGTAGGCCTGAAGCCTACGAATATTTGTTTGTTTGTTTGTTTTTGAGTACTTTCTATGAAAATCCAGTTAGAAAAGAATTCTTTTAGCTATGTCATTTCTGCTCCCTGCCCCAGACCAATTGTGTGAAAAAGCAGCATTGCTATAAACAGATTTTACTATATCAGAGTCAAATTTTACTACATCATTATAGGAGTGTTCCACTGGGTAATGTGACTGGCCGCCCTATCAGAAGACCAGTGCTAATGCTGTAGTGAAAACATGCCATCACACTTCCCCAATAAAAACTTTTATTGTATCCCAGTGCACATTAAAAACAACACTAACTGCATTAATACATTGTAATTTACTTTTGTATTATGGAGCAAATGACAAACCTAGTGCTAATGAGGTCATATTTTCCATTACCCCAATGCAAACTCTTGGTTAATCCAGTCCTTGGAGATTTCCATTTGGAACTCAGGCACACTTGTGTATGCACATGCATGCACAGACACACATACTGTCCACATGCTGGTAAGGGATGCTACCATTGTCAAATGTGGTGACAGAATATGATTTTATTTTAAACTGCTGCTTTCAAAACAAACATTTATTTTTAATTGCTCTGACATTTGCATTTTGTTCACAAGGCATTCTTTAACCAAAAAAATATACAGGCATTCCCATCACTAATGGTGTCTCTTACTTGTGAAGCCTCTTTCACACTGCGGTGAACAAAAATGCAGTTCTTCTCTGCTGCAGAAGATGAGGCTGAATGGATTCTTTAGGGATTGCTTATATTTCAAGTGCAATTATTTAAGAAGCTGTAAGCTTTCCATTTTATTTTGTCATGAGCTGAATGTTAGAAGAAAACTCATTTCTCAGGAGATATGGATGATTCTTTATTTCTAAACTTCCTGTGGTGTTTTCTTAATGATGCTATTAAATGATTAAGCTTTGCTTTTATAAATTAGATCACCAAAATGAAATCATTAAGGCTCTCTCAGTTTTATTAAGCATAGTTATTTGCCACCATGTGTAAATTCACTTAAGTAATCATCTATACTATCTGCTTTAAAATTGTGTTGGCAGCACCATGGGGAAGTCAGTTCAGCATGGTGGATGGAGATACCCATCTCTCCTCATTTCAAAAGGCTCAAAATACACTAATGAGAGCAAAGGATGTGTTTATATGAGAAAGGAAAACCAAAGCCAAGGGCTTAGAGAATGACAGATCACACAGCTTTGCACCACAGCCAGTCCCTCATAGGCAGTTACTTTACCTCTGGGGCTTACTCCTACGCAAGTAGTAACGTGGGGTTGCACATAGGTGCAGCCTCTTCCCTCCCAGGTGACATAGAATTGGGGGCTCCATCGGGTTGCATTAGTTAGCAAATTACTTTGTCTTTATTTTCCCTCCAGTCCCTTCCCTTTGTCTCTCTCTGTATCTCTTCTCTGCTCTCTGCTATTTGTTCTTGCCATGTTTTAGTCTCTACTCTGCTGATGAATTAGTCTGTTGCTCAGGGAGAAAATTGATCTTCACTCTTACAGAAGTTGCAAGACAAGTTATGCTTAGTTCAGGCAGTGGTATTTTGCTAGCCCATACTAGGATAGGAAATAGATGGTGCTAGGTATGTAGACTTGAACTGCAGCTGCAGAATCTAAACCAGAGACTCTCACTGATATTTACATTTAAAGCCATTCCTGTTAGCTCTTAAAACCACTATACATTTTTAATGATGTTTTATCAAGGAGGTTTTTCTTTCTGGATAGATTAAAGGGAGAAAGAATGGATGTTTAGTGACTTGGGAACTAGTTTCAGAGTAGAGGAAAAACTGTGTATTTCTGTTACCTTGAACTGTAACCAGTGGATAGAAGTGGTGAGGCATCCTCATGTGATAATGCAAGTATCTTAAGTACTTTGACACATATGTGTCCAAGAGAGGTAGGAATGATCCATAGCAAAGCAACTGAGGAAGGGGCAGTTTGCTCTGCTGCAATGGGATAACTTTAATTGGCTTCTCTTAGAGCTGGGACGGGCTGGATTCCTGCCCTGGCCTCACATCAAGCAGGCTTTGCTAACGGCTGTCCCTGCTCTTGTCACTAGAGACGGTGGAGATAATGTAGAGACTTGGTAGTTGACCTTAGCATGTGGTCAGAAGTACATAGTCACAAGGACAATGTGCCTTTAGAGCAATCAAACCTCTCTCAACCATGGCAAAGTTTCCGGTTTATTTAATTATTTATTTATTTAACTTACTAAAATTGTGAAATATGAAAATAGGGAATAATAATTTTCCCCTTCATGTTGCAAGCAGTGCTTACTGCTGTTCAGTTTCAAACTTCAGCTAGTAAGTATTTCCAAACTCCACTTTGCATGTTGTCACTTTATCAGCTTGCTGCACATAACTGAGTAAGTAAATATTTCCTATTATATAATTAAAATATTTTCAGAAAACTATGAGTACTGATTGTCTGGAAATATACCTAAGCTGAACATGTTCATTTATCTACATTTTCAGTGGCAGAAGCTGGTAAAAATAATGTTGACGGAATTTCAGAATAAAAAATCATTCTGAACAAAAAGTAGATGTTTCAAACATATTCAGCACAACTTTTTGCATCATCAGATTAATTTTTCTGTAGATCTTTCTTCTTTTGGTCATTAGTTTTACAAACCTAAGAGATATTTTCAGAATAATTTGATATTGAGAAACCTGAGTATTTTTTGCTATTACTCTGGAATCATTTTGGAATTCCTAATGAAGAAATTTTGGATGTAATGTGCCTCATCAGCTTGAGATTCTTCACTTGAGTTTTGCCTGTTTTCCTTCTAAAAAGTGCTTATTTACTCAGATTTCTCAGGAAACCAAACATCCAGAGGTAAAGAAACAGTACTGAGTTTATGGTAATGCTAATAAATAAAAAAACAATTTGCATTATATATATATTTATCTCTATAGATATTTATTTGGTATTTACATGCTGTTAACACATATCTGCTATAACTTTAAATACCCTGAAATATATGAAGTGCTTTTAAATTTGATGTGGAAGCATATTAAAACAAATGAAAGTCAGTAATAAATCTAGGACAATATCATTGAAAACCTGATGTAGATATCTATGTTGTTTGCAGAGAGGCCTTTCTGTCAGAATAGTTTTGGCTGAATTTTCGATGAAAGAGTTTAAACTGTAGGAACAATAAATTTTTTGACTTGACAGAAAACATTGTTATATAGACAAATAACTGGCATGCCAGTAAATAAATGGAGCACATTTTCCAAACATCAATAGATGCCCGGGCAAAAGCCATTTCAACAGGAACAGATTTTTTTGTGTGTGCAGTGGCTTCTGTATAGTGTTTGGAAAATGTACCCATATGTCTACTCACAAATAATGTTCACCTGTAAGGAAATGCACACCAGGTTTATTGATGCTATTGAGTATTCCCTATCCTACCACTATGAATAATGATGCTTACATGCCCTCAAACATGAAAAATGCTCATCTGAATGCACTGAAATAGCCTGACATACAGATTGTTGACATTATTTTTTAAAGAAGTATTCACAGGTGGAGTTGACAGTGTTAGCCCTGCCATGCACCACTGGAAAGAAGAGTTTTGGGAACTTAGCAGAAAAGCAGTAATTGATGTTAGCTAATCCTGGGAGTTGCTTCAAAGTATTTGGGGGAGAGCAGCGAGGCTGAAGATTTAGATTCCCCAGGGTGGGCAATTGCCCACTGCCTGTGAGCCAGGTCAGAGACAGCCTGCAGGGCCTTAGGCAAAGAACTTTGCTGCCCGTTGCCTCTTTTTCTCCATCTGTAATAGCTGACTAGGTATAATTATGTATCTGTTGTTGTAGAAGATAAATTAGTTCATATTTGCAAGGCAGGTGGAAATAAAACAAAAAAAAACAAGTTACCTCTGGTCTTTTCATTCCTCTTTTTACTAACTGCCCCTTGAAATTGTTTTCCTTTGCTAGAAGAAGAATAAGAAATGCAAGCTGGTGTTTCTTCCTGACATACAATGTTCTGAGCGTTAAAATGCCATCGACTATTTTAGCAAGGTTGACCAGGGCAAGCCAGAGTGATACAAGGGAGACAGTGGGACAGTTCTGCACAGCTACAACAGGTAGCAATTTGGCTTGCTGTGCCTGCATCCAAATTTCATCTGTGGATTCGAGCCCTGAATCGCACGTTGCTAGGCGGATACTATTTTCAAACGTTTAAGGAAAGCTTTTGAGTGTAATGTGCACTTCTCTCCTTCAACATTTAAAGACTGCAGCAGTGGGAGAGGCATGCAGCATATCTGTAAAAGCCTGAAAGCTGATGAAATCTCAGTTAGATCTGTTATCTCCCAATGCTTTAGAGGTCTTCAGCTGGGAGATTAAAGAACAAGGTTACTGTGACAATTTGTTTACACGCAGGGAGAGATTAAGATCTCGTTGAAAAGGAATAAAAATAACATCATCTTGAGCTGTCACAGCATGAGACCCATTGTAATCAACACTGGTCTGATTTCAGGGATAATTTAAGATCAATTTATTATCTTAATTAAAAAAAAGAAGGGAGAATTCAGTGTTTCAGATGCCAATTGGACTGCTAAACCACGGTGCCTCTGGAGTACCCACATTTTACACAGTTAGAAACTTTAAAGGTGTTCTGAAAGGGAAGCCAAAACCAGATGATACGAACATTTGAGTCTGTCTTATTAAGCACTGGATTAATTATACAGTTAACCACAGAAAAACAACCCCAAAATTCCCAGGCACAGTAAAAAAATCAACACAGAAACCATCACTTCTCGAAGTCTGTTTTGACCCTATATAGCAAGAAGGTGAAAATGAAAGAAATACATACACAGAACCCCCTTTGATTATGTGTCATGCAAATGTTTTAGCTGTTTAGTTACAATAGTAAGATCATGCTGAATATTCCTCATAACTGCTGTTCTTGAAATTTAAAATCCCTGAGTTGCGGGTATCCAAATAAATGCACAAGTAATTCAGAGTTCAGAGAAGGGCTTGCTGTGTTTCACAGGCATTTGATATCAACCACTACTTAAAAAAGAGTCTATTTCTACTTTCTAATTAATGTAAAATAAAAAAAATCTATAGCTCTTCAAATAAAATGGAGAGGGAAAAAAGAAAACTAAGTGAATTTCTCTGGCCGTTTTTTGTGGTCTTTTTGCACTTGTTTATAGCAAATGTTCATATGGCTATTTCTATCTTACATGTTCACAAAAGCAATTTTAAATTTGTTTCTCATGATCATTCACCCTTGGAAGCTGATGATCAAGTTGCTATATGCTCATCCAGCTGGTGGAAGAAGATCAGGTGACTCATATGACAGAGCTCCTGGCACAAATAACAAATGTTAAAAGCAACTGGGGGAAAGAACGAAATTTACCACAAGTGTATCTTTTAAACAGAATTTGAATCAGGTCTGGCAAACTGCAAGAGTGTTTTCAGACATCTCCCTCAGAGAAAAAGGTGGGATGGGGCAGATGAATTACTCACTGCAATTTTCTCAGCTCTCATGTCTACTTAGGGCTAACCTATTGGACCACCCTGGTTGAACACCAGGTTTTGTGTTCAACTTTGAACTATTCCAAGCCTCTGAAACAGACTCAAACATCGGTTAAATAGAAAGCTGAATCCCTGAGCACCACAGCCAGGACAAGGGATTAGTTGGTGAATTCTTACCTACATACAAAATGAGAAAGACCAAAGGTGGTTTTGGGTGGGAATCTGATGGATCCCACTGCTCCAAGGCAGGCAGACTGTTCTGTCTTCTTCCAGACAGAGAGACTTTATAGCATCTTCTGGGGAACTACTCCAGTGTTTCACTGCCCATAACTTTAAGAAGTTTTACCTAGGAAATTATTCAGATGCCTAAAGACAGGTCTCTACTGTCATTTTAAATCTCTTATGGTATCTTGCCAAGCCTACAGCCTCATCACAAGGGCACAAGTCTTCCACAGGTCCCTAATCATATCTGCCAGTCTGCCTTGGGTATCCTTGAGTCTCTAAATTGACAATTAAATATTTATATATAGGCACCTGAATTTTCCCCCTAAAGTGAATCCTTCTTGCTTTAAAGTAAACTCTTTACTTTCTGGCCTAGCCAGTATGGTTCTGGAGGGTAGATTATTCCCTTCTTTCATCTTTTAAATTTCTGATGACCCTCAGTTAAAACAACTGTGTTAATTCAGTCTCTTTTTTCACAGGCCAGATTCCCTGGAGCTCTGATCTTTCTGCTCTCTGTCTAAACCTGGCCCCAGCCAGCTCTGCATGGGCTGGAGGTCATTCAAGAGTCTGGCAGGCAATATTTCTGCTTATACATGCTAATATCATGTTTGCTTTTTGCACAACATCTTGACAGTATTCCCTCATCTTTAACTTGAGGTCTGCTCATCTCTTCATGTCCTTTAATGAAGTATCACTAGCTTTCTAAACTCACCATGTATTTACATGCCTTATTCCTACTTAGACTTGGACTCCAAAATTGCCCTTAGGGATTAGTACCCTATTTTTTTTTTCCAGACCATTTTTCCAGTTTATGAAGATCTCTTTGAATTGTGCTCTTCCTTACATTGAGCTGGCTGTCCTCCCCAGCCTGGTGTGCTCTGAACATTTAATACACACATTCTTTATTCCACTGGCTTTAACAAACATGGTCTGAGGACAGAGCCCAAAGGAGCCAGCTCGGTATTATTTTCCATTTTGACCTCTGATAACTTACTTTTGCAATCCCCATGGTTTAGATATGCTTTTCTACATGGTCCTTTCATTCACTTGCCGCACTCAGAGAGTAATTTTCCTGGAGATTTGGGGTGTGATGTAAAGACACAGATTTCAAAGTAATATGTCATTTTACCCCAGCAGAGGATCTGACTGTTTATTTCCCTCTCCCATTGAATTCTTTTGTCCTCTTGCCCTGTTTATAAAGGCAATATGAATAACCCTCAGCCATGTGAAGGGGGAGGTTACTGTGACTCACACTGCCATGCTTTTTTGTTCCCCCTTTGGTGCTGTATTGCCTAGTGCATGTCCTTGCTCCTGGCTCTCTACCACAAAAGGCAGCAACAATCAACCAAACCTCCGAATGAGTAATCTGCTCACAAAGAGCCCTTTGAGCTCACAAAGTAGTTGCAGGGAGGAAACGTCCCACTGGGGAACCAGGTGGACAGCAAACATTCGCTTTCCATTACAAATGAGTTCAAGGGAAATGGAGTCACCCCAGCATGGGATGCCAAATCCGTATCCAAAGCTACTTCCCACCATCCAAGCCAAACTTCCTTTTCTCTCCCTCCCCAACTCCCCTCCTTGTTTACAAACACGTTTACAAGTACTTGATAGGTGACCTTATTTACTTAGTAACCTGTGGATTCATTTATCTTGAAATTAGCAGGTAATGAACTGGAAACCCTCAACAACCCTCCCACTAATTAACATGATAATAAGATTGTTTTGCTACAGAGGTACAATTAACATGTATGAGCTAGAGGGGGAGAAAGATCAATAAAATGTCTGAAGGGTACTAGGAACCAGTCTCAAGAAGAGAACAAAAGAAAAGACCTTTATGGGGTTACCACAGCAGCAACAACTTACAGGACTAGTGCTTTAAAGATATCCAGAGTAGTGGTCCTCTTTCCATTAGGTTGCCTGCAAGTAGGCTGGGAGGAGCTACCTGTATCATATAATATTTGCCATTCACAGCATATTAAGGATATATGAAGGGTATTCTAGACAATATGTTAAAAATTGCAGAGGAAAAAAAAGGTTGGGGAAAAAACCAAAACATATATACGGCACCTGTCCATAAAAACAATTCAGGTGCTAGACAGCGAAAGGGTTATTTATTACTCATAGTCATGCAAGGATAGCAGGAATGTTGAGAAACTCCTCTTTGTTCAATTGACTTTAAGGAGGTTACTTGAGTAAGTAATGCCTAAGCATAAATCTTTGCAGGATCATGCCTTTACATAGAGAACTGAGTGGGATATAGCAAGAAAAAGTTGCACAACAATTTTAATAGCCTCTCTTTGCTGAGTCAGATCAATTTGGCTGAAGGGACTTAGGGAGAACTCACATGGGAGGGTGATGTGCAGCTGGAGAGCGCTAATTTTGCTAACCAGGGATGTCTGTCTCCTAAAAATCCCTGGTTAGGTGGAAGAAAGCTGCATCAGAGCAGGGGTATTCCTCCCCAGAGCAAGGAATATGAAGGAAATGGGAAGATTTTTCTTTTCTATGTTCATAGTTTCTTGTCTACTAATGTATTTTCATCTACATGAAGACTGGATCCAACATATCCATGACTGTTGGCAAGAAAGGAGAGATACACAGCTGCAATGCATGATATGGCTAGATGCAAATATGGAATAGGGCTTATTGGGTTAATGGGGAAGAAAGGGTATGGGGCCACAGCCCTGTTAGTCCATCTATATCCTTCTGTGAGTAAATCCCCACCTAATTATTGAAAATAAAGTGTAAAGTATCACCCTAGCACCTGGTGCACTGTCTGATGTTGAGTTGAAGAGCCAGCAACCTGTACTACTGACCATTTATGTAGATATTGCTGGATAAATGAGGAATTCTGGCTTTCAGCTTGGAGGAGCTTGGTTTAAATCTCTTCAGGTCTCAGTGAAGCTCAATAGGATTCTTTATTTTTTCACAAGTTCCCATAAGGATTGGCTCCTCTACACAAAGCCATATTTTGCCCTAGATGACTTGGGAAATGAGATCATTCACAGTTGCTTGACGTAAACAGTTTGTGCTGAAGTCTCAAATCTGGCCCCAAGCTCTTTCCCTCACATCTGGCTTAACTCCACATCTGTCCTCCCCATCTGTACTGATGCCTTCTGTCACCTCTGAAACTTTACATTGCGCAGCACATTTCAGCACAGACACTGCTGAGGAATTTGGGATAGTTGTGCATCTGGAATATGAGTCTTCAGGTAGCACTGACAACTCCTGTGAATATTTTACCATGCATTCGATTTTCAAACGAATGTTATTCATCAGTCATTTGAGTTCACAGAATATTGTCTCATGGCATTCTTTAGAGTGTGAAAGAGGAAGGAAAACTATTAATTACTTTTGATTGACATTTTCCATTTGTGTGTGTGTGTGTAGAGGGGGTTGTTGTGCATTTTTTTAATAGAACTTCAGGTTTGAATTGGGTAAACTGACACCTTGCAATCTGATCTGACAGCCCTGCTTTGTGTGGGAGTTTGTACAACTCCAAAATTTCAGCTGTGAGACTTTCTGCGTGAGCAGTCATTTTATTAGAAGTTTTGACACCTCTCCTAGCAGGGATCAGTGCCCGCTGTGTGAACGGAAACGCCAAAAAGAGCATTGTGTGATGCAGAGTGGGAAGGGAATAAAAGAAGTTCTGTACCAAACAGCTGAAATTAGCTCAGATAAAGATATTTGAAGACCTTACCTCACAATAGCGATAGTGGGACACTGGGGGCCATCCCACTGTAATTATTGTAATGGCTTTATATTATACTTTAAAAATCACAGATGCTTACACAGTTTTGTTGTATTTTGTTTCTCCCTCTGAATCTGCCTGTTTTCTGTTATTTTGGATTTAACTGTTTATGATTTTCTCTTGTAAGAGGGCAGCATCATCTTTGGTTTGTTCCAAATTTGCAGCTTGAAATTTGCAACTGATTTGTTGGCGCCGGGCTCTGAAACTATTGTCTGTACCTGTATGGGGTACACCAGCTATCTCAAGTGGTCCAGAGCTCGGTGCTACGGATTGTGCTCACCTCTGCTGCCATTGATGGGACTGAGGAAAAGGGAGGGCTGAAAAGGCACTGTTTAGTACACATTGTTGTATTTCTGAAAAAGAAGAACACTGGCAGGACTTACTAGAAGTGTTCTGACTCCATGTGGGGTGCAGCTGTGTAAAGGTAGTTGAACAAGTGAAAAATAGATCAAGCAGAGACTGATTGCAGTAAGCGATGGGAAACATAGGGATCTGACTTGAGGGGAGAAGTACACAAGGACTGCACCTCAGATGACTGATCCAGTCCTGAGTATAATTCACAGACAGATGCTGCAAACCCTGTCTTCTGTTTTTACTTTGTCCATGTTAGCTAAAAGAGTGTTTTTGTGTTTGTCTGAACGTGATCTTGGGTGGGAAAGTCATGAGAATCAGTTACATCTGAAATTTCCTGTCTTTCTATCACGTCCCTGCCATACCCTTCCCATTAACTGGGGGCTTGAACAAATTTTGGACTGGGGAGATGGAAAACAAAACCTGATCAATTATAGAAACTAGGCTGAAGGGTTTGTGGGGAGAAAGAAGACTGTTTTTTTTTTTTTTTTTTTCTTTCTGCTCCTACTCACCTGCTCTCAGCTAGGTTGATAAATACCTGTGAAGCATTTGCTAGAAAAGTTCCTAGGAGTTCATTGTAATGAGCAATCCTTCTGGCCTAGATTTGTATCTTCCTTGAGAATAGGTGTAATTTTAGATCTGCTTTGCAAGCTCTTTTTTTTTTTCTTTTCCCCCTTTTCTTTCCAATACTCCTCAGTACAATAGGAATCTTGTCCCATGGTGTGAAGCCCCTGCAGAGTTATAAAATTGTGTCACCTTCCCTGCCTCCCTTATAAGTTACTCTAAGTGACACTATTAAAAAGAAAAACCACAGGATCTCCTGGGATCAAAACAATGTCCTGTTGTTATCTTAACACCACTCCGTTTGGCTTTTTTGGCTTTTACCTTTCATTTCCTACAGCTCTATGCAAGCAGAGCTTGCCTTGCATTGTGCTTCATTCCATGCATGCATTTTCTCAGAGAAGATGCTTTTATTTCTGAAGGATATGCTGGGTGGCCAGAGGTTTCAGATTTCTTCAGCAGGGATTCATCTCTTCCAGGAAGGGGGAGGTTGGAGTGAACAGGCCAGCTAAGAAACTTTCATCTCTGTGCAAGAAGGGAGGAGAGACTTAGATGCTCATCATTTCCTCAGATGAAGATTTAAGCTCAAGTATTAACTAATAAACTCCCTATCCCGTGGGAGTTGAGACAGGGTATGTGGGGGATGGAATGGATTGAACATGTGCGAGTTTCCCATTTTGAGCAGGAGTTTTGGTGGCCTGGAAAATGTAATGTGTTTTTCCTTGCAGATGCTCTGGAGTGTGACTCACAAGTGTTTGCAGCTCAGACAGTTTTGCAGAATGAGCTACCAGCAACCCCTTTGTCCTTCGTGTGATATTATTGAATAAGCTCAAGGTAACTCATACCTTAGAGCAACCCACTATTGTAAGTTGATGCAACTGTTGTTTTCACACTTGTTTCCCATCTGTTAACAGCAACAGAAGTTACTTATGCAAGAACAAGGTTTATCACTGTGTAAATGCTCAGGTTCAGAATACATCTACATGTTATACACCCTTAAGTCTATCTGAAAGCATGATGTGTCCTGTCGCATTTTATATACTACACATTTCTGCAATGTGATATTTTGTAACTCGAAGATCCTGCTATTATATATTATTATAACTTGAGGATGAAACTCTTCATAATGTTACCTTGCACTTACTGTTTTTGACCCAAAAGCCCAGAAGTGCCTGAAAAATGCTAAATGGTTTTACCAGAGACCCTGTAGGTCATTAATTGTAGTTATATCCATTTTACACATATGCTAAGTGAGGGTTTCAGTAGTTTTTACTAGAGCATGCAGTGACTTTATACAGTGTGTGGTGTGAAGTAGAGATAAGCGTCAAAGTTTTTTGCCAGTCTACAAAATCTATGAACAGTCTAATGTTAGCCTTTCAGCTCATACACTTGGGGACTGGGCATGGAACAAACTACATATTTTCTTGGGAGGGACCTGCAATTATATAGTCAACAATCTTTCAGCATCCTAGAGCTGTACTATCCCATGGCACAAAGTTGACCAGAATTGAAAGAGGATATTCCCACCTTGGCCCTGCATCCCAACCTGCAGTTCATGTCCAGCACCACTTTTTGAGAGGTATGCGCAGAGCTATGGCCAGGAGCATCTGCAAAACTTACATGCAAAAGGGCATTTGAAATGAGAATGATGAAAAAGGCCCAGCATTATTTGCACTTTGGGTGTTGGTTCATGGTTTTTAGCCCTTTGGGAAAGAGAAGAGCTATAGAACTGCAGCATTTCCCATTTCATTTAGCATCTTGTCCAGCCACCCTGGGAACTGAGGCCAGTTCTTTTTATGGACTGGAAGGATTGTTGGGCTGGACAAGCAGCACTGCACTTCTTGAAGGTCTCTATCAATGACAAAAGTATCTTATGGACTGTACAAATCTAACTTGTCTTGATGTCAATATTATTATAGTGAAAGCACATAGGTGAGATGCTCTGCCAAACCTCTGCTCTGTCCAGTAATTTATGTGGCCCTGTTCATCTCCATACGTTCACCTCCACACATACCTTTCCCCCTGTTCACCTCCATACATAAACACCTTTTTGTCATTACTGGTCTTTTACAGCAAAGGCTCTTTACTCACAGTTCTACAGAAAATGAAGTGGCTGAGAGGAGCCTGAGCCAGAACTGCTGCATCCACATCTAGGATTCTATCCATTAAATAAGTCCCTCTACGTCTTAACTTTTTGAACAATTAAAGCATTAATAAATTAATTATGTACTTAATTAATATGAGAAGGTGACAGTCTGAAGAAATAGTATGTTGCAAGCAATCTCATCTTTTCTTGTTAGACACCTTTAGCCTCTGAATTTCTGTGCAGTTCCTGGCTCTTGGCCTGTAGACCACTGCATCAGACCAGCCTTCCTAGCAGCCAAGGCAGAGAGGTGAGCTCAGTCTGGCCCCTTGTTTCTACACAAAGACTTATTGTGACGTGCATCTCTACCGTCGCCCCTTTTACCTTTCTGTGATATTTCTGAATGTTTTGAGGTTGTGTTTTTTTGTTGTTTTTTTTTTTTTTTGTTTATTTTAATTAAACATGACTAAACAATGATTCTCTGGGTGGGAATCATTCTTTCTAATAACCACAGTGTGCATACTAACTATACTAAAAATAAATCTTGTCTCTGACTAGTTAAAAATTGCAGTGATTTGTTGATGCTTTTTACCTGTCACTAGTAAGATATAAATATAAATAAGTAGAATTACATTTAAAATATCCATCACTTCACATATGGAGTGTGGCAATGAGTGGGCTGTAATAATAAAATATACTTTATAAGTGTCATAATCATTCAGACACCAGGAACTCATAAGCCACAGATCTGACATTCAGATGATGAATTGTGATTTTGTTTTAAAAGCCAGACATGTCAACTCCATGTGCATATTGGGAATTGTAGTTCAAGTGACCTCTGCTAAAACGTTGACCTTAACAATGACTTTGTTTTACATTTCCCAGAAACTTTTAAAGTAGGTGTGATACTTTCCAAATGCAGTCGTTGCACTAATACTAATATAAAATAATTTAAAATATTTTTGACACCTTTGCTATGGTCATATATTATATGACACAGAAAATGAGATTCAGTGAATGGCTTAAAATTAATTCTATTTTGGGGTCTTGGTAACATCATAAACCCCTTGAGATTCACCTGTGTGATATATGATATCACTGGATAAGATGATATTCTTCTAAAACTCTACAGCTCATCCATTCTTGCATGCAATAAATAAATACATTAAATATACATATGGAGGAGTGTTTGTATTGGTACATATGAAAGAGGATTAGATAACACTCAAGGGAGACTCCATGGACTGTAGGGATCTTAAATCTGATGGAGGCAGGTTGATTCAGTGGACTTCAGAGACCTGGATTCTGCTCCCCTCTCTGCTTCAAGTTCCTCCTGTGTGACCTTGGACACAGCATTTAAACCCAAATCTTAAAGGTATTTAGGCTCCTGATTCCTATCAAGATGCCTGATTCATGCTGATTTCAGACAAATTTAAGATTTTAAAAGGAACTGAGCTCTAAAATCCTTTTAAAGATCAGGGATATGTTTCTCTAGGCTTCAATTCCCTACTTTTAAGATGGAGATACTTGTAATTCACAGAGATTTTGCCTGGGTGAAAGCATAAAGGATCATAAGGCAGCATGGTCCTGGGAGCTGTATGGATGTGTGAAGCCCTGTCTCTGATTCCCTATGAATAGCTGCATGCACTATATAGATATAATTATAGTCATATCAAATGAAAACACAATTAAATTCCAGAATAGGAGCTGATTGGCATAACAAAGCTGAGATTTACTGCTTCCTTCACCAGACCAGTGCAGGTTCTAACACAAATCATGCCTCTTAGCCTTCAATTTGATAAACTTTCAGCTATTTTGACATGTAGAGCCAACTGCAGCCTACTCCATCCTGACAAAAAGAGCCTAACAAATGGATTTTCAGTCACCCACTGAACAGAGCTAGATGACAGATCTACATGAAATCCTTTTTCGAGGGAAGGCAGCCTTTTAACTTGATTGATGAAATTATATCTAAATCTGGTAGATTTGGGACTTCAAAGGCATTTTTGCCTACTTAGGGCATCCCAGATGAAGGGAGTATGCTATTTGTACCAAACTCCCATGCTCAAGTGGTTTGCAAATTGACCCCTTTGTAATAGGTTAAAGGTTCCGCACTAGATAACGGTGGTTCATTTTGATTAATTATGTCAGGGAATTAATGTATGATTACTAACTTTTAGCAGACCCTGCTCTTTCTGACCTCGAGCTGCTTGTTTGTGTGGCTGGTTGTAATTTTCGACCAATGGGTTACGAGAGGTCACTGTGTGGTCAGCATATTTTAAACAAAGAAAAGGGAGGTGGGGAAGGGGGAGCAGAGAAACAGCAATCTCAGATCAGAGTGGATGGGCTACAGTTTACTGGCCTGACAGGGGAGATTTGTTAAGTGTTTTAACAGTATTTTTATACATTTACCCTTTCCAATAAAATATTCTTCTGAAGAGCTAAGAGAGTGGCCTGGAAAGATGTTGGGAGGATAATTTAACAGCTGAATGTTAAGCCCATAATTGCACTTCATACTGGTTTCAATAGTAGAGAACCTTGTTAAAAAATAAATTGGGCAGAGTTCTGTTTAGCACTTGGATTGGCTGAGAGCAAGGCTTAAAGCTTCTTATTAAGCCAATGCCTGGGAAGCGCCACTTGCAAATTTCTTAACCAATCACTAAAGAGTTAGCAAATGTTGATAAAATAAATTTTTGGGGGATTTAGCTCCATTTCATAGTTTAAACTCTTGGGTGGGTATGTGAAGCCATCTAAGAGTTTCTGAGGACTAGAAAGAAAATATGTGAGGCCCAGTCCTGTGAAAACCTCTGCACACTGAATCAACCGTACTCACTGTGTTCAATATCGTGTTCAGGAGAATTGCTCATGCTGAAAGTGAAGACTATGCTTAGGTATTTACCAGACCTTAGCTATATTATGAATGTCATGGTAAACTACTGTGTAGATGAAGGGACTAGGAACCAGAAGCCTTAAATTCCCCCAGTCCTGTTAGAGATCTTGAGACAGAGGAATCTAAGCACATATTGTTAAAGCAACTAAAGTAGGACTTAAGTTTTAGAGATTCTACAGAAGAGCCATTGGATCCGCAGACACTTATAACTTCCGAGAATCAAGCAATAATTACTGCTGGGCCTAAATATATACAGAATTAAGTAACCAGCTGCAAATGTAAAAAACAAATTCCTATTATCTTCTCTGGGCCTCACTCTTATGTTAAAAAAATTAGTCTAAAATATCTACCTTGTTTATGGGATCACTGAGAGGCTTAGTTCATTAATGTTTGCATTGTGTTTTATGGTCCTTAGATGAAAGGCACTACTGATGCTTAGAGAATGATTATTATTATAATACTTATTTTAAGAACAATAGGCACATTTGTTTTATTTTCCACTGAGGTCTTTCAAACACCAGGGTGTCCAATTAAGCTGTAATCAGAATAAGGGCTAGGACTTTGCTGAAAAATTTCCAGTTTGCTTTAGAAATTCCAATTTTGCTTTACGCTTGGTTGTATCTTTTTGCCTGTCCACTGAACATGGGGATTTCTAGTTGTCTTAGGATCCCCTTAATTTTGTTGTTCCTTGAAAAATGTGCTCTTGGCAAACTATCTTTTACATTTCAAGTGAGAATTCTATGACAAAGTTTTGTAAAAGGAGAAAGTTGTGTTATCTGGGCAAAAATGTATGGTGTTAGTAGGGTCAGGAAGAACCACAGAGCTAAAACCATGAAACTTACAAAGTGAGAGGAAGAACTGGAAGGGAGGAGGAGATGGGAAAGGTAAGGCCAGTAAGTATGATGAGAAGACTGTATATGAATACAGAGGTAGCAGGGGTGCCAAAGAAATAGAGAAGCTAAAGTAAAGAGAAAAAGGAGTATTTGGAATTGCAACACACACACACACACACACACAAACCTGCATACGCATCTGTTATGGTTTGCTAAATTTACCTGGCTCTTCCGAAAAGTCACCTCATACAAAAGGAAGATAATCGAGAAGATTTAAGATTTGCTTCAGTGGCACTGGGAAAAGCAAATCTCAGGACTGAAGGTTGAGATCTTGCAATTAGTTAGCACACTGCTGATCATTGCTGATTGTCCCGCAGCTTTTATAGGCCAACCCACAATAAATGTAATTCAAACTAGTGTCTGTTGCCACTTAGTAAAGGAAAGACTTGTGTCAGGCTGACAGTTCCTTAGGCCAGTGTCCTGTTCGCAGAGGGAGCTATGAACTAGTACTTCAGGCAGAAGTAACCTACAGCACATCCTGACTCTGCTCTATGAATGACAACCAGAAATTCAGTTTCCTAGTCCCTGCTTTGACTATTAGATGCAATTGCCTCTTGAGCTCCTCATTTAATGGAAAGTCTCACAGCTGCTGTCAGAGCGTAGATGTCACTATTATTTACTTATTTAATCATTTTACAGTAGTGTTAGGTATCTCAGGCAGATCATTGTACACACATTTAATAAATTGCAATCCTGACTCAAATGATTTACAATCAAAGCTGTTGATTCAGGAAAGTACTTGCACATACATGTTCTTCAAGTAATCACAAAAGCACATGTTAACTTACTGTCATACATCAGATGAAAACTTCCTTTAGTGCTATCTGTCCAGAATTAGGTCCTGAGCTGAAAACGTAACAAGCTATGGGAAAATAAAGAGTTGTAGGGGAAGTAAGGATTTCAGGATATGCTAGCAGTGTTATTTTCAGCCGGGCTTTATAAGAAAATGAGACTTATGCAATCATGTTGTCTGTCTATCTACCTCTAAAAACTCTTAAATTTGGACAATGTCAATCACACTTGGCAGAAGGATAAGCAATGCTGGATTAAACATAGGTCTGCAGGCATGAGCACATTATAAGGTCCCCAAAGGGCATCTAGTGCTTAAGTCTGCATGGCACCCAGGTGGTTGGAATTGCTCACTGTGAGGCAGTTGAGTAAAACAACACAGACACAACCATGCTTTTAGTCACATGAGAACCTACACTGTGGAAAAGACAAAATACCAGGTTTTAGAAGTTCCACTTCCCAGGGAACTGCTGACTTATTTATTTTTGAGCATAAAGGGATGAATTTCTGAGCCCTTTGAAGGTGAAGGGAATTTGGTGTTGCTTCCTATGGAGCTAGGATCGTACCCTGTTACACAGCCTGTAGGGACAGAAAATATTTGTTTCCTTTGTTAATAGGGAAAACCAAAGCAAATTAGGAGCAACAGTCTATGGAGCTGGTAAAGAATGTGTCAGGAATTGGTTTCTTTTTACATGTTTGTACATCAGAGACTTGCATTTTTGTGCTCTTGCGTGTGCCCAGGTTTTGGTGCTCGCACATGCTCTGATTAAAGAACAACTCTGAACAATACTCTTTAATTTAATAATCTTAATAAGCACATGGGGGAAGTGTCTTTACTGTATAGACACAAACAATGTTACATGCTTCAACATGAAACATAATTAGGGTGTGCAGTAAAATAAAGGGGTGAGGGGGAAGGGGACATTTTTTTAAAAATGAGAACAGAGGTGACTTCCAACAAAACTTCAAAACCAGCTTGGCTAACAATGAACATAGCCCCATTCTTTTTAATCATCAACAAAATCTATCACACATGTTCTTTCAAGTAAAGTTTATTAGAAAGAAATTGCTACTAGAGAACCACATGTGAGCTCTGACTTGGCAAGGTCAGGCCAGGGCAATAAACCCTTGAACTTTACAAATATGCAAAGCTGACATAAATAACAAATTAAACCCAGCCAGGTGTAGAGCTGCAGTGAGCTGCTTGCCAGAAAGATTCAAACTCTGGCCAGCGTGACCTCTGTTAGCTTGTGTGGAAAGCGGGGGCTTATCTCCTTGGCTTGTTGTCCATTAGGGTTCATACCTGTGGGCTCAAGTTACCTTCTTCTCATTAGCTTAGAAAAATTATATCACTTCATTAGTAAGTGTTTGTTCAGCCTCTGGGTGTCCTTAGGTATTTGGATGCATTGCTGGGTGAGTGCTGATTTTGTCAGAGCTGAAGACTGGGTGTTTTGGGTCCTCTTTGAAGGATCAGTCTAGGATAAACTAAAAAGGGATTGTGTGGAGATACCTCTGCTGCAGGATTTTGTGAAATAGGATGGGGAAGAGAAGACTGGGGTCTTCAACTGCTGTACAGGGTGACATATACCCCAGATAAGTCTGGAAATTAGTGAGCATAAATGTATCACAAGCTGGCTGACTGGTCCTCTGAGCCCTCTGAGAGCTGCTGCTCATGTAGCTCGCAGAATTACACATCACCCGAGTGCTATTATGGATCAAACTCCAAGCGGTGCTTTAGAAAAGGGAGCCAATCCTTGCACCAATTTTGGCTGTATCTGTTGCAAATTCTCCATGTAATCAGAACTTCATTAGAGGTGTAATTCTCACTGCGATCAATCACTGTATCATTCTGAGTATCGCTGCCAGATTTCCAGAGGCATTCAGCTGCAGATACACCATCTCAGTGGGATTTTCAAATGTCTCTTAAGTGTATAAGCACCTAACTTCCACTGAATGCTCAAGGGATTTTTAAAATCCCACTATGTGTCTCTATATCTTGCCCTTAAACAAGTGCTTAATTTTAAGTGCAGGTAGTTTCATTGATGTGTGTAGTACTACTTGTGTGGTTAAAGTTAAACATGTGCTTAAATGTGCAGTTAAAACATGGCTGTAATAGGTGGGGGAGGAATTTGATGCAAACATACAGTGCTTTAAATATAAATGTTTCCCTGTTGCACCTCAATTTTTGGATACTGGTTTGAGGCAAAAGCAGTAAAAAAGAAATGTCTCTTTAGACTTGAAAATTGAGGAAATTTGCTCTGAGAATCACAAAAAGGGAATAATATGGCACACTGGGACATGATATTCTACAGAATCCCTTTACAAGTATAACCAGACTTTACAATATCTTTGCCATGAGAATTTTTTTTACTTTTATTTTTTTTTTTCTTTACATGCAAAATCCGACCTCTTACAAAAACACTTACCCTGAGAGGCAATACTCTGTAGTGACTACCGAGCTGTCGTGTCATCTTGAGGAAAGTGTTTCACCTCTCTGTGCTTCTATTTTCCCTCCCACTGTCTTTACTATTTATATTAGAAGAACTCTGGGGCAGGGACAGTCTATGTGTTTACATAGCTCTCTCCGCAATGGTGTTGTCTCTGCTGGGACTGCACAGTGCTGTTAGTAAAATCTAGTGACTTCCTTGCACAATCAAAAAAACTGTAGGAATAAGCAATTGGAAAAAAACTCTTTCATAATTTTTTCAGGTTTTAGTTTTGTCTCTGAGTCACAGGTTAGGGCTCTTCAACACATGAGGCTTATAAAGATTTGTTAAAGAGATCTGTCCTGATAAATGGGTCGGATGCTTTTTATAGAGTTCTCCACTGGGTCCATTCCATCATAATGAAGCTTCAACACAGGCCTCCACAGAGCTCCAAGAGAGAAATACGGGAAGGAGAAAGTGAAGGGAGATTGGGTGAGTTTACACTATGTGTTAAGTGGAAAAGCTGCAAAGAGGTTGGGAGACTTGTCATGACATGCAATTAAAGGCTCCTCTGGGAGTGTCTGTATAAACTCTACACATAGCAGAAAGAAAACAGACAGCTGACAGTTGTACTGTGAAGTCTTAGAAGAGTATACGGTGTTCATTGCTGACACTCAAAGGCAATTTTGCAGAGTTCTGTGAAGTCTAAACACTTTTACTTAGAGACAATTCCTGTCAAAGAAGAGCTTGAATTTCTGTTCTAGCTGTTATGAGTTAGCTTCCAGGAACCTCTCTTGAACCGAACTTGACACACACTTTGTTTGTTTTAGCTGTGTTTCCATTTGATGAAGGCCCTTGATAGTGCTTTTTTGCCTTTGCTATTGATTGTGGCTGGAGAGTGTGACAGGTATCTCATCTGCCTGGTTTCCTATTCAGAGCACATCCTGTGACTCTTGGGTCAGGCTTTTGTTGTGTGGCTCTCAGATTTTCTAGCAGGGATGTGTGTGCATGTGTGACACATCCAGAAGTGCAAATAGAGAGATACAGGGAAAAAACAAATTCTGCATGACTTTGGGAACTAGAGAGCGTATAAATCTTGCCTAGAAGGACCCAATTCTTCAGTACTTTGAGAAATGTGTTGATGGTTGAGGCTGCTGGTTGGGAGAGGAAGGATGAGAGGAAACCTCTGATCTACCAACTCCTTCAGCCCCGTTTTTCTTCATAGTGTTGAGAAATATGAGTGAGGATATAAGTTGGTTTGAGGTTGAGTGACTACTTGATGTATTTAATTAGAAGGAATTATCCACAGGTCTGCAGTGGAACTCGTGGTCAGAATGAGTAATACCTTGACATAGTCAGTAGAGACAGAGGTCCAAACCTCTTTCAATATTATTCAAAGCAGGTGTTTCAATCTATGTTTCACTTAGTGACCTGGGTGAGGTCCATGAGCAAGAGGGTTTTAGCTATTTTGGTGAAGGCCCACATTTACCGTAATGCTTCAATAGGTCAGTATTGCAAGGTGGCTTCTATTTACTCCATGAACAACCCTGTTCCATATCAGGGAGTCTTTTTCCCTTATTCTTGTAGTTACCAGAACAAAAAGGAGGAATTCACTAGGCCAAAAAGTAAAGAGAGAAATCACCCTTTCTCTGACTTCTTTTATCATTCCATGTGCAGGTCCTTAATAAAAAAGAAGTAAAATGTAGAGAACCTGAGCATCATTCACATCATCAGAGATATTAACACAAAATATTCTGGCTATTTATTTTTGTGATGGGATGACTTTACTATACAAGGACCTTAGAAGTCCTATAGACGGAACTCAAGTAGGTTTTAATTTCTTTCTAGATATAGGGGAATGGCATATGAGAAGAAAACAACTTGGAATCCACCAGAGAATTTAGAGTGCAAATTTAATTTATATGGAAAGACTGTGGTGATGGGAAATATAGAAAACTCTAAGTTTTGATGGTTGGACCAGGCTCAGAGCCTAAAGGCATATATCACCGAAGAGTATTAAATATTTAAAAGAAGGTTTATTTAGAGTCCTCAAAACTGACAGGATCTTAAATACAAGATCATATGGCAAGAAAGCTCAACATCATTCTTGTCAGGGTGAATTAACTGTGGTGTATAGCCCTGTATAAATAAGCAGCCATGGAAATTCCCAGCTTCACTTAAAGCCCTGAAAAACAAAATCATCTCCACTCAGAAGACAAAAGAATAAGGCCAGGGTAAGAAGAAAGAGGATAGACCCAAGCTCTCTGAGCAATTTTATCAGCACATATTTCTCAGGTAACTCCTCAATTATTTTAGTAGCAGAATGCAGAAGAATTGTATTTCTAGGGTCCATTGTTTATTGCCCAGTGCAACTGGCATTGGTTGAAATGAATGACATTTATAATGCATTTCATGATACAATTTTTCAGTGAAATCTTTCACTTCTAGGTGTTTCTTTTGAGCTTTTGAGGAAATGTTCCTCCTCAGGGAGGAAGTTGCTATTATTATTGTAAGGAGATTCAGCCAGGCTGTACCTGAGAGACTCATTGACAGTATTCATCTGTATCTTTCTTTTTTAATCCTTCTCACTACTGCATACCCTCCTGCCTCAAAAAATGCCTCCACTTGAGTATACTGCTGAAATTTGTGGCAACACAGAAAATTGTTTGGCCCAGTAAATTTTGATGAATAACAGTGTAGTGGTCATGTTGGTGTAAAGGACATGGGACTCCCCCAAAGAAATGGTAGACCCTGGAAAGGAGATCTGGCCAAGAGTTGCTGCAGTGTACATGTTGTGTTATGACAATGTGGACCTCCTCGTACCTTGTTTATGCATCACAACATGTTGTTATGTCAGGGTTTTAAGGATCTTCACCATGTCAGAAATTCTCCTTCCTAAGCTACATCAGGGAACTGCCAACATAGTATTGGTACTGCTGTGGAAGCTTTTCTCCAGAAGGTCAGTGGGGGAGTAATCAGTTTAGAACTGGGTCTTGTAACTTACTTGAATGAAAGATTTTTTTCTAAAGGTGACATTAAGATGAAATATTTAAGATAAACCAGAAGACTTGACTGGAAATTCACAATGGCCCTCTGAAACAGTCCACGCTGATTTACTGATCTTCCATTTTCAATTTATGAGCTGAGACCAGAGTATACCACTGGAGGATGAGAATAGAGTAGTCATATTAGAGCCAGCTCATATATCCTACAGACAGACTTTGGAAGAATTAGAAAGTATAATAAAGTGCTTGTCCCTTTAAGACACTGTTTGGCTCCTTGCCAATTTAGATCCTGGAGCATTAGATATTTTAAAAGCCCTTAAAACTGTCTCTTTTCTTATTTTTTTTTTTCCTCATTGTCTGAGGTTTTCACCTTTTAACAATGAAGAAACAGTGGTAGGAGCATCCTTTGCTTTACAGCTTTCTCCCCCTACAGCTTACTGAGAGATGAATTCTGTTCCCCATCACATTATTTTAAATATGAACTAACTCTTTTGAAGTCAGAGTACATATATGGCATGTATAATAGAGAGAAATCGTAAGTACATATATAGCATGTATAATAGAGAGAAAACACATCTCATTTTAAAAAGAAAATTCTTGGTTTTACATAAGAGCAGTAACACTGGGATACACAGAGGCACCGAGGTACTTTTGAAGCATATAAATACTGCCAGGGCACTGCAGTGACCTTTGGTCTCCCACATTTTCAGCTAATGGTCACCGTATGTGGCAAAAAAGCTGACCCTGCAATTGCTGTGGGACATGACTGGAGGTTTGGATGTCTCTTTGGAGGGCAGCCACCTTATCAATGAGCTCAGCGGCCCATGGGTCAAATGCACAAGTATCAATGGGGCTCAACTACAGAGCCCAGTGTAATGCAATCGATGCAGCTACTCCTCCCAGGGAGAGTCAGAGGGCTTTAAACATATCACAGTCATTCTAGAAGTATTTTTAAAGTGAATTTTGTTCAAAACCAACCCCTCTGTTAAGAGCTTAAATGCCTAAATAAGGATTTTGTTTGAAGATACTGTCCCAGAAAGTTTTTTGGAGGGTTCTGTTTTGTCTGAGCTCTGCAATATAGTTTGATGCAAGATAGAAGGAATTTGGGGAAAGAGGAAAGGTGATCTGGGGCAAGAATAAACAAAAAGAAAAATAATAAACCATCAACCTGGGGTCATATTCTGAACAATACAGAGTAGAGAAAGGACCCAGGGATCTTTTTGTGTTGTAGCAGATGAATGGAAACTTGTGATTCACTCCACTGTTTGCTGTTCCTTCAGACCTGAATTTTCTTCTGGTTGGGACTTGGGCAGAGATCCCCTCTAGTTTTAGGCAGCAATTTCTTCTCATGCAGTGGGGAGATTAAGCCTGCTGAAAGACCTCTTCAAGGGAGGATTCAATGTTCCTTTCCTGTCTTCCTGGAGATTATAAGATAGTGCATCTGGAACAACATTAGCTCATCCAGGTCTGTGGTTTTATTTTTGATAATCAAATCCCAGCAATCTCATTCTCCATCTGCCTGAACATATTTTTGGGTAAGGGGTAGATATCAGTAAGCACACATGGTTGTGGTCAGATATTGTGAGATCTTCTAAACACGAACAGAAAATTTCCATCCTCTAAGTTATATCTAAACATTCCTTTTTCTCTTGTGCTGTATTTTCTTTGTGCAGCTGAGAGAGTTATGGTAGTTCAGGCCAACAGAACATGTTTATTTCTCCTTTGGTAATGTTTACTCAGAAGACTTGCAAACTAGGGTTCAGGCTGCATTTACTCTCAAATGAGAATTATTTTGATGGCCTCAGCCTTATTCGATATAGTGCCGTGTCTATTTGTGTCAAGAGCTAGCATTAAGTCATTGTCTGTCTGGATTAAGTGTTAAGGGCACAATGAAAAGTCTGTGGACATCTTGCTAGAAGACAGCTGGCCAAATGAAAGTAGGCTTCCTTCTGAGTCTCAACAACATCTGCATTCCTAAACAACAAGAGTATTTCTTACAAAAGCAAGTGGGTTTTCTGTCAAGTTTAGCCTAGAAGTGAGATAATTATAGGAAAAAAAGCTGAAACACATCTTAGGAGCTTTTAGGAGCTTATGACACTTTGTTTGGCCTTTTGTGAAAGCTATTAGTCATTTATCCCCTTTCAACAGCAGAGCACTGGTGTGCAACATCTGTGCTCTGCTTCACCTTAAAGCTTCCTCAAGATCACTGCAGCAGAGATGGAGTAGGTCGTCTTCCTAGTAGCACCAGCCTGTCTTGGGCATGTGAATTGCTCAGTCTCACAAAGTTTTGTATTTTGACAATGAGGACATCACATTTTTAGTGATTTGTGCATAAGTAATTTTCTTACAATGTTAATTATATAATGTTAAATCTTTCTAATCTTAAAACATCTCTAATTATTAATCATATATCTAATAAACAAATCCATAAAAGAGAGTAATTTCAATTACACTCATATAAATTATGAAGACACATAAGATTTCTGCTCTTTTTGATGAGACATGATGCTCCAGTTTTTAACCTTAGATGAAGCTCTCTGTCAATAACACTTTTTTTTTATAAAGCAGGGAATCCTATTCTAAACCCCTTCAGTACCCTTTACCTTGCAGTAAAATCAGTTGGTCCTGTAGAAGACATACTCAATGCAGTTTTCATGTTTAAAAATTCCCAAACATATTTATTCTTAAAAGAGTTATAAGGGAGCAAAAAATATTTTTTTTTTCTTCTAATGAAACTAATTTTGTTAATGTTTAAGAATCATAACAAAAAAGAACATTGTATTCTTCAGTAAATCAATTAAATTTCAAAGTTTTATTCTTATCCATATGAAATATTGTTTCTCTCATTTCAAATTTTGCTCAGAATGATTATTTAACAAACTGATCTTCAGAAGTTTCCTGGATTCACTGTGGTGTTAGAAAAATTTCAGTTGCTTCTTTCATTCAATTTTTTTTTCCATGGAAGTTGCACATATCCATGAGATGATGATAAGCAGACTGGGGAGGGATCTGAACAAATTGCCCTGCATTTTAGCCCTCAATTATACAAGGTGATCTTATGAAAACAAGAAGTGAAGTCTTGAAAGGTCTCTGAATAGCAACGGGAAATAATTCATGCCAGATTGTTCCTTGTTAGTACCAAAAAGAGACTCCTATAAGTTGGTTAATACAGAGAGTTGATGCACATTCTTTATGCTTAAAGAACAGTTTCTTTGATTTTCCAAACTAATCAAATCAGGTGACTGATGAGCCTAAATGACAATGAAAGTCAATGAAGAATAAAACTCTTGAGTCATGAAGCATTCAAAAATGCCCTGATGGTGCAGTGAATCCTGACTATGCAGCAGCAACATCAACCAAGCAAATAAAAGGTCTTCTGAGTTATGAAATATGTTATCATTCAAAGGGTGAACTGAGAGAAATTAGAGTGTCTTCATGACAATTCATCTGATAGTCTGACTGTCAAAGAATTGCTTTGTAAACTACAGGAAGATGTGTGTCAGGGCCTTTGTCATCTCAAATCTGTAGAGGAATGGAAAAATACCATAGTAAGTTATCATAATATTTTTCATTCATGAAGATTTTCAGCAAGTCTATAGATGTATAAAAGTGAAAAAGGGAAAATGTCTAGTCAAACCTATCTATCTTGGCAAATAAAGACTAGCGATGAAATTACTTACTCCATTTAAAGGCAATGACCAGTTGAGGTTAGGTTTCTGTAAAGTTAGCTCTTCACTCAGTGAAAGCACTTGTTTGCTGTTTGGGTGGCTGTACCAGTTGAGGTACCTGCACAATTGAGACATTTTGCTAGTTGGTGCATATCCATGAATAGTAGCACAAATAGTTTAAAATGGAATCTGGAAAGGAAGAGGTTTTTCTTCATCACTTCTTGCCACAAATCATCATACAGTTTGTACAACTTCAGTCAGATCTGGACTAACATAATGACCCTGCAGCTCAGGTGACTCTCACACACTCAAAGTATTGACCAGAATAGTGATCTTCAAATATTCCTTGAGAGAATCATTTGCAAACATTTGTAGGCTGCCACTTGATCATATAGGCTGCTAGTAAATATTTATGGTTAACAAAGGCATCAACAGGATGCCAGATTGATTCACAAACACTTTTTGGCACAGAAAAAATTATCCAAATACTTGATGAGTAATATTTGAAGGGAATAATTAAAACTGTTCTGTAGGCAAACTACATCTGAAAACCACATTTTCTCAACCAAAGTGTCTTTGGAAGTGAGATAATTTGCTCAGTTATATCTACAAAAGCACAAGCCCTATGTAATAACAACAACAACAACAACAACAACAACAACAACAACAACAACAACAACAACAACAACCAACAACAACAACAACAACAACAACAACAACAACAACAACAACAACAACAATAATAATAATAATAATAATAATAATAATAATAGATAAAATCCTGAAGAATAATTTAAATTATTCAAGCAATCCAGGTGAATTTGAATTTGTTGAAGATGAAGAGCACACAATATTTCAGTGGAGGTTCTCCAGTAGAACATAAGATCCCAAAGAACGAGTTAATGCAAGGGGACTTGCTCTTTTCCTTTCTCATATGTAAGGTTACTCCTCTGTCGGCACAGTTCCTGCTCTGCTAGCTCATTCCTGCCTCAGGGGAAGGACATTATTTACTAAATCTGTTTTGGGTTTTAAATAGGAGGTTTTGCATTGAAATACATGTCTGAGCCAACCCAGCAGAACTTGTGAGATCTGACAGGAGCAGAGGAGAGACAGCGGTAGACCAGAATGGCTGCCCTCAAAAAATGGCAGATAAATATTACAACTGAAAGGAAACCTCACTTCCTGTATTTGTGGGCTTTGTTAATATGTAACATGCACATATTATAACTACTTGGTGACAGACTCAAAACCCCCTCCGGCTTTGGGATTCTGTTCACTATTTTTAATCATAATTTAGGTGTGAGGGTTAGGATTAACAGCAGGCAAACATTAACCATGGCTCTTGGACCTCAGTGAGCCTACCAAAATTGGAGAGTGAGTTAGCCAAGAGAATAGTCATTGGGGAAAAATGAAACTCAGATGTATTGAAAATGTAAAAGAAAATTGCAGGCAGCACAGGGAAGGAAGTTGATTGGACAAAATAGGAAACCTTTGCAGGTCTTGATAGAAAAGGTGAAATTCAGTGAGAAAAAGCAATAGAAAGAAAGAATAGGAGAAAAACAGAAAATAATGATATGTCAAAAAGATGTTTATCCTCTACAAAGAGGGCTCCGAACCCACAAAACGAGGAAAGAATTCATATTATTGTCTTTTGGCTTTGGTGACTTGCACTGTGGCAGTAGAATAAAACTCAGTGATACATGGGAAAGCTATGCAGATGTGGTGTGGATAGGTCCAGAAGATGGCTAAGCAGAGTGAACAGGAGGAATGTAGGAGAGCTGTGTGTTATTTGTTAAAGCAAAGAAGTTACTGCTGCTTTGCCAGGTGGGTTAAGGCAGAAATCTCATAGCTCTGAAAGTAATACCAGATCCCAAGGGCTGACTACATGGAAGGCTCCTCTATCCACAGTGTTCATTAGGCCATTTGCCTCTATAAAGATCAGACAAATTTATGTTGAGCTAAGTCACACGAGGCCAAAACCTCACCTGCTTCAGGCTTTCAGGACTGTACTTTATTGACAATTTAGGATCTAATGGAAGGCCAGGAAAAGGGTCATTTTATATCTGGAATATACTAGTATCTAACACTGAAATGATGTAATATATCTGATTGCACATTATGTATAAATCAGGACAGCTCTTAGTAGAAGGACCATATGTTCTCCACACCAACAGAGATTTACACAGATTCCTGGGACTACCTACCCTGGTTAAGGCAGTGTGACTCTGTTTTCTTCCTTCCCCAAAAGCTTGGCTGCAGTGCTACAGTCAAGTTGGCCTTAAAAAAACCTGATAGCAACAATGACAAAAAAAGCCCCAACACCAGAAAGCGTGTAGTCAGGCATTGCTGCCATAAAGCTTGATGCTGGAATTCTTTAGGAGCAAGGAGCCGAGGGGGGAGTTGCTGTGTTCCCCTGGAATGCAGTGAATGGCTTGTAAATTAGAGTCCCTAATGAAACCGCACTGGTGTCCAACTGCAGCAATCATCTGGTTAAAATCAGGCAGTAATTCCACTAATTTTACTGCCCTTCTCCCAGCCCTCAACGCCTCATTTAGGAAAAAATGTTTATGTTCCCCTCAAAACACCTGCATTTTAACTTGGGCCCCCAAAGCAATTATTTTTATTTTATTTTATTTTTAAGACTTTCTGTTGTGAAATGCAGCATCCCTCCCTTTCTGAACTGAAGCACATGAATGCCCTGGGATTCCCAATCTTCAGACATGTTTAACTAGCACTGTTTTTCTTGCACACTTCACAAGCTTTGCTATCCTATATATTTTCTGCCCACAGCTGCTGTCCAGAAGTGTTTAGGACATATATTTCCCCCCCTCCCACACCTCCCCCCCCTCAGTAAATGATGAAATAAAACTACGTAGAGCTGTTTACATTGTGACTAAGGAAGTTAAGGTTGATGGAGGTGATAGTGACTGACACTTATCCAATTTCAGGCTTTCCAAAACGTCTGTGGCTCTTATCATGATTTAGTCTCTACCAGACCTTGTAGACATTAAACAACAAGAATGAGCACTATTCTCACTCAGAGAAAGAAACATTATATAGTGGATGCTGGAACACTACCATGATGTGCTGTGAGATCTTACCATCTGCTATTCCATTAGGGTGAGTTATTCATTTTGTCTCCTTGGTTTCATGTTCATTTAAAGCTTTGATAGATTATGACTAAAGATCTCCTTCAAAAGTTGTAAGCAGATATCCCCAGCCCGTGATGATACCATTTCTTGAAGCACAGGCATCCCAGACAAGGGAAATAGGATTCCCATAAGCAGTCAAACGTCTTCCTTTCTCTGCAGTCCTCACAATCCTGAAATACTTGGCCTGCCAGCAAATTCTGGGAGAAAATAAATAAATACAGAGGATGGCCCATTCCCCAACCATCTGTGAATATCTTCATCTAGTTTACTGAATTGCTACAGTCCTTTTAATTGGAGAAAAGCTTCAGCCAGGCCAAGGTGTGCCAGTGCCGGGGTATAGCTCATCTGCTCAAGGTTTCTTAGTAAAATAAAGACATACCAGGTAGGCGAAACTGGGTATAGCCTCAAATTCCCACCCTGTTTCACCTTGGAGAATAAAGAATCAAGACTATGCAAAGTACTGTAGCTAATCATGTGACTGTTTTTTGCAGTTATAACTGGCTGGAATGGGAATTTTCCATACCAAGCAAATTCCAGGGGGAACAGTAATTTGTTGAAGCTAAAAATTAAGCTTTCTCTAGCTAGCAAGGAAAATGCTGGCCATGGTGGTTTCTGAAGAAGCAGCTTGAGAAAAGCTGTAGCTTGCATCATTCAACTCAATCGTGGGGCATGATCTCCCACTTCCCACCTTCTTGCCTTCTCACCAGCGTAACATGCTTTCATTGTTGGTAAATCTGGAGTCAAAAATGCTTAAAGAAGTGAGAGAGTGGTTTGTTTCAGTTTCTGGGTCATTTGGAAAATGACAAAATCTTTGATGTTCTCTCAGTAGAGAAGATATTTAGAAGTCTTTGCCCCCCACAACACCAGAAAACTGTTTTCTTCCTTGTGCTGCTGCTGCTTAGACAATCTAGTCATTCTGGACACATGTCAAAATATTTAAGTGGGAAGACAGTGTGCTGATTGCAGCTAGGGACTGCTGGAGTCCCAGGGATCCAGCATTTTACTTTGCCCTTTTCTTGCTGAGCTGAAGGGTAAGAGCAGAAGTTGGTCGTATCCACTGAGGGCTGAAGCCCACCATGAGATGATGGAAGCAGAGCAAACCTGACTCCTTGCCACACCTGGTCACAAGAGGAGATTAAGGAAAAAGAGAAAGGCCTATTGACGTCACCCAGAAACACTGTGGGGAGGAGGCAGTAGTTCAGGCAAACTAGCCAAACCAGGACCATGCTTAATCTCAAACTTCAAAGAAGAAAATTTTTCAGAGCTAATATGTCCCAAATCAAAATATGGTCAGGTATAGAACATGTGGTCACCACTGCATCCTGGAGGCTGCAAGAGGTGAAGGCTTACAAAAGCAACTGGGACTCTTTATATTTTTTTTTTTCTTTTAAAATATATTTTGCTTGTCTGCTTTTTTTAAGCCTTTGTTTTGGCCTCACTGTGTCTGAACTCCCTTGGACTTGGTGCAGGCCTACAGCTGAGTAGAATATACAAATGTAATTCCACTAATAAACAGGAATGAAGAAAATATCATATTGGGCACTGTATCACATCCAGTTTTAATTAAAATTATCACAAGTAGATTTATGTTTCATGTAACTTTCCCTGCTGTTTTCAGGTTGTATCTATCTTCTAATTTGATTGTTTTTCAGTGCCGTTTATGAAAGCTGCCTCCCAACCAGAGATAATGCTGCATTTTAACACTTTAGCTGAGTTTGTACTTTCAATGAGCTTTCTGCTTTCTGAATTTTTACTCGATTTGACATCTTTCTGAGAGCTGGCAGAAGCAATGTGTAACTTGATGGTTTAAAACACACAATTGTTGGAAGGTAGGGAAGCAGCCTTTCTTCAGCTGACTCGTATTATGAACTCACTGCTGAGACTGAGACTCCAAATCAGCAAATAGCATCCCATTAAGGTCAACGAGCCTGTTGAAGAGAGTGGTGTCTGTATGAGAAGAAGAGAAGGTAGGGGGAGCTTCCTGTTTAAGGTGTTAAAGAAAACCTATTTGAAGGCCTAATTTTTGAATTTCTTTGGGGAATATCGTTCTTCTTCTTTTAATTTGAATGAACTCAAAGCTTCAAACTCCCGGTGTTTCTTCCGATGTTTAGCTAAAATATACCAGAAGTGATAATGGTTCCATTTTACCTCTGAGATTCATACTTGATTGAGTCATTAATAATCTCCTAATTTCTATGTTTTCCTTTCTTTCTGCCTTCAGGGATCTCTGGAAGCTAAATAAGAAAAAAGGTATTTTACTGGGAGCTTTTTTGCAGTTTGACAGGTGAGAAGTAGAGAAAGAAACTGCTTTTCATAAGGAAGCAGCACAGCTAAAATTAAAAGTAGGACTTGGCTCTTAACAACTTTAAATTACTAGACAATTTGAAATGCGCATTTAACTGCTTGACTTTTTGCTTTGGGAAGTCAAACCAGAACCTCAAACACATCCACTCTCAAACCTTGGGAGATTTCACATCCTGATCTGAGCTTTGCAACGTGCTCCCATTTCTGATTAATGCATACCGATCCTACTCTGTTATAAAGTCAAATCAATGCCAAATGTGGTGGTGATTTTTTGATAGGGAATAAGCAACATCCACCAATATATTTAACACAGGTCAGTAGACAGCCTACAGTCATGACAGTCTTGAACTAGTGACCTAGAAATGAAAGACTCCTTAATCCCTTTACCAAATCCTAAACCACTCAATTCCTGCCCCACCTCGCAACCAAGGTCTTTTATAGATGTGCTGGAGGGTAATATGTAAGCCAGCAGAGTGTAAATTAAAGAGGAAAAAAAGGCTCTACTTGCAATAACATCGTAATTGTGGAATTTGAGAAAATATGGGACTCAGGAGAGGTCTTCAGTCAGCTTGTCTCGAATTCAGTGCAAATTTATTCTGAGAATATTTTGGCACCTGCGAACAGCCCAAAACTTTTATAAGCATCATAGCAGGGGAAAAGTGATGCAAGTGAAAGACTGCAGATAGACTCAGAAAAAGGTCTTGATTGTTCATCTGACCTGTTGGCTTTCGCTGCTGCTACAGGAGTTTACTTTTATGACTGTCTAACTCCACTGATTACCACAATGACATTACGAAGTTGCACTGGCATAAAACTGCAGTGTTTAATCAGACCCCTTATTTCAGCTCTTCAGGGATGAAACTCATGCCTTGGAAAAGAAGAACAGCAGCCCCATCCCATTCATCTCTTAAATCCTCTGTTGTTTAATCTTGTATCACTTGAATTTTCCTCTTTGTCCAGGGATTGCCATGTGAAGAGGTTCCTCTTCTATGTTTTCTTAGTCCTTCTCATAGGTCCTGACAAGATGTACCATAAGAAAAGTATTCATTTCGGAAGCTGTTCCCTATAACATAACAGAACCTGAAAAAAAAAGAGTGGGTTTGAATTCCAATTGAATTCAAAGCTACACAGCACAGAGCAACAACAGCAAACTCTGTGCCTGTAGAGTTGGAATTTTGCTGCCAAATGTGGTTAAACAGTTTTTCACTTTTCCCCAAAACATGAACATTGTCTAAGTAGAAAAGTATTTCCATTTGTAGAAGGGACTTTTTTTCATTTTGTACATCTGCAGGCATAAAAGGACCATAATAGACCACAAATTAGATCCGGGAACTGAAACAAGCTCAGCTTGTAACTGAGACCACAGGTCTGTAAAAAAACGTATAGCATCATTTTTGGGTGAGCTCTTTTTTTTTCTTGTTTGTTTGTGTTTTTTTTTTTTTTTTTCTTTTATGGCAAAGCAAATGAAAACTCATTTTATATTCAAATATGACACCATCTGTTCCCTGAGTTAGAAAAACTGGGTGAACTGATCCAATATACATTGCACTAGAAGGAGGGGAACAAATGTAGAAAATATCTCTTCCCCTCATTTCTCTCCTGTTTTGTGTCCCGCTCTTCCATGACTTGACCACAAAGGACTTGCAGATGGCACATGAGTGGGTTTTTTTTCTGTTTGATCTGGTCCCTTCATTCTTCTGGGATAGAATTTTTCCTTCCTCAGCATGATCTGTTGTCTGTCTCCTCTTCCCTCCAACACAGCCTCTCCTAATGCTCTTCCTTCTGAAGTGACTAAGACCATTTTGTGTAGGACCTCTCGCTGGAGTCCTGTGGAATACTTAAAATGATGATGCCGGTGGGCACGAAGGAGAGGTGGGCACTCAGGAGAGGTAGTTTGTCATAGGTGACACTCTCTCCTCACTGCTAGTGGTGTTTAACTCTTCCACTTCTTCTCCTGTGACCCCACACAGTGGAGAGGGCTGCCTTGCAGGAATGGCTTTGACCAGCACTGTGTCCAGGTGCTACGCTGAGGTCCGCATCCACAGGAGCTGAAAGTCCAAGTCATGGCTTCTGGATCAGTCCTGTGAAAGTCCCTTTTATTTTTAACCACAGCTATTTGGAACCAGGAACAGAATAAAACAGATCCCTTTCAGTCATGTGAAGCACTGGAATTGGGCAGTAGCTAAATGAAAGGAGGAAGGTGACAACAGAAAACCGGCCATGTAGAGAACTCCCTGGGAACATAAAAAATACTCCTATGTAAGTTTTAAGCTCATCAATTGAAACAGTATGACAAAAAGTTCCTGCAACAACCACTATCCCACACCTCCTCTCAAAAAAAAAAAAAAAAAAAAAAGAAAAAGAAGAGTCCCTAAGCTAGCCTGAGCCTGACAATGGCTGGTTGTGAAGCATATGTTAAACAGTTTTTGGTTAACATGGGCAAAGGAAATCAACTATGAAACTGTATTAAGGAAATATGAGAGTACTGTAATCTGCAAAAAAATAAATTTGGGTATATTCCCAACACACAATCGTGGAATTGCAGGAAGTGGGCTAACGGGAGGGAAGTTTTGCTTTCCCTAAAGAAAACCTGCCCAGGATTATTTTTTGTAAAAATAAAGCTACTTTCGTATTTTTCTTACATTGCCATCCTGTGTTTGGAGTTGAGTGAACAGTTTGTATTAAATAGTTTCCTCCATGAAATGAACCTTGTATTATTATAATATTGCTCAAAGACTGCTGATAACATGCTGGGGTTTCCTGCACTTATGCTTCATTTCTAATTGTTGAACAGCTCGAAATCATATATGTATATTCCTCTAAGGATTGATGTGGGTTTGGGACAAGTGTTCGATACACATTGGAGCTGTGTCAGTTCCAGTGTAGGGCTCCTTCTCTTCTCACCTTTTCCATATCCCCTTTGAGAGGGAGACTCTGCTGAGGACCCCAGAAGTAGAGCAAATCCAATAATAATTGCTGTGGAGTGGGCTGTGGAGAAGGCAATGCAAAGTGAAAAGATGTGTCAGCTTTCTCCCGTGCTTATTGGAGGGGGAATATAGCATAGCTCTTATGAGCAGGGATCATCACCCAAAGGGACCTTTTGTCCCTCTCCACTGTTGTCCCCTGGCTGGAAGGCAGCAGGCTGCTATAACTGGCCACAACACAAGCTTCCCAGTTTTCAGGAAACAGGTTTGTTTTTTGTTATCCTTTTGGCTTTACTCCCAATTGAACAGCAACCAACATTTTTTAAAACTTGGAGCAAGGCAAGGCCTCCTGTGTTTCCGATGGGAAATCCTTGGGGCTAATGGGATGCACATGCCGGGTGCCACGGCAGCCTGCTGCTGGCCAGACCCTGGTGGCATGCTCTGCTGTACAGCCATGGGTTGTCTCAGGGACCCCCTGGGAATTGGGGGTCTTCACCTGGGCCACCCTTTGCTCCAGCCATTTGTTTCAGGAATCCCAGCCAGCTGCCTAAATCATCATTATTTTTGTCCCAACGAAATTCCCGTTAGGAAAAAGGGAGCTCAGGATATTCAATAGCTTGGTGGCACATCAGGTGCTTGATAACATGGGTATTTTGCTAGATTTGCTGCTAAAACCAAGGATGTTTGAACAGTTCCAGAGTGCTCCTTTAGGTGCACCTGTGGTCCCACCTACCAAGGACCCAGGCAGGGAGCTTCCATGGTATCCTACCTTGAAGGGTGAGAGATTTCAGCTCACCAAAGATATTCCCACTGAGGCCATACAAAAGCAGGTGTGAACCCAGTGCTGTCCCTGTCACACTTCTGTGAGCAGTTATTTCACACAGGGAAAAAGAGGGAGCAGAGGGAAATAACCATTTCAGCAAGAAATGTGTCTAATGCTTTTACTCCGTGAGTCACTGAGGCTGCCAGCTGGGTGTTTGCTGCAGGAAGGCATCAACAAAATACAGAGCAGGACAAGGAAGGACAAAACTTACTTGGCTAAAAGCAAATCTGAACTTTTCATGTTGTAAATTTGGAGGAAGGAATGCAGTCCCCTCCTTCCTTCCCCACCACTCGCACACACAAAACAACCTGAAGCTTGTAGTTAAGAAAATAAACGGCAGAGAAAGCCCCTGAAGGGCCTTGGCAGCAAACTGTTCTCACTAAATTGGGAATCTGCACACTCATAGTCTGAAATAAATTAAGATGCTGGGGGTTGGGGGGAGGAAGAAAGGAAGGGAAAGGAAGAAGACAGGGGAAAATCAACAGCTCTGGGGTGAAACACAGGTTGATGCTGCCTCATCATTTTTAAACCTAAAATAAAACAAGCAAATTTTCTTTAACTGCAGGTCAAAATAAAAGGGGAAAAAAAAAAATCTTCCCTCATCTGTTCACGGTAATTACTAACAGAACACAGCCCCTGCCAGCTGCAGAGTTCATGGATAAATGGAGGGACACATTATTCTCTCTCTCTGGGATCAAAAACCCAAACTTTGTATCTCAATTTGCCTGTGGTATGTCTTTCATATACTCTTGCAAAGTCATTTCATTGAGCTGTTCAGTCGGGACTTTTTCATCAGACAAAAATTGTGATGTTTGCAGGCTTTCAAGTTTATTTTAAGTTTGCTTCTGAATGAGAAACATGACTCCTGCAATTTCCCAAACTTTTATTATGTCATTATAGTGTATTTATTATTTGATCTACCCACTTCCCTTGTTAGCAACCATTCACAGCAGAGCAAGTTTGTACTCTAACCTATATACACTGGCTGCTGTGGATGCAACAGAGTGTAGAAGTCCTCTGGAGGTACAACTGTAAACCATATGAGTATTTGAAAGGGACAAGATTGGCACATATTCATCAGAATATCTCTGTGATACCAATGCAAAGTAGTTATTGATTTTTCTCAATAAGTCACTTGTAATGTCCCATGGTATGGCAATCTCTGATTCATGTGCTGCTGTAGAAGTGGCGATGCTAGACCACATCAAGCATAGTGGATCTGGATGAAGAGGAAGGGGATGATAGACTATTCGTGATATTTGTCATCAGTTGATTTTTAAGGCAGCTTAAGGTCCTAGGCCAAGCACAGACAAACAGAACAGCCTTAAGGTTCTCAAAGTTGTCATGAGAAGTGAATTTGTAACAAATACAGTAATTGGGAGAAATAAAGATAACTTGAAAGCCCTTGCGGTTAAACAAGCTGATTGCACTGAAGAATTCGCACCATCATACTGCTGAACGTCTCCAAAGATCAAAGAGTCCTTCCATCACAGATAGTAACGAGCAATTAAGTCACAAACTGTGTGTATATGTCTGCATGTTTGCATGTACTGTTTCAGGCAGTACAATGATGGGGTCAGGATTCGTGTTGTTCGTGGAGTTAAAAGATCAGCACTGCTCTTTGCAGTTTATTTAACAAGATGTAGAAGGCATGTGATTTCATTAAGATTTGGTGGTCACATGATTTGCAGTATTTTCTGAACCTCTCTGGCATGTGAGCATGGAGACCAATACTTTTTCTGCTGTAGAAATAGTAGAGAGTAATTAATGGGAATTATGAGAATTTTTGAGAAAATTACTTTTTTTTTTTCAAAGTAAGAGATGGAGCATGAGGAAGGAGGAATAAACACAGGAACAGAGATCAGGGAATCTAGCTATTATCTGTCTCATACTTGCTATGTGACCTTGGTCAGAGCCCTGTGTATCGGTTTCCTAGCCATAAAGCAAACAGAGTTATCTTCTTTCGCTACCTTTCAGGACATTGGAAGGTTTAATTCATGTCTCCTTGCAAAACGCTTTGAGATCCTGGGGCTGAAATGTAAAGTCTTCTTCTTATGATTTGGGGTTTTATTCATTTTAATGTAAGGATTTTGTTTGTGATGCATGCTAAAGACATGGCACTGTGGCTGGAATGTTAACCTGCTCTGCATGGTGCTCTGTCCCAGGAAATCAGCTTGGTGGACTGCAGCATTTCATTGATGAATTTTAATGTATACCTTTTATACTTTCACCACTCTAAGAGTGGAAAACTGACATTATCTGGACTGATCTCCAGCTTTCTCACTGGCTGATTACACAACAGAAGAGGCTAGGCCTGGGGCAGATCTATTTTCTACACCTATTATGCTGTTGCACAGTTGAAGTTCAGATGTTAGCTGCTTTTAAAAACGACAAATGTGCTCTAATTTTAGAACATCATAGCAATCATTGTTTTTATTTCAGTAGAGAGGAAAAGTGGAGGAAAAAACCAGCTTGGGACTTAATAAACACCTTAGCCTGCAGCCTTCGACTTTATTCATGAGGTTTTTTATCTTCTCTTCCACTCTCCATGCACTCACTGCATCTTCTTTACTGCACAGTCTTAAATTACCATTGCAAAGGTTATATGTTTATTTACAAAGAGCTGGCTATGAATGGTGATCCTAAAGGCGAGGAGGGTGTCTCATGGCAATAAACATCTCTTGCTCTCTTAAACACCAAGGCCAAATGAATAAGGTGATGTTTAGTGCCTCAGACATATTATGGTTTATGGCTTCATTAACTACCTGACCTGTATTGTGTGCAAATTTCATCAAAGTGAGATGCATATTTATTCCCTGAGGTGGGCTGGTTGATAATGTTCTTATTCTTAAAGGAACAGTGCAAGTAATTACTTATAATTAGTGCTGTGAAAGTAAGGGAATTTTGTGAAGCAAGGTAATTTCACATATCTGAAATTTCACTTATCAGAAAAAAGGCAGTGGAATGAATATTTATACTTGGATGAAATTGAAAATACATGAATATGGCTCCTCTTGACTCTGCAGCATGTGGGATAGTTTTAGCTATCTAAAGAATTTAAAAAACCCCTCCAACTCTTGGCAAAATTCTTGTCTGTTGGAACATAGTTCCCTTCGCCAGAGCTTAATCAGGTCTGTTAGATCAACTGAATGTGAAACATAAAGTGTTCAAATTTCTCACCCCATCCCATGTCCTCTTCTTTTCTTTTTGCTCCACATAATTTTAGTTAATCTTAGGATGTGCGTTTGATTTCCCAACAGGGTGCTGGGGGTATTAGTATCATTGTGAGGTTTTTATTATAATTGTACACAGAGACCATCACCAAACTGAAGTTACACTTAAAATTTGAATTTCAGTCCGCTGTCTGAGTGTAGACCAGCTTTCCTGGAGCACAAAGCATGCCTTGGGCTGGTTGTATACAGAGATGCTGTGATGAGAGCTCTACTGTTCTAAGAGGGTTTATTACTCATGAAAAAAACTGCAGACAATGCTAAGGGATTTCTGTGGTTCAGAAGTGAGTTCACTGCCTTCCCGTTTGAAAGACACCCCATGGCCACTGTAATGTTTGTTGTAGTGTTCATAAAAACACAGCTCTATATTCATCTGCCTTTACTGTAATGGAGATGTTTCTCATAGACTTGGAGGATGATTCTGGTGCTTGCGATGATCAGCTTTGAATTTACTGGTAAGGAAAAGGTAGCTTAAATGTACGTGGCCTTTCCACTCCTGGATCAGTCAAAACAACATGTACTGTCTGTCCGGTAACATGATCAGAGTTCTCCAGCCCTTACATTTCCATCACGGCTGAGCCTGCTCCTCTAGTTGTTCCAAGTACTTACATTTCTAATTCTATCAGACCAGGAAAAAGATGCTGGTAACAACCATGTTCACATGCTTAAAGGATGAGTTAGTATCTGACTGTAAGAGAACGCGTTAAGAAGTCCTGCAGAAAGGGCTTTTTGAGAGTTGCATTTAAAATTTAACCATAAGTATATGATGTATTTTGGCATGTGCACTAACTTAACCAGAGAGTGTCGTGGAGCTAATTCTGAGCAACTGGATGTCTGTGGTCTAACCACTAGCAATAGCTGTAATGCATGATGAATGGCCTATGGTCAAGGTACATATCCTGAACATGGAGAAGCACAGTTTAAGCTGTTGTTCCTCTGTGGTAATGTTGTTTTGTGGCATAAGGAATTTTTCTTTTTCTATAAATGTTTGCTTTCCAGCTACTGTAAAAAGAAAAGTTAGCAATTAACTGGAACAAAAAAGAAAAACAAATGAAGGAAGGAAAGAAAAAAATGATATTTCTTAAGTGCTGTGAAATCTTCAGATGGCAAGTTGAGCTTCAGTCTAGGATTGGATGGGGATCCCTGCAGTCCATGAGGCCCCCTCATCATATAGCAACTCAGCCACCTTTCGAATTGAGGGGACCCACCTTTTCTGCTACAGGGTCAGAACTAGATTTTTAACAAAGCCAGGAGAGAAATTCCTGTGAGCATTCACTGCAAGTGAGCTGGGGCTGCAGGGATTATGTTTGCTAGATGCTTGGGATACTTCCTATCTGACGTTCCTTGACAGTTTTCCAGGGGTCAAGCACAGGGTGTACTTGGCCTTGTGTCTCTTTATGGTGTCTTGGTAGTTTCTTCCCAGGAATAAGCTCTGGACGTGATGTAAGAGCTTTTTGACTTGATCATTAGCTTTGAGCACCATTTGCTTACTATGGTTCTGGTAGCAATGGCTGGATTGTCTCCATCCCTTGTAGGAGTCTATATATGATTGTTAGGTAAGGAGCATGACATAGGGAAAAAATAAATGAAAAATGGAGGCCTGAACATGGAAATTTTCCTTGGATATCTTGGAACCAAAAGGAACTGCAAGCAACCTTGCTTTAGTATCTGTCTTCAGCCACTACAGCTTCACAACTCCTTCCTTTCTGGGCAAAGGACTTCAACAGATAAATGTTTCCTTGACAATAGTCCTGGTCCTGAAATACCAAAACCCTACCCCAATATTGTTGATATGGGTGGAGCCAGATTTTTCTCAACTTTCCCTTTTTGACATTTCTATATTTTTGCTGCTGTTACCTTAACTCTATCTCTGTTTAGGTTTTTTTTGTGCAATTGCCTTAAATTCATGCCATCAAATAAAAAAGCCCTAAACAACTAACTAGGTCAGCTGCAGGATCTATAATAGTTGTAGAACTCAGAAATGTCCCTGTCCTTTGTAGTTGGAATTAATCTTTTTTCCATTTTATTAAAAAATGAAAAGAAATACAACAAAGACAGAGCCATACAAAGGACAAAATGGCTCCTTGTTTACATAGAAAGTGATAGAATTTTCTCACGGTTAACATAGCAAAATGGGGAAAAACTTGCTTTATTTTTCTATTGGAATTGGGTTTAAAAACTATCTAAATTATGAAGCTAGGGGAAGTTATTTTACAAGGAAAGAGAACAGATTTTAAAAGTCAGTATGCTCTGCATTATTGTAGCTCTTCTCAGTACAGGTGAAAAAGGGCACCAGTATGCTAGATATTTCATAGACCCAAATACTTACGTTTTTAACTTTCACACATATATACAATGCAAAGGCAAACAGGCAAAAAAAAGAAAACAAACAAAAAACAAAACACAAACCAAAAAAAAAAAAAGGAAGGACAAACAACTAATGAAAAAAAGAGAAGAGTGACATGACTAAGTAAAAAGATAATTTTACAAGGACAAAATTAGATAGGCAGTGTAGAAATCCAATGCTAGAAAAAAATTGTGACCATCAAAGAAGTAATGTTAGCACTGACCTGGCCAAATAATTAGGGAACAACAGCTTGTGAGTGTTTCAGAAGTCCCAAACCTGGTAAGCTTCTTCCTTGAAAACTGCAATTTCTTTCGAGTTACTCAATCTTTCACCTGTTAGGCTTCTGCCCTCAACCTTGACCCCTGCTATTTGTGCAACATGGTAGTAACTGAGGTTAGAAATCTGAAAAAGGGTAAGTAAATGTAGATGGGAGAAAACTCTACAAGTCTGCAAAAATTTGGAAACTTGAAATACATGTAGCTTTTACTTTGCCATAATGTTTTATAATCTGTAGAGAAGAAATGTTTGTAGCTCCTTAGTAGCTTTGTTCAATCTAATTTAGTGGTTTGTCAGTTAGTAAAAGTAGGCAAGGCATGAAATTTGGGTAAAATAAATAAATCAGACCTTGGGGACTGTGTTGCAAAAAGCAACTCAAAGAAAAAAGAAGAAACAAAGTTTGAAATCCTGTTACGGTAAGAAATTACAATGATGGGAGGATTCTGATTTTCAAAGACTGGCTTTTGACATGGGGGTAGTCCACAGGACCTGAATCTCAGGTGGTTTAAATCATTAGGTATAGAGGGTCTGTTGCGCTCTGTCCACTGACTTGGGGATAATTCTCAAAATTACACCACTTTTGTCTGATGGAGCAGATCTGTAGGATCAGACAGTGTTCACAAATGACATTTTACCCACAACTTAGTGTCGTGCTGCCTTGTGTCATGCTACAGGGAGTCACCCAGGACAAATGTATCAGTTCTCCAGTGAATTTCCTACAGGTTCATACGTATGCAAACAGAGATGTACATATACCAGCAAAAGTACTTAGAAATACATATGAACCTAAATTATGTAATTGCAGTGGAGATGACTGGAGGTCTGTCAGCAAATCCTCCTCCATTGAACAGTGCTCTTTCCCTGAGACACCAAATTGGGCAAAGAAAAGGGTTGATGAAACTGGTAAACTACTCCACTTCAACACTTTCTAAAAATTCTCCCATTGCCTAGACCAAAATCTGTTTTTTTGTTTGCAATGCAAGTTAAATTAAGGGAAACTCATCTGAAAGAAAATATAAAGTTAGAAAAGAAATTAAACCATTTGGAAACAAAATGCTCTGAGTGATCTAATCCTCTTTTCCGTGGTGCATGTGTGTCTAATTTTGGTGTCTAAAAATATTGGCTATTTAATCTTTTCATCTTGATATGAGATAGGAACATTTTTTTAAATGTCAGATTTACACATGGGATGGGAAAACATTTCCTGTCTTGATCTAAATTGTGAGTTATGTGTACGGAAATGTTGTGGGTACTTTTGTGGATTCTGTTTCCATCATGGCTGTATGCATGATTTCTACATTACATCATGGGCTGGACCCAGCATAGTCGAAATCACTCTGAGGAAAGTAAATTCTGCTCTATTGTCTGAGATTTTATAAAGCAATAAAATGGCCCTGGAGGGCTAATGAGACTTGGGAAAATTCATTTCTATTAAGATTTCAAAGTCAGAATACCAGAAAATAATGTCCAGTAAACTGAACTCCTAGATTTCCATTCACATTCTGATGTTTATGCATACAAATTATTTTTGACCATGCTGAGGCCCAATTTTTCCCTAGTCTGCTTACTGTATTCCCTTAAATGCTCCTTTTATTTCTCTATTTATGATGAAGTGTGAAAATCTGAAGTATAAATAATTTGCTGATCTAATACATGATGATGGGATCCTTATTAGATGGTTTACATATAAGTATAGGCACCTTTCTGGACAAAATAGGGTCATCTCAGGGATAACCATCAGGGTTTGCATATCAAGAGAAAGCAGTTGAAGGTAAGTGTACTTTTAGAGGCACCCACAGTAAGTGGAATCTTTGCAGTAGAGAGAAGAAATACGTTGTTAAATTTTGCACAAGTTGGAAGATGTAGAAAAGAGATTTGCTATGTTCCAAGGAGAAATAATTCCAGTAACTGAGTTTCTGGTTCATGCAGATGTACTATTTGCTTTCAAATCCATTACAGGATAAACTAAAAGACATGATATTGCTGAGGAAAAACAATGTGCATGACCAGCAGCTCAGGAAAACAGAAGTAGGACTTGCAGCCATCTCTCTGGTAACCAGGAGATTGGATGAAAATCTTCTGAATAAGGTCCTTCTTTCCTGTCAGAGTCTTAGACGTTGTCTTAAGTAGGATTTGAAGGTATTGTTTGAACATGCTAGCTCACACTTTTTGATTAAAAGCTTTGAGGTGAAGCCTTAGTTCCATTTGAAGTTAATGGCAAAATTCTCACTGACTTTTCTGGAATCAGGATGCAATGTCTGTGTGTGAACAAACCCATGTTTCCTACTTGTCCACACTAGACAGATTTTTAAATCAAGGCTGTGCTTTACAGAATACATTGCCCAGCCACACTAATATGTATTTTTAAATTTTAAGCTCCTTTGCGTGTTCAGGGCATGCAGGTCACATCCCTTCTCAAACCTCCTACCCTAATACACATGTACCTTAATAAAAAAAAAAAAAATCAATAAAATAGGCGAACTGTCTGCAACACAAGCAAGAAGTCTTGTTCTATCTTAAAATGGATGTGACAGGTATATAATAACTGATGGCTTGTTGTAATCAAGACCCATATTACCACTGATGTGCAGCAAGACATTAAAACTAGTTCAAGGAGTGGATTAAAAGGCACATTCTATCCCTAAGAAAAGGAAACTGTAATGGCACCCACCCGAACAAAGAGACCAAAAAGAAATACAGGATTTTACTTCAGAAAGTAAATTAACATCCAAGATGACACCTTGTCCATTACTCAGTCAGGAGGCAATCAAATGTGTTGTGGAGAATAATTGAAACTTGTTATTGACACACATACACACAGATGAAATTCGTGGGAAAGAGGTCTGGATAATGCTCCATGTGATATTTTAACATTTATAACCTATTAAAGCGGTCACCTTACACAATAAAATCCTATAAAAAAAAATCTGCAGACAAAATAACAGCATATATTTAAGATAAAGAGAAATAGAAAACAAGGCTAAGCAAAGTCCCAAACTGCACTGGGCGCAGTGAGACCCCCCCTTCCCTCTCTTTGGACCAGGACCTGGTTTTGAAGAAGGAAACTAACAGTTTAAATCTTTCTGGTGCTAATAAAGGAAGACCCATGTTATTTTACGTGTTGTTAGAATTAAATAATTGGGTGGGAGTGAGAAAAAGGCCAGCTGAGAAAGCAGCCACTGCTGAGGTACGGTAGAAACATGTGTTTTGGTGCAGCCCACAACCATGTCTGCCCACATATTCATGCTAGTCAGGGGTAAAAGTCATCCCCTGCAGTTATTGTTTAACAGTGTCCGGAGAGGGAATGTGAACCACACAGGGAAATCCCCACTTCAAATCAAAGCCTGGTGTGATGCCAAAAATGTCTTTGCGATTTTATAAAGGTGAAGGGAATCAAACAAAAATAAACAACGTCTAGGGAGTGTTACGCATCCCTCCGCCTGCGGTCTCCAGATGCTCGCCAGCCTGAGTCACACATGCCGAGGTGGATACACTGGAAAGGCAAATCAACGTCTCGGCGGAGCTAGAAGGTGTCTGGGTTTGGTTTTCATGATTCCTGCAGCTCATTTAGAATGAGACAGTCCCTCCTCAGTAGACAGTGTGACACAGTCCAGAAGCGAAACTTTTTTGTGCAGATGAACTCTGCAGGTCTGCAGTGGATCATCTAGCAGAAGGAGAGGTAAGATGTTACAGGCAAAAAATTGAACACCACATGGGGCTGAGCAGACGGAGAAGAAGCTGTCCTGCACGTGCTGAGAAACACTGACAGCTCCCACGGCCAGACAAAGCTGCCCTGTCCGACAGGACCTGGTCTGTAGTTGCCTGGTGCACTTGTCCAAACTTCCCTGGAAACCCCTTTTCCCTTCATCCCACTCCTTATTCAATAGGAGCATTTTTTGAAATGAAAGATGCTCACGTTACTGTGTCCCTTCAAACAAAGGGAGATGTCCCTTTGCTGCTGTCAGGACCAGGCTCTGTTTTTCCCCCAGGCTGTCCGGGGAGTGCCTCTCATCTCCTCCATCCCTTCCCCCTTCACTTTTTGTTGCTGTTCCCAGAAAGGAAAGTGAATTTTTGAGAGTGTCAGAATAGTGTAAATGCTGATATATAGGCCACAGTTGTTTGAGGGCCTTTTGAGACACAGACTCCTCCCCTCTCCTCTGTTCCCTTCAAGTTGCGAATGATTCATCAGCTGGCCTTTAGCAAGAAAAGAGCCCTGCCCTGGGTCTCAGGCCTTTGACCCGGGTGAAGAGAGGGGTCAGGTAGCAAGCAACTGTGCAAGCGCTGCTCGGCAGCTACGGGTCTGGGAGACACAAGGGAGAGGGGAGGGAAAGAATGGAGTGGGACGGTGGGAAAAAGTGGGAATTTATAAAAGTTAAGAGTATATTTCTAAGAGTCTCAGCGGATCAGCTGACAACTGGGGTCAGGGGTCATATTTATGCTTGATTCCCTGGGCATGTTACAGTAACATCTGCTTGTTAAGGGTCTGTGGGGACCAAATGTTCCTGACCTTTGTCTGCAGAAGGGGACAAACTGGGAGATTAGGGGTGTTCATATTAACGTTTGTGTTTGACTTGAAGGTTTCCCCTTATCTGAGCCTGGTTTGTCAGTTTTGTCGAAATTCTTCTATGCTCTACCCAAATAAACAGGTCAACCGTGCCAACGGCTTGACCAGGATTTGAGGTCACGAGGTGTTTGACGTCACTTGACTCCTAGAATGGAGAATAGGAAGGGTGGAAAGCCTTGCTATGGGAGATGAGGCTCAGTCCACCCCCTGGTCTGAGCACACCATCAGTCATAAACATCTGGACCAAATGCCTGTTCCCTGCCCGTATCTATATTTAGTAATGAAAAAGCTAATGCCAAGATGTAACCAGAAGCTTACGAAAAGGTTAGGACCTCACTCTAACTTCTGTGGTAGATTTTGTGACTACTGGCTATACCGTCAAACTCCATGTATGGAAATTCCTTATTATATACAGGAGGAGTTAATGTCCCCTCACAGACATATTTGAAATTAATTTTGAGAAGCAATAAGTAGAAATGGCATCGCTTTATGAACTATAATCCCAGAACTGGAAAGTTCTTCTTCCAACAATATGGAACCAGAAAAAGGTGTTTTAAAGACCTTTTACTTATAGAAGTCTCATTTTTCCTACTAACTAGAAGGAATTTGGTTCCTGGGTAATAGGATGCAGTGTTGCTGGGAGAAGGATGAATAAACAGTTGTGAGTATCTTTCCCAGTACCAGAAGCTTTGAGGAGACACTTAGGTTAAAGATTTTGTTCTCATCTTTATCTCCTTGAACAAGAGACAAAAATTACTACCCCATTTAATGGGAGCAAAAAGCACCTGAGCATTAACATTATGCATTGAGCATTTTCAATTAATTAAGAAGTTCCTTTTAGTACATGGCTTTCTCTTAATTATGATATTCAGTCCATGACTATGAGTATCTATGAACATACAGCAAGTGGCTACACTTCTGGACCTGGGAAAATAGGACTGTTGATTTTTAGCTTGTTTACAGACACTGTTTGTGACATTTGTGGTATTTCATTTCTGTCCAAAGTGAGTCTCAGCTCAAACCCCAGAGACCACATAAAGTTTTAGTTCAGCTAAAAACAGTCTCAACACTGGAAACTTTTTGTTTGTAGGCGTGTATTTTGGTTATTTTTATCCAGCAGCAGCCACAAGATATCTCATATCGTGCTATCACTTGTGTTGCCCTATCCTTGGGTCCAAAGTCAACAACAGTTAAATTTGTATTGTGCAATCCAGTTTTAACTGTATAAAATAAATAAAAAAAGGGTCTGGTTCAAAACAGAGAACCTGGATAAGGTCCAGGAGCTGGAGAAGAACTGAAGCAAACTGGATCTAGGTGATCTGGGGTGGTTTAAAGTTGGGGTCTTGGAGTGAGTAGGCTGGTGAAGGAGAGGAATGTAGACCATTCAAATCCACCTTTGTGATTATAAATAATAAAAAATTTCATTCGGAAGTGCATTCTGCCAGACTTCACAATAAACCTCCTAGCAGGTCATTGAAATTCTCTTAATCAGGGTCAGAACCCACAAGCTGGGGTCTGCCCTGTGAGTTCAGTGGGAAAAATATTCTTCTTTCCAAATAGTCTTTTTTCCTCTTTCCTTTTCTCTTTTAGTTGGAAGGGACCCCCACATAAACATGCAGAGCAATTTTCCAGTACATTAACCCGGGAGGGGGGAATCTGTACTAGCAATGCAACGGGTAGCCTAAAAAAAAAGTAAAAATGGAGCAACCGGGTGAGCTGAAGATGGATGAGCCTGGGATATAAGACAGGGTAGTTTTTCCACTGTCCTGCCCTATACACCTAGGACAAAGGCTTCATTGAGTGAGATGCTTGACATCAGCCTCATAAACTAGTAGTTGGGCACAAAAGGTCTGACACTTGAAAGTACCAGTCCCTGCCCTCTTTGCATTGCAGCTGCACAGAGGGGTTGGGTCTAACAGTTGTGTCCTTTTGTCATCCCGTAGGACAAGAGGTGAAGATAAATAGTGTTGACTTTAATGCAGTCACACAATTTTGCGTTTTCCCAAAAGACAACATTTCCTCCCAGGCCTTACTTTATTACCTCGAGCAGCTAGAACCATCTTCCTTCTCTTGGGGGGTGGGGATGGACTGGAGGTAGTAGAGGGCAAAGGGAGGAGAGATGAAACCCAAGCCCTTGTACCTCTTCCCCAGCAACGAAATAGACTGTGTTTTTCTCCTGCTTTGTTATGGTGGCTTTCTTTTCTTTCTCGTGGGAAAGCTGTAAATGGACTGAAAAGCTTGGAAAGAAGCTGAAAAATGTAGAAATTTCTATGAACTAAAAACTCAGCATCTCTTAAAAAAACTTAAATATTCCCACAAGATCTACACCAGGAAGATGGGTTGAATTTTCTGTGGCAATTTCCTGGAAAAAATCTTGCCAGAATTGCAAGCAATTGCCTTGCAAAATGGTTATTCATTAATTTCTTCAGTGTCTTGTAACCAGAACCATGAGTATTTCACCTGGAAAAGTAGATAGAATCAAAATATGTATTGGAGACAGAATTGTAATAGTATTTTTACCAATGCAGACAATGAAGGAGGAAATTTAGGAATGGTGAGACTTCTGGTCACGTCTGAACTTGGTGGGCCATAGCCAAGTGCAACTGTTCAGAAAATTCTCTGTCTGGTACTATGCTCACTGGCTGCAGAATGCCCTTTTGGCTATGTCCATGACATCCTGTATGGTGACTCATTCAATGATGAGCAGAACATCCCGAGTCATTCTTATTTGTCCAGCTTGACCCTTCTCTTCCCTTCTCCATGGTGGATTTGTGGTAACGACACCACAGAGGATGAATGAGCTAATTAAAAATGTATTAAGGGGAATTCTATACTTGTAAGAAAAATAAATGTTAGACCTGGGACACGAGGGCTGTGGAGAAACAAAATAATCTAGCCTATGATCTATATTGCTTCGACTAGATTGCTTTTGGTGTTTAAGTTAGACTGTTAAAGCTGAACTAGGTATCTCCCCAGTGCGCAAGAGTCAAAAGCACATGAGCACCTGTAGCTGGTTTTTGTACACAGGAAAGCCTCACAGAAGAGGTCCTGCCTGACAATGATTACTTTCATTTTTCAAGCTAACAATATTGTTAGTTTTTTAGGCCTTGCAGCATAGTCAAGTTTGTTTCTTGGCTTCTCGTTGACCTGTGATCTTGGACTGACTTGAAAGCCTGCCTTGTATGCTTAAAGAGTGTAGTTTGTGTCTATTTGATAAGTTGTCGGGAAATCTAAGAAAATAAAGACAGGCAAGTTCTCTCAGGCTGTTTTGAGTCCTATCAGCCCCTAGGACTTGGCAACTAAAGAGAAGATGAGAAATCATGTATTTGAAAAATAAGTTCAGTTCTGTGAGATATCAAGGATAGTCAGGAAAAGAGGCTTTTTTGCCTCTGCAAATGATATAACTGTCTACCCCATCACTATGTTATGCATTTCAATAGAAAGAAAAAAAATTGCCCAGTAGATGTGACAGCTGTCTGGCAGCAAAAAGAGTCCTGGGCAAAATTGCTAACTCCAGGGAGTCAATGACAAAGTCCAATTGACTGCGATGGGACAGAACCTGTCCCCTGGGAACAGTCCTAGCCAATTTGGCCAGGGACTAACTTCTTGTTTTCCCAAGTCACCCCAGCAAACACTATCCACTTCTTTCTGTGCCTGCGTTTTTCACTGATCCTCCTGAGCACAGAGTGACCTAATTTCTGGGGCACTGAGCATCATCTGAAGTCAAAGGCTGCTGAGGGTGCTCTTTGCTCACTCACACTTCCAGAAATCAATTGAGATTTATTTCCAAGTCAGCAAAATCAACTCAGGCTACTAAAGTCTGATTTTCAAAGCTGTTTGAAGTCAGCTGAAATTAGGGGCTAAAGCAGCTTAGAAAACCAGCTGGCACCTATCTGCATCTTTATGTGAGTAAGTATCTTTAAAAATCTGACTCCATCTCCTTATACTTAACATTTACTTTTTTTTTTTTTTTTTCCAGAGTGCTTGTACTCTCATGACCTCACTGAAAGGAGAGGCACTAAAATTATACAGCAGGTCTTATAACGTACACAGACACATTGCTGTGTATGTAAATGCATGTCTCAGGTCTGGAAAGAGGTCGAGTCTTTCACTGGGCTGAGGGCCAAGTAGGTGCTGGAATTAGAGCAGTGTAAAGATTATGTCTGTGGGGTGGGGGATGCACTGAAATGTTTAGGAGCCTTAATGCATCTCTCTTCCTTCAGTCACATTGGGTGGTGGTGTAGGCATCCCCGCTTCACTGGGTGCATGGTTCCCCCATACAGACTGAAGTGGAGTCAGCCCCTTGGCAGAGGCCATCTTTTCACACGAACAGATTATCTGATTTGCACAGTAGTATATACAGAACGTTGGTGATATGATCTTATTTTCATCCTCACCTAACTCGTCTCTGCAACCCCTGTGGGGATGTGCTGCCTAATGTGCAGAGAGATCCTTGGCTCTAAATCATAGCAAGGATAAGAAGGGTTTACTTTGCTCTGCCCCACTTCTCCCCTGCTCTCCAAATACTGTTATTGTGGGGTTTTTGTCAACAGTTTAAAAAATGTTCAGTAGCAAAATTGAAGAACTTGGGCAGAGCCCTCCTTCAAGCAGAGTAAAATAGTCCCAGGCAGGCAAAACAAGAGTGCTCTCTCACAGAGGTGTCTTTGTGCAGTATAAACTAGCAGAGCTGGGTCCGTGCCACGTTTTCCTTGCCCTGTGAAAAGTGGAGGTCTGAGACCATGGCTGAAAAAGGCTCAGGACATTCTCACAGTCAGGGCTGGCAGGACTCATCGGAAGACTGTTCCAGCTGGCCACGATCAGAGCATCCCCAGGGGTGTGACAGATTCCCCCAAGAATGAACAAGCAGACTGAAGAACATGAAGATGTGTCTCCTTTCTTCCACCCCCTGCTCTGATCCCAAACCCAGGTCAAAACCAGCTCATTTCAGCCCAGAAAATAGCCTTTTGATTCCCCTTCCAGAGCCAGTCTTTCTATAGTAGCTATTTAAAATGTTGCAGGTTTCTGCGATCAAGATTTTCCCTCTGTTTGCCTGGGGAAAATCATTGATACTAAGCTTAAATAAGCATCCTCCTCCAAGCAATTCTTTTTTTCTAAACAAATTAGCATACATTGGAAAACTGTCTTGGAAATGAGACAAACAATGACTTGATCTGAACTGTTTATGTTGGCTGAACATTATGACACTGGGAAAGTCCAATGCTGGTCAATATTCTTTTTCTTGGGAATTGACAGTAATAGCTTACTCGGAAGAAATGCAGCATCTTGCAGACTACCAATACCAAGCTGGGAACTGCTGGCAAAGCCTTCTGTTATTTTAAGGATGCTTTACTGTAATTTTTCATTTTAAGGAGTTGCTTGATTGCATTATTTCCAGTATATGTTTTATTCCAAAGAAGCAGCTAGGATTCTTACCCAGTACACAGCTGTCTTGGCACTATGAACTCTTTTCCTGAATTGTTGCCTTGTAAAAACTCTCATTGATTTTGAAGTTCTCTGACTTACATTTAAGTCTTAACTGTCTGAGGTCCAACATACCTAACCAATTTTCTTTTACTTCATATTATATGCTCAGCTATCAAACAGAATTGACTATACTGGTTGTAATACCATGACATATGGGGAGAACAGTCAAACACCTTGTGTAGGATAGCTGAGAGTGTCCCGTTCTTCACTGCAGCTAGGTACCTGCCACATGTGAGAGTTCACTCAGAGCTGATATCTGCAGCACACAGACAAGGAACAGAAAATATTTTGGAAAAAAAAAAAAAAAAAAAAAGCAAATTACTTCTGATGACTGTTTTGAATGATGAAATGTTTTGACTACCTCATAAACTGTCTGCAAAGGGAAATACAAAAATAGCTAATGGAAATTCTAGAATTTCATTTTTTTCATCCACCTTACCTATAAAGATAATTTTTAAGGCTTCATGTGGGATTTTTTAAATCTGAAGAGTTCAAGACACTTCAAAGAAAGGTGATAACACTTGTATCCTTATTTTACAGATGGTGAGACAAAAATATTCCTCACATTCAACTTATACAATGGTCTCTGTAGTCTAATAAAATCTAACTCCAGTAAAACCACTGACTGCTTACTCCAGCAAGACAAGCCATGGAAGCTGTTAGTGTCTTCTGGCTTTTAGTTCATTCTCCACAGTAATGAAAGGGAGTTAGAATCATCTTCTGGAGTCAATTGAGCTGAGATGATAATGTGTGTTGACAATACACATTTAAATATACATCTAACTTTAAGCACAGAGTAGCTTTCCTGAAATCATTCAAGACTACTCCATGCTTAAAGTTAGATGCATATTTAAATGTGTAGCTAAATCAAGATGTTATTAAGTTCTTGTATAAAGATAAGAAGAACTATAAAAGAAGCATCTCCAACTTGGAATAAGAAGTATTTTATTGTTTTTTATTTTAAGAAGGACTACACAGAGAATAAAGTTCTGTTAAAACTGTCTTTCCTGTTGAAGCTAGAAAGAAAAATATCCTAATTTTATGGGCTCGTGAAAAAATAAAATATTTTTCATTTGAAACTTGAGTTTTTTTCTAAGTAGATAAAAAATAACAGTCATCTTTAAAGAAAACTTATTGGATCAAAAAGAGTAAAAAAAAGAAGAAAGAATAAAATGTCTGGAGCCATATTGATCCTTAAGAAAAAGTTGGATTGGACCATAGCTCAATTTAAAAGCTGCCAACACCTGAAGAAAATACATTTTCATCGTGAAAGCTTGTGTGCTTTATTTCTAACCGATTTGTTAGTCCAATAAAAGGTTGCACTTTAACTATCTTGACTCACTTGAGAATAATTGGCATTTCTTTCATTTTATGGCATCATTTAAGTTTTAGAATGGATTATTTGCTTGCGTATTCCTGCCTTTTGCTGCTGCTGATAGATGAGTTCCTACTCAGCAGGAACTCTCCAATTTCTCTTTTTGAGCTATATACTGTTCAGCTACTGTGAAACCTTCTATTAGGCTAAACCCAGCCCAGTGCAACGGACTGGAGGAAGTGCTTTGCCATGACTCCTGCCCTGTAGCAAGGTGTTCAAGAGGGCTGAAATGTTGGGTTACAGGTCAAAGGCAAGGTTGTGTTCCCTGGGGAATTAAAATAGGCCAACCTAGGAAGAAAGCATGGCAATTCAGGGAGAAATATGTTGCTGTAACACCAAAGGGGAAAAAAAAAAAACACCCCAGTTCTATATATGTGTGTGTATTCTGACCCACTGATATCAAAGGATTAACCCCTCCGGGACTTCAATATCCTCTGGATTAGCCTTGTGGAGCATCAGTGACTGCTACTGCTGTCAGTACTCCAGGGCAGTAGCAGTGAACAGGCTGTCTCGCAGCCCTGTGCATCCACTGGCTAAGGGATATAAATTCCATCTCCCTCTTACAGAGTCCGGGGTCAGTTTTTATGTGAAAAAGTAGGGATTTTGCCCTTAGCAAATTCTTGCTTGCTGCACACAAAATGTCCTGTGTGAGGGAATTCACTCTATCAAAGGAGAGCCATTTTCATCCTGATTTGTGTCTGAAACATGAAAACAACATAACAGCTGCATGCTGCATTGAATAAAGAACATACACATGCATTTAAATCACTTATATCTTACTTTTTTATGATGCAATTGTGAATTATGTTCTTTTTGCATCTGTAATTAGAGGGCAGAACAGATGGTGAAGGCTTCGTTTAAAGTGATGTGTCCATTAAAATAACCTATGCTGCCAAATGATTGTTCACTGTAACAGGGTATTCATTCACTAGAGCAGGCTTTTTGCTCTATTGAAATACATTGGGAAGGCCTCTGGACTTCACAAAATTTTTCTTAATTTTAGGGCTTCCCTACAAAAAGACTGATTGTACAGTGTTAGCACTAAACCTCCAAAGCATATGTTTTACTGTATCTTTATAATTTTAGGATGACTTTGTTTATAACAAAAGGATGACTGTAAAGGGAAAGGAAAAAGGGAAAGAAAACCAACATACACTACTTTATTTTAAAGCATAATTATTTTGTGTTTTTTAATTAATTTCCAGATTCATTCTACCCAATCTGGAGCAGGGAGTGACCTATTCTCAGGACAGGATCTGTCATGGTGCTCAGGGTAACAGTGATTAAGGTCGATGGCTAAAATGTTTTCACTGATCAGAGCGGTCACATGTGATTTTTATGTGAAAAGAAGTATTTCTGAGTCTGTTGATGAGGGAAAACACAGAATCTGTCCCTTTCTCTGCCTATCTCTCTTGGGAGCTCACTCACTCTCAAGACAACTGTCCCACATTAAGAGATTGGGAAAATAAAGAATTTGGTTTTGCTCAGTTTTATTCTTAGTAGGGAAACAGGTAAAGAGGTGGGGCACTCACTGTTAAAAAGCATTTGTTTTAAGGAATAAAACCTCTGAGTATTGGGGTGAAGCCAACTTTGGCCTGTTGTGATTAGCATGTGCTGCCAAAGTCTGCTGGGAAGCCTATGAAAATCCAGTCATCAGTCTTAATCCAAGTTCTTAGTCCAGATGTATTTTAATAATATAATTTGGGTTTATGTGTGCATGTGTGTGTTCTCAACAAGGAGGTCAATGACGGAGTGGAAAATGAGATTTCTTTTTAATAGATATTCCTCCAATTCAGCATAATGTTAAAACAAGATAATAACAATGGTAAAGTGCTACTAATTTCAGATCTGTGATGGAGAATGTTTGTCAGGATTGTCCCACAGCCCATCTGATGAACACTGGAACATGCCCATGGTGTATCGTTGCAACATAAAACCAAAAGTCCTTTTACTCAAGCCACCTTAAGAATGTTAAGTGATATATGGACCAGATAGCTTAAGCTGGTTTAGGATAATTTATTGTGGAGATAAGAAGTCGAAGTCTTTGGTGCTTCAAGTGAATAAAAAAAATCTGTGAAATAAAGGCGGCTATTTCCGTTCAAAATGTGAAGACAGCTAAATGCTTTGAATGCTGACATGTGATTTTAATTTGTGGACACCAGTCAAATGATTCATATGCTAAACTGTCCCATGTCATTGTGAGACAGCAAGATTTTGTTGGGGAGATCAATGAGAATTTATAAAATTGCCTGGCTCAGGTAATTCAGAAGGAGCACAACGCTCTGCGACACATTCATTGCTGGTATGATACATAGGACCCTAATGTAGTGAACAGATAACAGATGAACAGATTACATCACAGGTTGCGAAGAAAATAAAATGTGGCAGCTAAACACAGTCTTTTTAATTGACATTTGCATTATGTTCTATACAAATATATTTTTGAGGGGAGGTGAGTCTCTCAGCACTTGAGTAATTTCACATACTGCCTGTTTGCTCTCTCTAGGCTGCAAACCAGCTCTTCAGTGATCAAGTAGATTTCAGAGTGGATCTATTTTTCTGAGCAGGATTCAGACGTACTCTTTTATTTTCAGCATACCTATGACTATTGTGTTTCCATACCTGCCGTTGATCATCATTTCCCAATTATTGTAACATGAGAAGCACACATGGTTTCCAGACTGCACTTCTGATCTCCTCCAGTCCACAGCTGTTTGCTTAATGAATGCTTGTGGTTTGTTTCCCTTTCTCTGGAATTATAAGAAAAGAGAGAGAGGAAGAAAAGGAGGAGGGAGGTCATAGATCAGAATAGAATTTACTAATTTAAATGTTGATTATGGCATAAGTGGACTCCAAGACAGTGCCCAGGTTACACTCCATTAAGGTCAAAAGAAGTTTTATAAACCTGGTCACCCTAGAACTTGAATGAGTATGCATATGGGAGATGGGACCATCAGCACTTAAAATAAGACTGCATGAGGAGGTGGTGACTGACATGCTTTCATGGAGGATGGTTTTCATGTCTAGGAAAAACTTTTTTGGAATAAACATATCCTAGAAAATGGCATTAAAGCAGGACAAAGACAACACCAGTGCAAAAATGCCAGCAGCCCGAGGTGTTCTGCTGGGGCAGCAAGGAAATAATGGGCACAAACTATCTAAGGCATTTTGTTAAGATAGCAATAATCCTTAATGGCAACTGTAAAATGACACATTATGTTTGACAACAGAAAGGAAAATGCAAATTGATTCTTCTTGTTTACATTTAAGTGCTTATCAAAGTCTGTAGGTAGACCTACAGGTATCCTCATCTGTCAGACCAGAAGAATCTAGTTTATTCTCATAAATGTAAAAGAATTTATTTTTGTGAGGCTTGTGGTTTTTTTGTTTGTTTGTTTGTTTTGGTTTTTTTTTTTTGTTTGTTTGGTTTTTTTTTGTGTGTGTATATGTGTCTTTGTTTTCTTTTTCTTCTGCTTCTCCCCTTCCCCCCCTTTCCTTCTCTTCCCCCTCTCTTTCATTCCTTGTATTGCTTTCTGGTCCAGACAGTGTTTTTAAGTCTAGTCTCTTCGTATTCCCCTGTTGACACACCTCTGAGACAAGTTGATGGACAAAATGAGTCTCTGAGCTGAAGTCTTTCAGAAATGATATACAGGAATTAGTGCTGATATGCACTGGTGGTGAGCTCTACTTTTGTTCCTTCAATGGCTGGGGAAACTGATCCAGGACAAACTTTGGAAATCTTTTACAGCCATCTGATGCAAAGTGATTTTTAGCTTTCTATCACCTTTGACACATGAACACTGGCATAATTTTTGTACTACTGTGGTCCTTGCCAGGGGCAGTTCATCAGATAGGAAGGATTAGGGACAAGTGAGCTAGTTCAGCTGGAATTCCTGCCCAGATCCCCTTTCACCCCTGTGGCCTATTCTGTGATATGTACTAAATCTGAACCATATACATTACATTCTACTATCACCATCCTGTGTAACTCCTCTTTAATCTCTTGCTGCCATTGAATAGTGTGGAGCCAGTACTTCTAAATTTCATGACGCCATTGAATTCCGTAGGGAAATCTGGGCTGTATTGAAGTCAACAACAAATCTCTCATGGGTGGTCAGGTTTTTACCCAGCGCCTTGATTTCCACTTTTCTCAAAAGGAGAAAGCCCAATTTCAAGCCAGTTAGAATTTTTGTTGAACAGTTCTGGGGAGTCAAAATACAGCTTTTAACAAAAACACCTATTTTAGAACAAAATGTCCATTTCAATGACATTTGTTTTTGTAAAACAATGCAATGAAGTATTTCAGTAATGTTGAAATATCATGTGTCTATACTGAAGCATAGATTTATTTTTTATTTTCAAGTGACTTTTATGAAAGAAAAGTCAGTATTTATTGTGTAATTCTTTCAAGTTTAAAAGGTCACTGTGGGAATGAATACTCTGATGTTACGCAGATGAAATGTTTTGTTTTGACTCATAATAAAAGTTTATTTTGAAATCTCAGTTCGCGTTAAAACTGCTTTGAAATAGGAAAAGAAACATAAAATAGTAGTACTTCCTAAGTATGGGAAATGTTCCTGCTCAAATCTGTATGCTTTATATACTTTTATTGACAAAGTTACATTATGTGTTTAAATGGGCTCCCCCATTAATTTAGGAACTCCATAGGAAAATAGCAGCTGCTGTGGAGAAGATTATTTCTTTACAGGTTTAACTTAGATCATAATGTTGGGGAAGTATCTGCAATATTACAGATCCACATATTTTCTTATTTCTACCACTGAGCCATCACTGTTTCTGAATGTTGCCTACCAATGAGATGTATCTTAAAGAAGTGATTCATGTACCTACTGACAGTGAGGAAGATAACTCATAAACATTGTTTCATAAGCTGCCATACAGGTGCAAAGCGGTCAATCTGCTGACATAAAAAATCAGATAAAAGACACTCAAGCAAAGTATGTCTAACAAAATGCAAGAAGTAATTTCTGCAAAATCATCCACTCATTTGCAGAATTGAGGAATACAAAGTGTTGCTTGTAACAGGAAATAGGTATCTTTAATCAAAAGTTAATTGATCTGTATATCACATTTTTCCTAGATTCTTCTGCTACTTCTCTAACTTCAGACAAGGCTATATCAATTTTTCAATATGTCTTGCTGTTTCTTGGAACTGAATGTCTAGGCCAGATTCTTGTTGGAGATTCATTGGTTTAAATTTGAAGTAACTCCATTAACTTCAAGAGGGAATTTAGCCTGTTGCATCTGGCTCACATCTTTCCCTTTCATTCAATTAGTGTTTGGCACAAACATACACCTACTTAAAAGCTTTCGATCTGGTTGGGAAAAATCCTTATGGCAAAAGACAACAGAAAGAGCAATCCAGTGACCTGCAAACTTAGGTGACTGAAGCCAGATGTGTTCAGCTGCTTAGCAGTCTTAAAGCCACTTGTTAGGCAAGGCAGAGGCAGCACAGCATCTAACATTGCAGAAACCTTTTATGTTGCTTTGATGGCAACACTGCAGTATGAATCTTAAATCAAAACTTTTTTATAATGTCCCAGGAGAAATGACCTGGGACAGTCAGACAATTACAGTACAGCATTTGTTATAGGTGTTAGAAAGATGATGCAGAAGGAAAGGTTCTTATAAATGTTACTGTTACAAATTGCAGGGTTTTAGGTAATAGCTGGTTTGGCTTTGGGAGAAAAAATTAAATGAGCAGGAAGAGCTTACACTGGTCAAATTTGGGGGAAGTTCAACATTCTGGTCACTGTCACAGCAAGGGGTTAATAGAACATTAATGGGAATTGGAGTCATAATTGGATTAGGACAGAATGGAAAAAAAAAAAAAACAAAACAAAACAGAAACTGTGGTAATTTCTACAATTCCAGATGGACATTCTTAGATAATAAACAGAACAGGACAGGTACTGTCGAACACATCCAGCACATGTTTACCAATCCTGACATAGAAAGACCATTTTTATGAGTCAGATGTTACTTGGGTTTCAAGACTGTTATGCAGTCTTTGGTCTTTCTGCTGAGATTACCAGAAAATGGGCATTTTTAGAAGCAGTTTCTCACTGTGTCTGTTGTGGTTTAACCCCAGCCATCAACTAAGCACCACACAGCCGCTTGCTTACCTCTCCCTCCTCCCAATGGGATGGGGAGGAGAATGAAAAAAAAAGTAAAATTCATATGTTGAGATGAAAACAGTTTAATAGTTTAACAGTATAATAATAATAATAACAATAATAACAATAATAACAATAATAACAATAATAACAATAATAATAATAATAATAATAATAAAAATAGTTATTATTATTGTTGTTGTTGTTATTGTTTGTTGTTTGTTGTTGTTGTTGTAATGAACAGGAATATAACAAAAAGAGAGAGAAATAAAACCCAAGAAAAGACAAGTGATGCACAGTGCAATTGCTCGCCACCCGCTGACTGATGCCTGAGCAGCGATTCTTACCTCCCTGCCAACTCCCCCAAGTTTATATATTGAACATGACATTCAATGGTATGGAATAGTTTGGTCAGTGGTATGGCTAGTTTGGATCAGCTGTCCTGGTCATGCTCCCTCCCAGTTTCTTGTACACCTGCTTTCTGTCAGAGCATGGGAAACTGAAAAATCCTTAATTTAGAATAAGTGCTACTTAGCAAGAACTAAAACGTCAGTGTTTTACCAACATTATTCTCACACTAAATCCAAAACACAGCACTGTACCAGCTACTAGTAAGAAAATAACTATCCCAGCTGAAACCAGGACAGTGTATATGCCTTCAAAATTAGAGACATTATTTTGCCTAAACTCAACATCCAGCCCTGATTAGAACATGCTGCAGCCTAAGGAGAAGTGGTGATGTTATCATTAATGCTGGTTGGGATGAAGAAGAGTGGTGCAATCTATAACAGGCCCTCTTTTCACAACACACGTGACAAACAAAAACAAAAATACAAAACTCAGCACATTATAAATGACATAGGAAATGAAAACTCCCAACCAGTGTTCAAGGGAAATAGAGAAAAGAGAGAGATAAGCAATCATTATAGTGCAGTCTTTTTCTGCTCAATAATATTAAGTTCAGGCAAAACTGGAAGGGTTCACATCCTCAGACAAGGAAAAATATTTTTCATTCCCTTTAAATTCAATCTTTCATCCTTTTCTTCTTATTTATTTGACTTCTGAGACATTATGTTCATTCAGGTGCTAAGCTCCTGTTGGGATTGAAGTGGAATTATCTTGGGCTGTAGGAAGCTGGAAACTGTGAGCAGTGCAAACCTTTGCATCAACCCCTATGAAACTAAATTAAGTAGTTAGCTCATCTCTTCTCACAGTGTCTTATTCTGCAATAGAACAAAGGGCCAAATTTAACCCTGATATAAGAGGTCAAAACAGTTAAGAATTAAACCAATAGGAAAATTTCTTTTTATTTGACTAACAAGAGAAAGCCTTCTGTATAAACAGGCATCCTCCTCCTCTTCTTAATCTCTTAAACATCCGACCAGGATTAGGGTCCTATTGCACTAACTGCTATATAAACTCAGAAGACAGAGCAGTTCTTCTGCAAATGCTCTTTATTTTAAATGGACACAAGGAAAAGGATGGAGAGAGAGGGATGCTGTACTCAAAAAAGAATTGGGTTTGTGAGAAATCTGTTCAGAACTCAACATCAGAGACACAAATATAATAAGAGCATTTCCAGGCAAAGTATAACACTCACATCCAAAACCACTAACCTTAACTGCTGTTTATGTGATAGAGAGAAATAAATTAACATAAGAACCACCTTTGCTTCACAGCTCTACATTTTTTGTTATAGGTCAAGCTTTATCAATAAAGACGGCTGCTAATCCTTGCCTGGCAAATGTGGATGCCATTGTTTTATTAAGGGATTGTTTCACAACATTAATCTGATTGCCAAATTTGAGAGTGGGAAAGACTTTTGGAGGTTTATCATTCTCTTGCTTTTTGATGTATGGATAGTATATTAGGGTCCCCTGTTATCAATTTCTTGTGGCTTCAGGATACCAGCCAACACAGACCTCAGAGCTTCCTATCTTTTATCTTGTGTCTGCGGTGACTTTTCTCCTGCAGCAAGGCATTAGATCAACTCCGTCGTCAGCTTAGGGGAAATCCATCAGTTAGCATCTGCAGAGGAATGAAGAAGAATGACCTGGCAAGAAGCAAAGTAACCTCAAACTTGAGCCAAGAGCTTGTCAGAGAGCATAACTGCATCACCCAGTTTTTTCTGGGTGATGAGAGAAAAAACATGGAGGGTGACTGCCACAGAGAGCAGGATCCACACCCTCTCTGCAAACAAACACCAGCTTCAATAAGTGCCTTTTTAATGTGCATTGAGTCTTTGTGTAGGAAAAGGATGTGCAGTTGGCAAGTACAGAGCTGTAAGGGGATAGTTTGAACATGCTGATAAAACGTCTAGCTTTACTCCAGAGTTGACTTTATCATTTACCCAGGGATATTGTTAGTAGAAGATGATAGCCACGCTCCGACAAGAGACAGACAGTGAAATGTATATGAACAAAACAGCCATTGTCGTGAATTCTATCCTGTTTGTGTGGTGACTTCTCTATCCATAATCACACAACTTTACAGGCAGAGATAAAACACAAAGCAGGCGAGGAGAGAGGTGGGGTAAAGAATGGGAAAAGGGAGCACACTGAGATCAAGGGACTGTGGTAAGAAAAATGGACACTATCCCTCTTAAAGCCTCAACACTAAGAAAAGAAAAGGAAGAGAAAAGAGAAAGTAATCTCCTGTTCCTGTGTCCTTAGGCAGAGGGACGGCGGCTGGAGCAATGGGGTGAGGTGTGCACTTTGGAAAATGAGGTTAGCCAGTTCACTTCTGCCATATGGTCTGCAGGAGCGGCCGGAGCATGGAGGCAACAAAAAGTCAACGCCATGAATGGAAAGAATGGCTTTCCTGCCCTTAGAAGAAGCTGTGGGGATTACTGAAATTAGAGCTGGGCTCATGCTGCAAACATTTTCCCCTGAGCGTTCACTTGTAGTGAAAAGAAAACAAATTTGCACCCGTGTGTAACATGCCTCTTTTGTATTCGCCTTCCATGGGTCTCTCCACCCACTGAGTTTTATTTGTCTAATGAAGACTTTAGGGCTGTGAATTTTAAGCTCCCATGTTTGACAATTCCTGGCTGAAGTGGTATACTTCATTGTATTTATTATTTCTGTTGATTTAAATCAATATAAAAAGTCCTATTCAAGAAGTCTCAACAGGGTTTTAATTGCAAATGTTGGACATCCCATGACTGAAAATAATCCTAAGGAAATAATGCTGGTTGAATTGGTTTTGCCTTCAGCAGAGTGTGGCCACCAAGACTGTGGTGAGCCAGTGGAGGATCTTACTACCACCTTTGCTGATAGGACCTAATTTGCACAAACATCACACCAGTGGCGAATGACTTCACAAAATCCCTTACCAGGAAGCTTTTTTGTTACATGACATATAGCCTAGGGAGGAAGTTTCCCCTAGGCCCTGCCAGAGAAGCAGCAAGGAAGATTAATCAATAATCTGACTGCAGGATTTTCCTGTAGGACCAAGGTTTACATCCAGACATCCAAGATGTGACCGAAGTCCCCTGAAGTGACCTAGCCTTGGTTTCCAATTTACACCTGAATGAATGAGGACAAAATGTGCTGTACTTATCAATGCGCAGTTCATGGAGGCAGCTTCCTCTGTGCAATATGTTCTGCCTTGAACTTTGTCTCTCTGCTTGGGAGTTCATAGCCTGAAGGCTCTGACTCACAAAATCCAGTGGTCTTGGCTGCAGGAGGTTACTTGCCTCTCTGCCACGGGTTACCGCAGGGGTGGCTAAAGGTAACTCCTCAGACACTTTGCAGCCAGAAATATTAGTTCAAACTACTGGCGGGAGGAAGGGAAATGATGGAGTTCACCCTTGCTAAATCCACCAGAGCCCTATGACTCAGAGCTCTAAAAATGAACAGGTCCATGCAATTTCTTTGAGTATATGTGAAAAGCAAAAACTCTCTTAAACTCTCTAGGTAGAGAAAATAATGATTTTTTTTCTTCTTCTAAGTAGATGCCATTAGGACCAGAGAGGTAAAGGGTTAATCTCTTCCAGAATTCAGTATTACTGCTTATCTTCTGCTCCATCCTGAAAGCGAGTTAGAGCCTTGCAGCACCTTCTGGTGTTGCCCCTCGTTTTGGTGTCACTCTGAGACTTGCTAAAAGTAAAGGGTGTGCTTCCACAGGCTTAGCCGATCTGGAAGGAAAACCAATTTCTCCTATATTAGGAGAAGAAACACAGCGCAATTAAGACTGATTATGAGTCTTTATCTGTATGTTATTAAAGACACTCCGAGTATTTTTAGTTAGATATTATAATGTGCTTGGGAGATATTTTTATTATGAGCTTGTACCAGGTCTTTAGACATATTTTAAATGAAAGAGCTACTTCTGTAATCAAGAGTTTGGTTCAGTTTTCAGGGCCATCCGTGTGAAGTTGGTCACACGCTTTAAACATCTATCCATCTGGAAGAGTCACAGCTCATTCCACAGAGACCATCAAAGAGCCAAGAGATAATAACACATTTGTTTTCAACTGATAAAGGCCAAACTAGAACCATAAATTCAGTAGTAATAGTTTGTTACCAGTTGCTTGATAGATTTACCACTCTGTGTCATAGCGTGCTGAGCTTTGAGTTCAAACCTTATTTTCATTATAAGTTTCTGTGGTTCTGTTATTTCTGCTTAGACCTGTTAATATGAAAATATCTGAACACTGAGGTGTGTGTGTGGAATCACATGTCTAGTGAACAGCGTAACCTTGTTGCTGAATCTTTTAAAGCCAGACCGCCCAAAATGTGCTGCAGGGATAAAAGTAATACATTAGCAGGGAAATGGACTACTTTATGTGACCTAATAGGTGTTCTCCAATGTAAACTTCTATAGTTCCACAAAGGGAAAATATTGATTTAATGAGCTAAAAGAAAACAGAAGCATCTTGAAGAAGAGATGAATTTCATGATGATTCACTCTTTTTTTTTTTTTTTAATCATGAAAAAGACAGTTTCAAACCTATATCTTGCAGGCAAACCCAGAAGCTACCATTTGTCAGCAAATAATAATGCATGGGGTGCATCCTTTTTCTTTATGAAAACAGCATAAATCTGAAATTCTTCCCCGCTGGAAAGAAATTTAATATTTAAAGGTAATTTGACCTGTACATGTGTGTGCCATGAATCTTTTATGTGACCTACAGCAAATGTATTTATATAGTATTATTCTGAGGATAGTTATCTCTTATTCATTTTCTGGGATATTATTTTTCTTTCTTTGACTAATGTACATTTGGCCTTCTCATTTCCCCACTCAGCCAGAAGTGTGTTAACCTTCCTATTTATGCCTTTTCTTCTTGGTTTTCAAGGTCTGGTAACTAACACTGGACCATATGTGGCTAATATTATGATAGAACTGTTCTTTTTGCTAACATAAAAGGTAAGTCTTTTTTTTTCCAGCCCCAGATTTCATTGTTGTTGCTGATATTACATAACTGAGTCAATAGTGATGTGTCCAGTGAAGGGTAAAACAATGAGAGAGTGGGAAAGAACTATTTTTATTGTTTCATTTTAATTTCTGTTCCTTTGCAGAAAGAATCTGTGAGGTTCAGATGGTTTTGGGTAACATGTTATCTCTGACCAGATCTCCCTTGTAGAGGACAGACCCCTTAGAATGAAATTCTGCACAGGGATCAGCACCACAGATACATCCCCCTTACATCTCACTTAGCCATGTTTTGAAGTAAGTCTACATGAATTTGGAGGCCTTGTCATATCTCTCGACAACAGTGAATTTCATATGCTGAAATCCTGATGTGTAGGTCTTTTACAAAGGCTTTGATTGACAAAATGGATTTGCTTGGGACATCTGATGAGGCTACTGACTCCATCCCTGCCTCTGTTGCAAAGATTTCTATAATGCTTGTCTGTCAGGCCCTGACACACCACCATTTACAGCATAGGGTTTTTTTGGTAAATTATCAACAGTTTCAGCTAGTTTTCGAACAGTGTATGGTAAACTTCACTGGCTCAGGAGCTGACTGACTCCATAGCTCACGTAGCTGTGGAATGAGGGGTATGATGGGCATCTGGGACAGTAAACACATCAGATGTCCCAAATGAAGCTGTCCCTCCTCATCAGCCAAAACCTTCTATTGCATATTTAAGTTCAATGGATCTGACCTCTAATTGCTTTTAATCATGTGTGTTGATCTCCTACTTCTGTTACACTGAACCAAAACCTAAATCAGTCATTTTATCTCCCAGTTGCTCAGAACTGTCGAATGAGTAGGCCACTTAACATCTTCACTGTGGCAGCATATAGCTGCATTTACTGTGTCTTTGAAATAGGTCTGCTGTCTCCAGGAAGTTCTCGTTTAACTGCAAACAGTGATATCTATAGGCTTAGCATCTCTCAGTGCCGGAGCTAATGCTTATATCTGCTTTGCACAAATGCAGGATCCAGGAGTGGGTATGTCCCATGGAAGAGAGCAATTGGAAGCATACTGTTGCCCCTAAAAGCAGTTTGCATTATGGTCTCTCTTCTGGTCACCTTTTCCTGGTGTCGTGGTTTCATTAGGGCCAAGAATGTCCACTGGTCAAGGGAGACATACAGAAATGACTACTCCTAGCTCATCTGTGTGATGTTGAACTGTCCTGAGAAAAAAGGCCAGTGAGGAAGGCTGGCACAGGCTGGAGGCAGAGTCCTGGAGAAGAACAAGGAGGAGCTGCAGATGGACTTCTTGCCAGTTGTCATTCAGTGACAGTTGTGGTTCGGTTTCTGTGTTTCAGGATATGTTAAAATTTGAGCTTGGGAAAGAAGAATTTTTTCCATAGGTCATTATTACATTTTTCTGATGTCATGAAAATATAAACAGTTCTTATTAAATCCTGTTATTTAATACAAAACACAAGGCTTGGGACTAAACTCTTTGTCAGGATTCTTCAAATATAGCACTGGCTAAGCACAAAGAAATTAGTATCTATGAATTGCTTGTATTACTTGACACATTTTTGTTGGGAAAGCCAGCTTGGTTCAGACACAGTGTAATCATACCAGACTGTTTGCCCTTTTCTGAGTCTCCATTGACCTTCGTACTCCAGTGAATCTTAATTTTTAAGCCTAGGGAAAGATAGCCCATTGCTTCAGGATGTTGCTTCAGTCCCCTAGTGAAATTAAATGCATTGTTTAAAATCTCTTAACACTGGAAATCAAATTGTGCCTCTGATAGAATTGAAACTGAGGTACTTTGTGGGCTGAGAAGAAAAGAAAACAGGCTAGGGGAAATGGTATATAAACATAAAAAAAAAAAAAAACTGAAAAAGAAGGCTGAATTGCAAAATACAGAAGTGCATATCTATGTATAGACACGTGCATAGCTGTATGTCCATGTGTGCACACGCACACACACACACAGAGTAATATTACTCAAGGTCTGAGTAATTGAAAAGCAAAGGGACTCAAATACTAATATTCTTTTTTTTTCCTTTTTAACGTAATGAAAATTTGCAGACAGGATTTATGACTAACATTATTTGTCTTAATGTTGGATGTTGGATTTGTGTCTGGCTACAAGTAAGTAACTATGTGTGCATGTGTATGTATCTAGTTTAGTTTCATCCATGAGTTTATTTTTCTTGTTTCCACATGCAAAGATCTGAGCATGAGTGTAAAAAGATGTATTTCTGATAAGTTGGTAGACATTCAAATTGTGAAGCTTATCTGAGGCTTGCCTGGGTAAATGTACTGCAGATGCAAAAACATTTTCAAAACCTCACAGGAACCAGATATCTCTTGCAACATTTCAAATGGAATAATTTGATTGGACTGAAAAACTTTAAATGCTCGGGAAAATATAAAGATGAGGAATAAAAAAAAGCTACTTAACCTTCCAAAAGATTTTTGGCCTGATTTCAAACCAACTGGTCATATAAAATGTTAGCTAAAGCAGTAGTGTCTTAACTTACAAGCTGACAGTGCTCTATGGGAAGGTTTTGTACTGAGGGTCCCCAGGAATTTCAGTCTGTGGCCTTGTAATTTGGCTTCCTGTGCTGGACAGAAAAAAAGAGGTCTTTGATCTCATCTTTAGCTATGGATGCACAGCAAATTCCTAAATTTGTTTACATAACATGAGAAAAAGAAAAAGAAGGTTCCCACCATAGGAGAAATTTAAGAGTAACTTTGGCCTTTTGCATGGTAGAGATTTTATTCCTACATGTGAAAAATATGAAGCTTCCAATTTGCGGGGGAGGGTTTACCAAAAGAGGGATTTTTGGAGTTAACAGTAGGCAGTGGTAATTAGTCTTTTGCAGATTTTGTTGCATAGGGACAGACATTCCAATTTTGTCTTCACTGTAGGATACAAAATATCTCAGCAATTTGTTGAATCAGGAGCTAAAGTGGGCCCAGCTCTCTCCAGTCTTGTGCTGCTTTAAGAACCTTGGGAAAAACAGATGTTGTGGGTAGTTCATTGCACTGATTAAGAGCATGTGGTGATGTTTCTACTTCCCAGAATGTCATGATTTTGAGAGATATCATGACAAGGAATATAAATATGTCATGACCAGCCTTTGAGATTCAGATGTGAAGAAAGTGTTATTTCAATGCTTGCAGATCACTTAGGAATAGTTAGTAAATTTCTCAAAACACTTCATTCTGACTTGAGAAGGATTCCCCAAGCTCCAGGTAAGTGTCTAAAAAACATGGTTTCAAGAAGATGCATGTTAATATTCACTTCATTAGCTGAAACTGAGAAACAGAGAGAGCACAAGAGTGCATAGAAGAAACACAACCTTCCTTGCTTGGATGACTCACAACACAAATGTCTCCTCTGGATTTCCATCTGTGGAACCTTGGGGAGATCTGAATCTGTTTATGCTGTGTTCTCAGATACCAAAAATCACATGCCCTTTTCCCTGAGGCCAGCTGAATGACGTGCAGATAATACAAGCCTTTCAAAAGGCCTGACATGGCTGCTTATTCTTTCATCCTCTATCCCACAATAAAATATTCCAATGGATTTTACCAGACTGTGTCAGGTGGGGAAAAAGGAAGGGTGGACAAACATACAAGATCTTTTGTGTTGTTTGTTTCTGTCTTACTATTATCTTTTTATTTCTTATTTTTCAGTCAACCTGACTTTGAAACAGAGTAAGCAGACTTGATCTCACCATGCCTTGGCTGTCCTGGGGATTGAAATTGCACTGAGCCCAGAATAGATGTGCATGGAAATTGCACATTTAAACTGATGGCTGCACAAGATCAGAAGCCGTGGCAATGCTGACACTTTTGGTCTGGAACTTGGCAGGGCTGTGAAAAAATGTGGAGCTGCTGTTGCAAATGTCTCATTTTCTGACTTGGAGGAGGAGGACTTGTAGTTTCAGGTGTACCACTTCTGTAGATCAGTGACAAGGAGGAGACTTTTGTATCAGTCCACTACCTTATCTCTTGCAAGCTGAGAGAAGTTAATATAAAGCATTGTAATCTCTTTTACAGCCTCCAGGACTCATAAGAAACCATAAGAAGAAGTTTCTCAAGCTTAAAGTGTTCTATAGGATACTAAATCTTAAGTCTCCTGGAGGCCACTGGGGAAATGAAAAGGTGTAGTTGTCACATTTTGTCAAAGTATAACATCTATATAATAAGCCAGTTAGGTCCCTTTCTTCAGACCCAGCCCAGCTTGATGTACTAGGGCCATGTTCATTGTTTTCCAGTTTTATTGATGTGGTTTTTTGTCAAAGCAAAATAAACCTAACCTTGGGCCAGATCCTCAGATGCTTTAAATTGGTGTTGCTCCACTCTGGCTGATGAGACTGATTTCTTTCACCTGGGAATCTGGCTCTTGACTCATAGACTCATTCTCTAACGTCTTCCATCTCTAGTCCCTTTGTTTTCATTTCTGAACTTTATTTTTGTTTAATTATAACAAAAATGGCAAAAGATGCTATGTCTTTATTCTCAACTTTTAACAAATGTGCCTTGGTTATAAGTTGGACAAGCAAAGGGTGATTGAAGGTTTTTTTGCCTTGCAAATCAGATCTTGGCTTTTATGGAGGAAAGAGACTCTGCCTAAGATGGGACCTCTGAGGAAGGGGTAAAATGAAGGATATGCTCACAGCAAATTAAGGTAAGTCAAATGTAACAAGAGATCATCAGAAGGATTGAACAAATAAAGTAAGGAGACAACTGTTCACAATGATTTTCAGGTCATTTTTGGTAGACTATGGAGAGAATGAGTGGTGAGGACATAGGGAAGAGCAATAGCAACTGTGAATCCTAAAGAAGGAAGAGAAGGGAAAAATGTCATGACAGAGTGTGAAATAAAGCTCTGAAGTGGAGACGGACATGTGCACAATATCTTGCTCATTAGCTGTTGGTTTATATTCCTTGCCTCAGATTTGTCGCTTCTAATTATCTTTTCACCTTTGGTTATTAACTGCAATCACAGAAAAATAATGATCACCAGTCTTGCTTTGAAATATTCAATGGATAGTACATGAGATTATAACCGTTTTCTTATTTTGACCATATAAATAGGAATAACTAAGAATTTAAATAAAAATAGTTATGAGTATGAGTTAAATGTTTTTTAAAGTTTCCATAGTAAGAAGAAGGTTAACTGCTGGATTCCTTGACACTCACACATGCCTGATATGTTTAGTATCTTGGACGCAATTTTCCTTTCCCTCCTCTCTTTCTTTTTTTATCCTGTGGAAGCTAAAACTTTATTATAAAATTGAAGATAAGTATATCAGTTTGTTGGATGCTGGCAGAGCAGAACACAAGCAATGAGAAGATAAGGGAATTTGGTCAAATACAAAAAATATCATGGAACCTAAACCAAATGACATCAGATAAGACCTCTACTGACTTTCTATTAAAAATGTAATAAATAAGGATCACAGCAAAAATCTTTTTTTTTTTTTTTTTCCCGGCACTTTTTTTTTTGTTATTGTCTCTAGTGCTTCAGAAATGTATCTGTATTAGTGCTGTTTTCCCATTTATAATAAATAAATGCAAGTCAGCTTATATTTAAGGTCTGACAGGTCCAGATTAAATGATGCGACTCTTTCAATATATATATACATATTTAACTTATAAATTTAATTATACTTTTGTGGGACAGCTTATTGATATGCTTAGGGATTTAGGCATAGTATTAGCAAGTCAGTGAATCCTGAATTCTTGATTATTAGTTCTGATAAAGGCCGGTAGCTGGTGAATTGGATGGAAATTTGGGTTAAAATCAGTTTAAATGTTAACGTGATCAGTAGTGACAATGTTTGGATTTGGGTGAGTAATCAACTTCACAGATGTTCGGAGCTAGGCTCTTGGATGACAATACCGCCGTGTATTGAATTGGTTTGTGGAGCATAGTGCAGCATTGTTGAAATAGTTCAGCTACACAGACTGGTGCTATTCTTGGCTCTTGGAAAGGTCTGCCATTTAAACTGCTGCTTCACCAAGTGGGAAGAGAGAGATTGCTGAAAAAGAGAGAAAAAGACAGAATTCCCTCCTGAGGTCTATTATTAATTCTAAAATCTCATCCATTCACCAGAGACTTTCAAGAAGACAGTTTGTCTGCAATGTCTGTAGAGTGTCACCGATGATGAGAGGCAGTTGCAGATAGCTTTACTGTTGGGCTTTCTTCACCCATCTTGGATATTTTTCTGTGCAGATGCAATTATTCCTAGCTGACAATTTTTATGGATTTAGCAATGTGGAGACTGGGAATCGGACCATGAATTGCAAACAGCACATATTTAATTGTCAGCTTGTCCAGGATTTTAATGTGTCTAGAGTTTGGTATCACCTTGCTAGGGACTCAGGTAAGCTTTACGTCACTGTGTAGAACTATAAAAATAATAAAATGTATCCTTATTCACGGCATAGCCTGTTGGAGAGAGGTAGGGGAATTGCAGCTGCTCTTAACAGCAACGCACTCCTCATTTCATTTCCTATGGTACCTGCAAACAGAAAATGCTCACAGTTTCAGCTGGGGCAGCACATTAGAAATAAGGCATAGAATGGATAATTTTGGCCTTGAAAGTATCATGAACTTGTTTTATTTCTGAGGACATTTTGTAGATTGTTTCCATCCAGGAATATTTTAACTTTTCCAGCAGTTCAGCATTCACATCTACCTGTGTGGCTCAAACCAGGTTATCTCAGGGCTTTGGTACTGATAAACTTTGAATGACAGGGAAAATATATGTTACAGACTGGAAAAGGGAGAGTGCTTTTGATGGGAGAGGAATCCCCTTTGGGCTTGACGCTGTCTGTGGCCTTAGGTGAGGTTCGCTTAGTGGTGTCTGCTCAGTCTCCAGTGGACAATAGTCTGTGCCATAAAAAGACTCCATGCATAATACGGCATATTTGTTGGCCTCTGCCTTGAAGAAACCCAGATGAGAGCTGTTTATATCCATCTAGGGACTATCTCCAGTAGGAAAGATAGTACTCTTTGGCTAACAGATATCTATGCCATTTCATTTTATTCTACCTTTCAGTCTTATGGATCTTTTTCTTCTGCCTTTTTTTTTTTTTTTTTCCTCTCTTTTCATTTAACTTATATGTGGGGAGTTTTAAACATCTATAACTTTCTTGAAAACCAAAAAGAATGGAAATGATAAGCATTCATCATATGATTTAATTAAATTTAAAGAATGTTAAACACAATATGTACAAGTGTATAATCAGTGTCCATATAATTCTTTCTCCTTCATGCTTTAAGTTCTCAGTTCTTAGGCAGAATTAGGTTATAAAAAGTTAAGAGTCAACTGTAAAAATCAGATCTCAGAGAAAACACACTGGGAAAAGAAAAAAAGACAACAAACCCACAAAAAACAAAAGAACCCTAACACATTCATGCTGTCTGCCTGGCAATACTAATCTTTACCCTTGTAGGGGCCACACACAGTAGGCTTACAACAGGGTATTTCCCCACTACTAGGCTCAATTTGGGGCTCACAAATGTGACACACACATCTGCACGCTCACACATGCATCCCCTGGCAGATGAGTGAGAGTCAGTAAGAGAGAGAAAGTGTGTGTCACACCCTCTAAATTCAGGTGGCCTCAAGCAGTGCCATATAATCCCAGCCTCAATTAAACTTTCCAAGGTCAGTAGTGTTCTACCAGGTCAGACATAAATAAGTCAGGTGAGAGTCCTAGGGCACTGAAAAGCCATATTTATTCTTTATCCACAGTTCATAGCTATCAAATGAAGCCTAACAGAGAAAGGGAGAGTGTGTGTGAGAGTGTGGCTCTCAAAGCTGTTGTAAGTACATTTATTTATTTATTTAAAGAAATAACACAGTTCTGACTCATCCCCACCTTAAAACTGCAGAAAATTTCACTGTGACTGTGGAATTTTCAGGAGGACAAAGGAAGAGATTTTAATTCTGTAACATCATGTTAAATGACTAATTCATTCAAGTGAAAGTATCCTATTAAATCTGAAGATTTTTTTTTTTTTTTTTAAGAGGGAGTTCTCATTCCTTTAAAATTAAGTTTTGTCTATAGCTGAATCTTTGCTGCATGGAGTGTGAGATCAGATGCTACCACAAACCCCTCCTGATTTCAGATACACAGATTTCATGTCCTGATTCAGTCAGTAATGAAAACGGGCCAATATTTCACAGTCTATTGTGCTTGTAAACAGACTATTTAGCTTTCTCTTGTTCTGGGGAAGCAGAGGAAAGAGTAGGGAGAATAATGATGTTTATATCTTAGTCCAAAAGTGTTAAAGACTGTGGACTTGTATTGGCTTCTCCAGGAATCAGACCCACTGAGAAGAGTTACCACATTTCAGATAAAGTAATTAAGGACAGTTGAAGTCCAGTGATTTCTGTACTGTCTAAAGAACTAAGTGAATTTTCCAGGACTCTATGACTAATAACCAAATTAATACATCTGTTTTAATAAACCAATTTACCACAAGTCTGCCTTGCTCTGCTGTATAATATTTTAAAGCTGGAGTTTTGACATGCAGAATTAGACCTTTCTCTTATTGTTTAGTTGGGGGAAAAAAAAATAGTTGAGGACTGTTTTAGGGAGAACTATTAAAAATAAAGCAAAACAAAACAAAACAAAAGTCTTTCTCCTAAACTCTCACTTCTCCATCTCCAAAAAAGAAACACACTGCACCACCTATCCCCCGCCCGCCCGCCTCCTCCCAACCCCCCCCCCCAAAAAAAAAGAAAGTGCAAGTACTGTTATGCTGTAAGATTATTATAAGCAGAAAGTGTAAGTACATTTTTCTAAGAAGGGCTCAGAGGTCTGAAGCTGGTTTTGTTCTGTTGACCTAACTTGATTTACACCAGTTTACACAGTTGAGAAACCGATCCATTAATGCTGCTGGGAAAGTCGTCTCATACCTTTTGTTTGTTTTTCCTTATATAATCTTTTTATTATAATTAAGATATGGTGATCTATTAAGTATGATAAGGTATATATATATATATTTGTTTTCTAATGACTTTCACTATTCTGTTGAGCAAAAATTTTGAAACTGCAATTGGGTAATAACAAAAATAAACTTCCAGATATCTGTGTGAATAATAGTTCTAGCTTTTATTTAGTGTATATATGGAGATCACATCATTAATTATTGTGAATATTCAGACAGCAGATACTTATACATATGGTTTTGAATCATTAAATATATACAGTTTTTGTCAAGAGTAACTTTTAATGTGAGAAATATTCAAACACATGTATAATCACATATTTATCTTCCTTCTAGTAACTTACAGACTTCCAATCAGGGAATGGAAAAAATACTAGGTGATTAGCATGTCCAGATACATAATGATGAGTGTTGATTTGCTAAAGTGAGCACTTACCAAACAAAGAAAAGCATTTGTCAAAATTGTTATACAGTTCTGGATATATTTCCTCTATTCATTGTCAAGCAGCAGTATTAGTGATTCTGATTGTGAAAATCTTAAGATAAAGTTAACATAAAAAAGCCCAAGCATTAGGAATAGATTATGGTGGACAAAGTGTTATAGAAAAGCATTTACAGAAATATCAGTTTTATTTTCTAGGCGTTCATATTAGAAATCATTTTAACACTTGGTATCCATTAACATATGTGTTAAGAGTCCTCTGCTTCTGTGCTTCTGGTTTTAACATCTGTGCCTATACAGGAAAATCTTGATAACTGTTTCTGAAGGTTTTATGTGCTCTTTATCCCAACACTGTATTGCAATCCATGTTATGCCCACTACAATAATAGGAGAATTGAGATCAGATGACTAGTTCTACAGATTAGATGTGGAGAAAAGGTGTTACAACATACTGAATTCCTCTTAGATTTTTACTGTACACTGTATTTCAGTGAGAGGACAAGAAGAGGGGAAAGGAAAATTTATCTTTTTGTTATACCTGCTTCTATCATGTTACCCCAACTAGCTCTCAAAAATGTGTCTTGGTGGTGCATATGTTACATGTCTCATTCTCAAAGGAAGGAATTAAAGCAAACCTCAAGCAATCAATGCCGTAAGAAATTTCACCAATAGCTGGAACAAAAGGTGATTAAATGAAACTGAATCCAAGAACACTTTTTCCCTGAGAGGAAAAGATAAAATGTCCCTTTAAGGATAAGTTGATATAAATGTATATAGAGTTTTTAAATATAACTCCCACCTCACCGAAGCACTCAGTCTTAAATATTGGCATGTAACAAGGCTATGGAAACTCCTTCAGCTGGAGGGTTCCATTCCTAACTGAACAGACTTTTTGATCATTTACAGTCATCGCCACAATGCTAAAGATACCAATTAAGGGATATGAGCCAAGTCCTTTTTCCATGTCCAAGTTAGATTAGTTAAAACATCCAGAGTTATTAACTGGAGAGAGAATGCAAGGGCATTAAAAAGGGCATTATATAGCTCAACATTTTGTATAGCGTCCATGTCTTCTGGTTCTCTATTTATTCAGAATAAACTCTTGAAGTTAGTGGCTGAGAAAAAAGTAACTAATCATGAAGTTGTCTTCTGAGGAGTTTCTTAGCCCAGGGAAGCAGCACTGTAGCAAACAAATTGAACATCTTTTTATCTTTCATGGATGTGAATAAAGTCGCTTCTGAGAGGAGGGTATAAAGTGGGGAAGCACGTGTAGTCTAACTGTCATGAAATGTGGAAATGCAGCAAGAACAGATTTTTAGTCATCAGAAAAGGAATCCCTTTGACTTTTATTGCTGAATTCATTGTGCTGCTAAGCATGCTTTACCTCATGTCTTATGTTCCCCATCTAGCAAACATGGATAATGATTTACTTTTGGTGCAGTTTAGACTGAGAAAGAAATTGGTACTGAATTGACTTTTTCCACATTCTGGAGTCCTTTGGGGTCTAAGAAGTCCCACGGGTTCCTCCAGATTCAGCCTGTGGCAGAGGTCCATGTAAGGATTGATCTACTGAACAAAATCTTTGCTTTAGCTTACTCTTTCCTCAGGACCTACTCACCATCATGGGCAGGAGGACATGGTCAGTATGCACAGCAGAAATTGTTCCATTCATAATCAGACAGACTTTGCAGCACAACTTTTTGGCTACTTTGATTACATAGTACTGGAATCAAATGGCTGTGGAAAATAAGCTTCTGTCTCTAATCTGTTTTGAGATGCCCTTGGACATGGTGCTGGGGGACAAAAAGTAAAAATTATTTATTATTATTTTTGCTATTTCTATAGATTTTTACACATCCAGAGTTCACACTGGGGGAGAAAGTTATGAACCTGTTATCTTTCATGTGTTATATTATTGATCAAAACCAATGATGATGTTAAAGTTATATAAATGTTTTGTAGGCCTATAATGATTCATGGTTTTCTATACAGTAGCAATGTTCCTGATGTTGTTGCACTGTCTGGAGCTTATGTTCTGATAATGCATGTTTTCCTTCCTGATTTAAGAAATAGCTTATGGCTAAAAATCCTTAGATCTTCTCTGACTTATTGCATCTTTTTTCTTTTTTTTCCTTTTCTTTCCAACTTCTTATTCCTATATATATGTATAGTATAAATATATGTATTTGTAAACATGTCAGCTTTAGAGATATCCCTGATGTGATACTCTTATGAGTTGTCTCTGAAGACTGGTATTTATATTGAAAAATTAATTTGGCTAGACCTTGTCTGTGAATCTATCATTTGATGGGGGTACTTTAATCAGCGTGTGTGGCCAAAATGTGGCCACATCATTTACTATCTTGTGGGGGACAGGGGAGAGGTTGCTTATACTGTTAAAACAGCATGCAAAGTCAGGTAGATCTATCATAGTTACAGTACAGAAGTAATACATACACAGGGCACTCATGCCCTGACTCTTGGCAGCGGGGGATGCATTTGGGAAGGCAAGGGGTGTGATGGGGTACACCTTGGGCCAACCAGCTGAATGGTCTACAGGGAACAGCCTCTAGAAACATGACCTATCTCAGTCCTTTGGTCCAAATAACATTGAGGTCTGGGTGCCAGAACCAAACAGCAGAAGGTTGGCTTCGGGTACTCTTCTTGGGTTTTCGTTGAGGTGATTGGGGTAAAGAACAGGCTTGTAAACTGTTGTCCAGAAATATAACTAGTTTTGTTGTTTACACCCTCTCCTTGGGCAATAGTGTCAATGGAAAGTACTATGCTTCTACAAAGATACCAGTGTCTGATTTTCCTTGGAATTTCCTCATGCACTGAAATCTAAATGTTTATGATGATATCTGTGTTGATTTCTTTAGTCTTAACTCAGAAAACATTGAAGTCAAGAATAATCTTCCCCAAAAAATTTTGTTCACAGAGGTCCTTGTTAAGGACAAGACAAACGAATTTCCTCTGTTGCAGAGACTACTCACAGATTTAGTAAATTTTATTTTTTTAAGTCTATTTACTAGAAATGGACTGTGTGTCAGCTAGCCCCCTGGTTCCTTAGACTAAACTTGCTGAAGAAGTGGTGTGCAAAAGAAAATACCCACTTTGTTTTTATCTGCCATGCTGTAAACCACCTACTTGTGTCCTTTTGTGTCTTTTGTAAAGCCTATTAATAGCTGTTACAGCTAATTGCTGTGTTTAGCTTGCTGTGTTCATCTATGGGCAGAAACCAGGGAGATCAAAGAGCAGTATACTCCATAAAGTCTTGCAGTGTTCATTCTGCAGTTCTAATTCACCTTCACATGGCCGAGGTACTACACTGAGGGATGGCACAGAATATCCAAAAACAGATGGAGAGAGAAAAATGGGTTTTATTTCACTGAGACTTTTGGACTGCTTCAGCTGCAAGCTCAAAATGATGTGTTCTGCACCACTCTGATGCAGGACAGTGCCTTTGCAGGCTACTCCAAGGCCTCTGTTATCAAAAGCAGCCTATGAGGGATGATAAGTTTTTCCTTTTCTAAAAAAAAAACAGTTGCATAGGATTTGACAAAACTTCATGAATCATGAAGTTTCAGTCCTTCAGTAGATGTTTAAAACCCACAAAAAGCAGTCTCATTAATTCTTGTAAGAAAGATTTCTTTTTATGTTGTTGGGCAAAATACATTAGGAATCCAAATTTGGTGTCTCCCAGGGGTCTGTCTTGCTTTATAGTATTTTCCAGATCCCTGACACATTATTACGTGCTGCCTGCTCATGTAAAATACAGCTTTTTTTGTCTCTGCTTCGATGGATTGTTGATATAAAATTACCAGCTGATGTTTATACACAGACATAGAAAGAACAGTATTCTTAACTATTCCTATATATTTTCTGTCATTATGACTGTAAGGGCTTGTCTGAATAATAAAGATTCCCTTGAGTGGGACTCACTAGGGTAAATGACTGTTTAATAAAGACAGATAATGTAGATGAATCATTTTGACTACTTAGAAGACCAATTGTGCTAAAACTCCGAACTTACACAATGTCCTTCTGAATACATTAGGGGTCAAATCCTGCCCCTTGAAATCATTGTAACATTGCGCCTGAGTGGGAAAGGACTTAGGTCTCACTTTAGGAGCAGGGACAAATTTTTAGCAATGTGAATTTGATTAACTTACATGGGTGAAACTTAACTGCTATCATTTTTTAGACTCTAAGATTTTAAGTAGTATAAAAACATACCTACATAAATGTCTATATTCCATCTTCATATGTTGGAATATATGTTTAAAATAGATTTTTGCTAAATTATATGGCTTAGTTTTCTCTCTTCTCCATGATGTGATACTTCATGCTACACTGAAAGAGTAAGAATATGAGTTTATTAAGTTTACTCAGAAAACTATTCAGTCATCTGTATGAGCTCTCGGAGCTATGTCAACATTTTCTTGAAAGATATCTGAGATTATTTGATGTTTACTTTTTTAAGTACAGTATTTGTGAGTAAAAGTGCACAAGAACATTTTATTACATTTTAAATGTAATTCCTGATCCCAGGGTGCTGTCTATATAAATCTGAACAAACCTACGAAATCACTATCTATATTAGATCAGCAAATCCTCTCAGTCCCAGAACTGGTCACTGTGTTAAGAATAAGAGGCAAAAGTGAAATTCCTTGGTAATAAAACTTCTGAGCCTTGACAACTGTGAGGTAATGCCATTTCTTGCAGCATTGCCTAGACCTTTCAAAGTACACTGCTCTTTATTATATGCCTTTCCTCTGCCCCTAAACCTTCACTTCTAAAGTGCACATCTCACAGGTAACTAGTATATAATGTACTTTTCAATCAACCTCCTAATTCACTCAGTGTAGCATGAGTTTTAGATAAACCAGGAAGATGTGAAATGCAGAATAAAAGATTTAGGTTGCCACTCACCTGTTTTAAATCTTTTGCTACATGTGGTAAAAATACAGGAAGAACTCTACTTCAGGATAATTCAGGGTAGTTCAGCTCATGTCCCAGGCAGTGACGACACCAGCTCCCAGCATTAGCACAAGGTCCTGCTCCAATCTTCTGGGGGATTTATATCTCCTTTCAGTCTGTTTTCTCCAAGCCTTTTGTCAAGCCATGTGTAGGAAACAAGACTATGTCTCCCTTAGATCCACCAGCTCTGCAGGGGTTATTTTGCCCTGTAAGCTCCAGTGTCCGTGCTGGTGTTGTGCTGCCTTCACTCTAACATGCTTCTGTGTTTTGACCAAGAGCAGGAATGAGTAGCACTAGAAAGGCTGAAATAGTTTTGATCTTCTGCTGTCTTTTTGGTTTCATGAAGTAAAAATTTCCTAAAGGTGAAACACAGATTGAATCAGTTTTCTTCTGGAAAGTATAACGAGCTGACTTGCAAGGGCCTGTTTCCTAATTACCAGATTTCTCATAACTTATGTGTAAATCCCCTAAGCTGAAGAACCTAAATTCACCATTAAAATTTGTGTTGTGGTCTGTATGCAGATCCAAGCTTTGGAGAGTAATTGTTGGCTGATGCTGTTATTATTTACACTTGAACATGGAGACCATGGTGGGCTTGCCTCTGCTGGCAGTGTGGATAGGTTTAAATTTACTCTGATCAAGGCAAAATACCCTGCTGAGAGGCTCAGGTTCAGCATCATGCTAATAAAGTATGTGACTCTTGGACAAGAGCTGCTTTCCATCTGGCAAGCCCAGAGCATGGGCTTGAATAGGATTTCAGTTGTGTGCAGTAATCCCAGTGGACATAGCTAAAAGTTTTTGAGAGGCCTAATACTTGAGGTAAATATATGGCAAAAAATATAGTCCCATCTCAAAAATACATGCTCCAGAGTTAGCAATCGTAGAGTTCATGAAAGTACTTAAAGATAAAGGTAAGGGGCAGCTAGTGATTATGTACACAGATTTTTAATTTTTTTTTATTTTATTTTCTGGCCTTGAATCAGGCTAATCTTTACTGCACAAGGTAGAGCATGGCCAACATGGAAACATCTGTGTTATGCAAATTCCTCTGAAATGGTTGAATGACAGGTAACTGATTGTATTTTGGAGCTGTTCCATGTAGAGTGAATCAACATTTTCCAGCAAGTCAGACCAGCAAAATCTGCATGGTTCCTTTTGATGCATACCCAGCTGTGAGCTTCTACATTTACTGCTTTCAGCTGAAACTAGAAATAGTTTTAAAAAAAGAAAAAAAGTATTTAGACCTTAGAGATACTGAGAAATCTAAAAGATAGATTGAATTGATCCTGAGATTTCCATTCCAAATTTCTAGCAAGTTTGGTTGCGATAGGTTTTCCTCCCTTTTTCCTGTAGTCCAATGTTCATCTCCCTGACATCCACAGGGAGACATATGAGTGTGTCCTGGAGCAGCTTGATCCTCTCCATGGAGAGGAGTAAGGATGGAGCTCGTCGTGTGAAGCCAGGGCAGAATAGTGCCCCTTGCTGTGTGGGTGGATCGGGGAGACCAACTGCAGGACGAGACTCCAGTCCTTAGACATCAGAAGCTTCCAGATCTGCTCTGTCAGAAACAAGTAACGATGAAGCTTTGTGACAGTCCTTAGCACTGGGTACTGCAGGACCCTACAACACCAGTCTAACTCTTCAGCAGTGATATGAATAACAGATGAGCAGGTCTTGAGAATAAATCCTGTCAAATAGTTTTCTTTCTTCAGAAAGTGATAGTGCTTCACTTCTGGATGGGCTTGCTGTAATCTGGCACTGGATCTTATGGAATTAACATTTCATACCCGTAGCATTGAAATAAATAGGAAACATGATTTCAGGAGACATGAAAATGCAGATATACAAAGAGCTGCATGATTTTCTTCTTAAACATAAGCTTGGCCCAATCAGGAATCCTCATAATTTAATTTGCACTGGCCAGAGATATGTGACCCTTTTCTGCAAAATACTTTACATTGTGTAGATCACATCAATTGTAAACATGCTGAAATGCTCTCTACTACTGTTACTGACTCTGATTCATTAGTGACCTGTACAAGGAGGCAGCACATGATTATTGCTTTAAAAAAAAAAAAAGGAAGAAAAAAAAAAAAAAAACAAAACCAGAAGGATCATCTATCGCTCAGATGAAAGACAGAGACAAAATAACCAATCTGTAATGCAGATTTATTAATAGTCATTCACTGGTTTTCACTGAAATACTCTTCACGTAACCTTGACTTTATTAAGTAGTCCTTAAGGTGCATTTTGAAGACAGATAATGAGTTTGGGGAATAGTCTTATCTACATCAAGCTAATCTTTAACAGCTTGGAAGGGAACTCACAGAAACTTTTCCACTTTAAGTGACATAGCCATGTTCAAATCAAGCCTTTTAAAATGTCATTTTAATAGGAAGAGTTTACAGGCATTTTTAATAGCTATACCTCATAGAGGAATATGATTTAAACAAAGGCGATAGAAAAAGTTATTGAGTTTTTAATAGTATTAATGGGGCTAGAGGGAAGCAGTGTTGGAGAAGCAAAAATGTTACTGTGGTGGAGTGGCACTTAGTGTCTTGATTAATAAGACAAAACAGCTCTTCCTTGAAAACTAAGCTTCTTTTACAGAGACTGTCTCTTTAAAAGGGAAGGCTGGGTGGAAGGCAGGGGTTTTGAGTGGTATTTTGATGCTGAGCTTGCACATGCCACATAGTCCAGCTTCCACAGGCAGAAGTTTGCAAGAGCCTCCTGACCCCTTGTCGATGCAAAGGCCGGTTGTGTGCGTGAGGAAGAGAGGGATAGGGAGGGAAGAACAAAATGAAACTCAGAAGAAAACAAACCCAGAGTCGCTATTTTAATAAGAGTTCAGATTTGACCCATCTGTACTTTCCCCTCAGTTTCCAGTATGTCCTCAAAAATAATTTCACTTTTCCTGCATTGTGTGTAAAAAACACAGATGAGGTTGTGCACCCAGAGGAACATACCTCCAACTCATATATGTTGCTTGCACTGTGGGCTGAGTTCTAACCCACTTGTACAGTTAGATGAATTACACAAACCCTTTTCTCCTGATTCCAGTTGGCTTAGCTCATTTTGTTTTGCTTGCTTTATTGTTTGGGCATCAAATGTCCCAGCTCTCCCAAGTGCACACACATTTGGTTTCTGACTAATGCAAGGCCTCCGTCAGAGAGAGCATTTGTCATTTAAAATCCAGCATGTCTTAGAGTCAGGTCATGACTCAGATACCACAAACTGTATACAGAATAGACCACAAATTCCTCCAGTAAGATTGAACAAGGCTTTCCGAGAAGCCACTTCCCCTGGTGGTTATATCCTAACCCTGACTGACAGGTAGCAAATAACCATGGTTCTTGAGTGGCATTCTTTCAGCTATATTTTGTAAAATTTTTCTCGGCTGTTTAAAGTCCTGTTTTTTCATGGGCATACAGACCAGTGCTTTTGACTGGAGAGGTGGCTACAGAAATTTTGGTTGGTTACATTTTTATGGAAGTATTGACATTGATCAACTTTAAGCTGCAAGGCTGGGGATTTTGAACAGACACCAAACACCAGGGCAAAACTCAGCCTGATCTATTCAGATTCCCTTGAGCTGCAGCTGCAGCTCTCACATGCTTTGTGCACAAAACCCATAAATCGGCTGGGGTTTGCTCGAACGGCTCCTGAACTTTCACAAAACCTTTTGATGAACCTGCTTGGGGCTGGAGGGGGCTAGACAAGGGATGGGAGCAGGGCTGCTGGCTGCCGGGAGGTTTGCAAGGAAACCTGAAACCAGGTGAGCTTCACAGGCTGAGCGTTTCCTCGGGCTGGAGACCTGCAGACATTTCTCATTTGGAAGCAGAATTGGAGTTTACAAATCCGTTAACAAGCCTCACACGCTTGCTGACCAGTAGTAAATCCCAGCTTGATTTATATACTGAATACAGCACTTTGGCATAAGTCCTCAGTGTCATTTTGCAAATGGACGGGGAGCAAGTCGCAATCTTAAATTCTAGCTAGAAAACATGGTCATGAGAATCAAATGGGGTGCAGTCCTTTGATTTAACTTCTCTTTTTTTTCCTTTTTTTTTTTTTTTAATGAAACAAGAGAATTCATTTGCCAATGCACTATTCTGTGCTCTTTTGTCAATAGAAAAGTTGTTTTGCTAATGGTTATCTGTCTGCAAGTCCTTGACCTGCTTGTAAACACATTTCTGCAGGAAAACCCCAGGCCATGGCCTCGAGCCTTTACGTCAACAAGAAGAGATAAAGTGACCAAAACTTAACCTGATCTGGCCTGGAGTGCCCTCTACTGCCCCTTGACCAAATACTTCCCTAATCTGTGTCCTTCTGAAAGGAACAGATTGTTGTGTAAGAAGTATTACCTGGAATGAAATCAATTTTGGGAGCCTGACTTCCTACTCCTTTCCCCCTGCCCATTGCCAAAGCCTGTTGAATCGCTGGAGGTTAAGGAACAAGTCTAGGGTAGATTTTGGTGGAAGGGCAGGAATTTTCCCCCAAATCACCCCCTTTGTTCCCACCCCAGGCATCCATCACCCAAGGACAGCCCGACAGGGCAGCCCCAGCCATGGTCCGTCATGCTGTGTTAAACACACCACCTTCCAAGCCGTGTAACAAATGCAGGCAAAACTGAACTGGCCGATCAAGTTGCTTTTAAAAGCCTTTTGCTGATCCCCTGGGATTTGTTCTGGATTCCCACAGAGCAAGCAGAGGCTTTGATACAGCCAGGATTTGGAGAGTTGTTAAGCTAGGAGCGAGGGTCCAAATTGTGGTGGGGTGCTCTGAGCCTGGCAGTGCTGGGCTCGGGGAGGAGGGCAGGCAGAGAGCTGCTGCGGTGTGATGGCATGAGCATCCCTGGTCTCACTACTGCACCCGCTTGTGGAGGCTGGGTTGAAAGCTGGCTGTAATCGAAGACGCTTCAGAGGGAGAAGTGACACCAAATTGTTCCAGGAAAGGAGTGTGATGTCTGTGTGTTTTTTTTTTTTTTTTCTTATAAGAGCTGGGCTAGAAAAGTCAAGGTGCTTACTAGAAGGGAAATGTACACTGTGGAAAATCGTATGTTCAGTACGTAAGTGAGTAAAGGGGAAAACACAAGACAGCTCTAGAGATAAAATGACAAACTCCAATTGCAGTTCACAATGGGAGCATTCATTGTGCTGTGCCTCTGTTTGCACCCTGCTTAAGCGGCTCACAAGGCCACTGCACCAGGAAGTTTCATGACTAATCGAAAAGCTGGTGGGTCACGTCCCTCCGGGGCAGTGTTTTTTCCATCTCTTTAATTCGGTCACAGGTTGCTGGGCTCAGTGTCGCAATTTTGGACTAACTCCTTTGGCCAGGGTGGTTGCACTGGGCATCTCCAGAGTTGTTGTGTGATTTTAGCAGCAGAGCAAGAAAATTGTACTTGCTGCAAATCCTTTGCTGTCCCAAGGCAATCCAAGGGTTTCTGCTGTGAAGCTGGGCAGCTGGGAGGGAAGACATTGGCTCTTCCCATGGCCCTCTATCCCTGCCATCCAGGACCCTGTGCTGCATAAAAAAATATCTCCATGCTTCATCTATCCAGAGCCAGATGAGGTTTTGGACTGAAAATTGCTGCCCTTATTTTTATAATTTTTATAATTAATTTCATGGTATTCTGCAGGAAGTGTTTAATTCTCTATAACTCTAAGATAACATTTTTTGGGAGACAAAGAAAGACTTGTAGAAAATGGATACTTTTAGGTTATCTTTGTGGTTTGGTTTGTTTTTGTTTTTTTTTTTTTTTGTTTGTTTGTTTGTTTGTTTTTGTTTTTGTTTTTGTTTTATGACAACAATCAAAAACCTTTCAAATCTTTGGTTTGGGTGTTTCATAACAAAACAAAACAAAACCAAATGACCTGCAAAGGGATAATGAGATACTATGGCTGCTATGATTCACAACTTCTTGATGCCCATTCTCCATTTGTTCAGCTTGAACTGGGCTGCAAATGTGTCTTGAATTATCCAGTTTTGATATTTGTAGTTGATCACTGCATGTGAAACTGCACACGACAGACCAAAAACTCACTCAGGATGTAAATCTGAGGCAGTGGAGAAAGCAAAGTTTAAGGAAAAGGCTCAGATGAAATTATACCACTGCGTGTTGGTGCTTACGGGCTGTTAAAACCTGCAAATTTGTCAGGAGCTACCAGACACAGTGACAAAGTTGATTACCCTTAGGTGAGTTTCAGGCCATGAAGCTGAAACCTGTGCCCAGAAGCATCTCCCGCTTTTCTTGGAGGCAGATTTTTGCCTTTTTTTCGCCCATTCATTGGTAGGTAGAGTCTCCTCTGGGTGTCCTGCAGGTATGTTACAGGTTTCTACCAAGTGTTCAGAGGGGAACATGAAATCCTTTAGGTTTGATTCCAGCTGGGTTATTTCCTTAGGATACAGCTGGTTTATAGTTCTTTTATGCATTTAACCTTGTTTATCCATGCAAGGCAGTTACAGTTCCCATTTTGCATAGAGGGATCAATTCACAAGCTTTAATGTAAGCTGGACAAAAACTTTTAAAGTTGCCCTAAAGGAAGTATCATTTCAGCTCTCCTGACAGAAAATCAAACTTTGGGGAACAATGGAGATTATTTTTTCTATAGAAAGGATCTATTTAAGGAAAAGTGATTTTTTTTTTTTCAGTAGGAAATAATTCTAAGAGAAAATTTTTCATCTCCCACATTGAAAATGTAAATCTTAACCTTGCTCAATAATTATTAAAAATCATTACTCCTTTTTTTTTTTTTTTTTTTTTTTTTTTCCCTTACAACATTTTTTTATTTCTATGTTTCCAAAACTCAGCAGGACTTTGAAGATGAATGCAGATCTGGTAGGCACCTTTTCAGATTGAAAAGATTAGTTTTATGGTGAAAAGAACTTATCTTCCTTGTAAAGTATGAAGCTATTTAATCAAAGATGGGCTGGCTGAATCTATTCAGTATTCTCAGATACTTTCCAAACCAAACTTCTGAATACATGCTAGTTATTCTGATTAAGTCATACTCCTGAACTCATTCTGATTAAGTCATACTCCTGAACTCCCTCCAGGCTCTGCACTGCAGATGATATTTATACAGCACTAATAGAGAAAACTTTGTGTGTTTCAGAAAATAATTCTCAAGAAAATGAAAGTTGTGTTCAGCAGATATAACAGGGAAGTTTTCAGGGAAGTCTGACTCTCCTTCCTCTCTTTCTAGAAAAGGCCAGCTTCAATTTAATTCTCAGCCCCCAAATATTACAAGAGGGTAAGTTCTGAAAGCATTGTGACCTATTTCAATGTTGGGTTTGCTCCTAATCAAAATATACATAGTCTTTTTTGTTCCAAAAGTTGCTAAAATTAATTGACAGTGAAGTTTCAAACCGACTTTTGGTAATGGAGCATTTTATCCGTTTTAAACTTGTGAAAACTTTCCTGACTTGAAACTTTCATTTCAGTCTGGGGCTAAGGTACTTTTTGACATTTCAAACCATTTATTAGATGGGACACCTTAGGCTCCAGTGACTCTAGTGTCTATCAAGACAAAGTGAGCACTTGCTATAGCTTAGAACAAGATTAACTGTTAGTAACAGCAGTGCCTAGACCCTTCAGATGAGATCAGCATAGTTTAAGGTATAAAATGTACTACATATATAGGCATCAGATGAGAGAAAGTACACACTGTTATTTGCATGCTTATGTCTTTCTTAAAGTGATGGACTGATCGGTTTATCCATAAACTTTCCTAACACCAAGATTTGGTGAGCTATTAGAAATGGTAACCCTGTAAGCAAGAAACTATATGTGTGACTTTCATACAGGATCACACACTCATATATATATGTGTGTCAATATATACTGGCTGATATAACAAATATCTTTGGTTTTAGAAAAAGACGATTTTCCTTGGGGACTTTAAATAGATTCAGAGGATATTCCAAGGTATCAGACTGTATTTCACTGTGATATTCATATTGTCAATAGTGGGACCTTTCTGTGGAAAATGGGGCTCTTCCTGTAAACATAATAATATTTCTGGATGGTGAAATATACAGTAAATGTTAAACAAGAAAAGAACTAAATTGCAGACTATTCCCTGGTCAGCAAAACCTGCCCATTATTTTTAAGTTTGCTGAATCTGTAGTTTTTACCATTTTTTTTAAACTGTGACTTTTCAGATTCATGAGGGTAGCATAGGTAATCTTCATATTTATAAGGACACACTGTCAACTTGCTTTTCATAATTTATAAACTCTTTTTTTTTTATTATTATTATTATTCCCTTTCCCTGTTGGAAGCCTGAAACTGGCATGTTTCCTTAATAGACCTGGGAAAAAACTGCATTTTTGCTCTGATAGATTCCTTCTCAGAAATAAGCTATCTGTGCTTCATGCAAAAGAGTAGTATCCTAGTTGTCTTAGTAAGGTTGGAATTAATGCTGCAGGGTCTATTTTGCAAGTGTTCACACGCTTTAGGTTTTCAAGTTGCAACTTGCATTTTGGTTTGGTGAGGGATTTGTCAATATGTTACAAGCCCCACATGTATTTTTTGACAAGAGCTAGGTTAATGTTCGTCTCTGTGTTTGGCTGGACTCTCCCCTTTATCCATCCCAACTGAACTTTTCTCCCCATTGTCTTTGCTACAGAACTTCTAACATTCCCGTTCCCTACTATTTACTTCTGGCATGGTGAAAATAGATATTTTTCTTTTGACCCAGCATCAAGGGGTTGGCAACGACAGGCACTCCTTATTCCAAGGTGAAATTAAAGTCGTTTGATAGCCTTTTCCTCTTCCCCTTTGTAATTTCACAGAATTACTTTTCAATGGGGCTTATAAAAGTAAGTATTTCCAGGCATTCAGATTAACCTCACTGCTGGGCTGATATAAGTGGGCAGAAACATTTCTATGTTTTCAGAATTGGTCCCAGAATATGTAAATGGCCAAGCATGTTTTCAGAAATAGCTCAGGGTATTGATACTGATTTATAACTCATTATGAAGTTTAGTAACTGGGAACTTTAAATACCACCTCTTGGGCATGCTAGTCACTGTTATGGCACATGGAATCTGTTTGGAATTATTTTTAATGATTGTTTGAATTTAAAATCTGGTAAGGATTGATTCAAATTTAAGGTCATGAACTCCTTTACCCATTTCCCCTTATTGGCTCAACAAGGGTCCTATTTCATGATCTTTTGGCCATGGTACAACTCATCTGTTTAGTTGAGAAGGTGCTGATATTAGTAATTAAGCTAAAATGACATTGGGGAAGAACCTGTTAATATTTAGTAACATATTGTTGACTCTGTCCATACATCTGCCAGTCTCTTACCTATAAGTTCTGAACTTGCTGGTTAGTTTCAGCAAAGTTTGGCAGAGGAGTAGAGGTATTTATTTAGCATTATCATACAAAATGTTTTTGGAGAACTGGCAGCTGGTAGAGCATAGAGTTCTCCTGTTGGAAGAAAAGACAACTCAGGCAGCTCAGGTGTGTAGATTGAACTGTTGCAGGTTGATCGGAACCAGCTGTAGTGCATTTGGCCCTTTACTGAGCCGAATAAGGAGGAGGCAGCACAGAGTATTGTGTCCTAGTGATTTAGGCAATGTGCAAGACATGCTTGAAGAAACCAGTTATCATTAGTTCCACTGCTGATAGAACAACTTCTGCTTCCTTTTTTTTTATTTTTTTCTTTATCCTTTCTTTATATATATATATATATATATATATATATTTTTTTTTTTTTTTTTTTTTTTACTTGAGAAACTTTTACTGCTGAAGAGGGCCTGGACCACTTCTGTGCCACTTAAGTACTTTTACAAGGTTGAATTTTCTTTGGTAATATACCAAGGAAATAATATGGCTGTGGAGTCTATTACTTTTGATATTCCTCTAGGATGCCCTGCTCTGGGAGTAATAATGAAACCTGGGGGTAAAAACACTTCAGAAAAAAAGATCTGTGTGAGAGGTAATCTAAACATTTTTTTTTTCTTGATATGCTCGGGCTCTATCATGAACTCTCCTGCAGGATTACAGCAGATCCTGACCCTGTTGACCTAGTATCAACCCTTTTCTGTAAGCTGTGCACAGCAGAGAAGGAAGAGGATAGATACTGCAAATGGCTTAGAGGCTTAGATGCAGTAGGCTCTGAGTATCAGCACCAGTTCAAAGGATCAAAGGAGGTCTCTGACTCTCTATCCATGCTAATTAATGGAAGAAGTGGTATTTGGTCTTCATTATGGACTTTAAGAAAGAAAAAAGAGAGAAGTCAAGTGTTTTGTCCTGTGGTAAAGCACTAAACAAGGCTGGTGAAAGTAACAGAGCTGTCTCCATTAGGCTTTCAGCAGCGTTTCAAGAGCATGTAGCCACTTATGAAGTCACGCTTAGGCAGCACTTTCTTAAAAGTTAAATGTCTGATAAATGCTGATACTTCCTGATCTGAATTCCTAATATGCTTCTAGATAGAGCAGGCTTTTGCAGGGATCTCCAGTACTCATGGCATGGGAGAACACTTTAATGAAGGATTGCCTGGGTTTCTCCTGTACCTTCTGCTAGGGACAGGGGTGAAGGCCAGGAGAGCTGATGCTGCCTCTCACCAGATCGGACATTGCTCCACAGTGTGCCTTTCATTTAAATATCTGTAGATTGATATAGAGGTTAATAGGAGGTCAATGGCCAGGGCTCAGATCAGCAACACTAGCAACAACTTGGGGACCAAAGCCTTGATGGGCAAAGGGAGCAATAAGAGTATTTTAGGGATGTTCCTGCATTATATATTTTATTAGCTCTCAAAAAGGGGAATGTAAAGTGCTCTCCTAAATCGTATACAATCCCTTCTAATCCCTGATCTTTTTTTTTTTTTTTTTTAACTCATTCAGATACTGCTTAAATTTGAAAGAAAATCACTGGTTACAGGAAGCTTTACATTTACACATAGGGATATGTTCTGATAATGGGTTCTCATGATTGTTGCCCACTTGTCTTTGCACCTATCTACATATGTATATCTATATCTACCTATATGATACGTACAAATATATGTGTCAGGGCTATAAATATTGTAAAGCAGTAATTCAAGTTCTTATTTGTGTAATCATGCCTTTATACTAGCGGTGTGCGTGAATTTGGAATTTGTAAAAGTATGTTTATATATACCTAAGGATGATTAGGTTTTAACTAAACAAAAACAATACAAATCACGGAAAGCATGTTTTCTGTGGCAATATCTGGTTTTACTTGAAAACTGAGATTATTTTTTTGTTTGCTTTTTGAGTTTTCCAAACAACTGTGAATTTTGCTAAGGGAAAGTGTGAGGTGTTCAAGAGAGGAAAATCTGATATTGATTTTAATTAAAGAATATTTTTTTCTATGAGTTTCCAGTGCATGTGACTTCATGCATGCCAGTATATTTCATGACACAGTATTTGTGCTCCTGGTGGTGCTTGATGGGCTTATGCTTTGGTATGCATATGTTAGTTTTAAACTACGATAATGGTATAGACCAAAATTGCTAATGGTATGATTTTTATCATGGCTTCACTGTAGAACACGACAGCATGTATGATCATTGGGTATTCAAACAGTGAAATGTGTAAAGCTATTTTTCCATAATTGGTCCCAGGACAAGGTGTTGATCTCATGTATAAAAGCCTCCAGATATGCTGTTGGTACAGTTTCTAATTAGGGAACCAGGAAAGAACTGAACTTTGGAAACTGAGATGTGCCCGTTCCTTTAAAAAAAAAAAGGAAATAATCACTTTGACCTTGAACTCCAAAAGGCCCTGAAATCAACTGATTTTACTCTTTAAGCTCCTTAACAAGCATGGGGATTAGAGACGAGCTGTGTAGAAAGGTTCATATTAGATATAAATGATAATGGACAATAGAAATTAATCTATGAGCTCTGCACAGGCATCCTGTGCAAATTCCATTTCCCCAAGATATGGTGATACCATGCTACAGTGTTATATACACCGCTGATAACAATATGACTTCATCAGTTGGGAAGAGACAGAAGAAAACTCAATAGCAGCAGGGCAAATGCAACTTTCATAGATGTCCAATCCTGTTCTAATCTGAGTCTGTTTAAATAACCACAACCAGGTGTATAAAAAAAGGTCAAATATAATCACCATTCTACCTTGTGTAATCAATAAATTCTCTGTTTAGCTATTTATTTCAAGTGTGATGAAATCACCCTCCCTGATAAAGAAGTAAAATTTATGAGAGGAATAAACCAACTTTAGACTGAAGCTGCACGTTTCAGTGGCCTACTGTCTATCCACAGGTAAACAAGGAAGAATGCTGCTGTCACTTTAGAAAAGACTCCTTTGGCAACTTAATTTTTGGCAGATTTCTTTTCCCCTTTTCTTTTTCGCTCTCTTCCCTCAAGAAAGGCTAAAAAAAAATCTGTGTCTGCCTGAAAAAGAGGGAATCTCATCATATCTTGAAATGGAAAAGTGTGTCACATTTTGAAGAGAAAAGGAAAGAACTGAGGAAAATACTTATATGAGGAAAGGAGTTAATATGACTAAAATAATTGGTGGTTTGTGTTTGTAAATATAACTCAGCAGTTTTGTTGTGTGTCCCTCGTCTGTGTGTGTCGTGTGTGTGTTCCTCCCCCTCTTCTCATTTCCCCCCCCCACCCTGAATATACTGAATTCTTCTAAATATCTTCAAAATAATTTCCCTTTTGAAAACCACAGCTGGTTAAAAAAATCATTGTGTCTTTTAAAAGGCACCTCTTGTTAATCTTTTTGTTGATATGGAAGAGTGAGTGATGTGGTCAGACTGGCTACTGCCTGCCATGAAAACTAGTGACAAATGATGTTGCACAACCCTTTCCCTCCTCTGTTGCTCAAAAATTGTTATTTTATTTCACTTTTCTCCATTTCAGTCTGTGTGGCCTGGCAGAACTACTGGAACCAAGCCTAGAATAATATTGTCTCGATTAGCTGATCGGTGTGAGGGCACCTGCAGGCAGATAAAATGTGTTTGTGTTTGTATCGGAATTTGCTGTGTAAAACTCAAAATTGTCATGATTTCAGGACAATCTCCAATTTCTCCTTAAAGACTTGGAAAGCAGGGAAGCAAAATTAAAAAGAAAATCAACTCCGTGCTTTTTCATTAGTTCTGGCAGCTTCCCCTAGAAACACACCCATGCTCAGCAGTATCATTCTTTATTTAGCTCTGAACAGACTGAAGGACCTTAGTGAATTCTTTCTCCCTCCTCCTTTTCAGATAATAGCAATGATGCTGCCACATATTTTGCAAAGTGCTCTTTTCTGGAGCTGAGATTGAGTTACATCCAACGTGATAGACCCCACTGGCAGCCATGCGTTCTTAGCGGAGACATTCCATTACCATGCTGAGTTATTTTTAATTCTATCTGGATTTTTTTAGTTTTTTTTTTTTTTTTTTTAAAACAGTGCATAAAAGAAAGCTATCAAGTTGCTCAATCAATGTTAGTTTATTATTGCTTACCCAAGTGTTTAATAAACCTATCCGAACCCTGGACATAGCTTTAAATACTTCATTGACTGTAACAAAACATATTTTTCCTATCAGACCAAAGTGGCTCTATAAACTATAATTAAGCACTAATTATGAGCTCTACTGGTCAGATAACAGAAGGCAAGGTCCATTGTGTGACTGGCAGAACTGACAATTAAAGGAGATTATTGTTGTCAGAATTGGAATAAAACAAAGAAAAAATTTGGAAAGAGGGGAAGATTTGCAGTTGACCTGAGTAAACTTTACGTTGCTTGCAGGTTTGTGGGAGATTATGACATCATCAACACAAAAAAACCTAAGATATGATGATATAGAACAGATGTAATAAATTGTTCTAGGAAAGTCACATAGTTTATTGGATAACAGGTTGTAGAGTCAGGTTCTGTTTGGCTCCCCTCTCATGCACTGAAAGCAAATACCTAGTCCAAAACAGAAGTTGTATGTTTAGAACAAAAATATTTTCAAGGAAAATATTGTGTCAGTACTTTTTTTACTCATTCCTATAAAGCATTCAAAGCCAAAGAGGGCTGCGTTGCTCGTGGGCTTAAGAACTAGAAAATGTAATTGAAATAGAATGAAGAATAGATTGACTCCCCAGAAAGGGGGAAAAAGACCCTCTACAACAGGTGAAAAGGAAGTGCGGTTTTATAAATTTGTTCCATTTTAACGTGACTGGCTTTTTTTTCACTTGCACCATTTTTACACTGGCTTAGCTTGATTGGCTCCAGTGGAGATTTCAATTATGCCAGATACCACTGAAGTGTTATTAGCAGCCTGCTTGGAATTTCTCTTGAAAGTCTGAAACTGTTTCTGAGCTAACAATATACTATTCTCCCTCTGCCCCTTTGAAATAAAATGTTCACTCTGCAGTAAACCTTGATGTCCTGTTGAAACAGAATGCTTGAACACCAAAATGATTTGACTTTTCACATACAAATTCTAAATTTCCATGGGAAATAGTTTCCAGTTACCTCTAGTGATTGGTATGCTAGTCACAGTTCATATACTCCTAGACCTGATACAGACGTTCAAGGGAGCCAAAAGTCCCTTACACACACACACAAGCACATTACAGCTTCCTGGAACACTGTTTAGGCTTTCAGGTGATGGCTGGGAATGTGGCCAATATCAGAAGGTAAAGGGCAAAAGAAAGCCATGGAAATGACAATATTTCTTCGTAGCAGGCAAGTGCCTCTGCACCCAACTCATGATTGCACCTAAAACTCACAGTACAGCTCTCTCCTCTCTGAATTTTTTATTTTTTTTAGAAAAGCAATTTGCATCTTTTGAAAAAAAGGATTAATAAATTTTAAATGTTCCTGGTGCTTTTGTGCCAACTGGCACTGGAGGGGGCCTGTAACCTTGCCCAACTGCACTATATATAATTATTAATTAGAAAGCATCCTGGGAAGCAATGAGTCTCTCCCCCAGCATAAACCAAAGGAACTCTACTGAATTCACAGTAGGAAAGAAAATTGGTTTTCCTAGGTCACACTTGGGACCAAACTTTATTTTACTTTGACTAGTGGTTCACTATCCAGAGTGGAATTATGGGAATTAATTGGAATAACTTGGGTGCTCATTTTATAAATCAGCTGGCAGAACTCCTGCCGTAATTAATGGGTCTGACTGGCAATCTTCCACAAATACACACCCGTTTCCCAGTGATTTCCACCACGCATACATGCATTTTGCAGGAGCTCAACTTGCAGAGGGACATATTTAAGAGTTTATAACTGTCCCAATGACAGCAAGTTCTAATTTAAAACTCCTGTGTAATACTTGTTAGGAAGTTTTAATATCAAAAGGGCAGCCAAGGTCCTCCATGAGAAATTTCTAGACAGTGAAAGAAACTAATCCTTTTTAGTGATGTTTGGCTTCTCCTCTGCAGTAGCTGATCTCTGATTTCATATTTTATATCCATGGTTTGTTAATGAAATTTTCTCCTTTAAAGAGTAACCAGGCGGATAGAAAAATTAGCTGATACTTTGCAGTAAACGTTTGAAGTGAAATTCAAGTAGCAGCCTGAGGCTCACAGTATGTAAAGCCAACTACCAAAGTTTTTTTTTTTTTTGGGGGGGGGGTGTTGTTTAATCTATTTTTCCTTCTCAGGGGACCTCTGCTGTATTAAATTCTTTGGTTGAAGAGAAGCAGCCAAGTTGGCATTAGAACTGACTTAGCAATTTGCATCTTTTGAAAAGGGATTAGCAAATTTAGAATGTTCCTGGTAGCCCTATGCCAGTTGGCACTGACAGGGGTCTATAACCTCACCCATCTCCACCACTGCCTGACATGGGTCTACCTGAAAGGTCTTATGAGGCTTATTACATCTACTTCAAAGAGAAAAAGAATAGGAAATTAGGCAGCAGGAGCATTTTTATGTCCATATGTAGTGGCAACACTGCTGTTTATGGTGCACACAGGTAAGATAGGTTTGCTCCAAGCTCATCCCTGGATGTGTTGTTCAGGCTTCTCTTACCTTGCACCCAGGTTTATGAAGTTTTAATAGCACTTTGAAATGCCCTGTGATATGCATGAGGCAATGTCCCTGGCCTCACAGCACCTCAAGCATGGAAGTGTGAGCTGGGTCTCACTGGAGACTTGGAATCACAAAGGTGGGTTTTACCTCTGAATTTTATCCTGATCAAAGTTAGTCTTCTAGTTCAGTCACGAGTAGTTTTAGAGGATGTCCCTGTAGACCATGGAGAAGAAAAAGCCCTTTGACAGAACAATTAATCACATCTGTCTTAGGACGCAGTTACCATGAATTAGATAAATCTGTGACCATGGAACCAGATTGACTGTTATCACTGGAGAAATGCAGCTACTTGTAATTTATAGGGAGGAATTGTCCTTTCAAAGGGCCAAATTTTGTCTGTGGTCTACAGGAGGTGCCAAAACAACTTGGTTAGGCTGGATGGCTGTGTAGGTGGCCAATTTGAAGCCCACCAGAAATTGTCACAAGAGTACAGCTTCAGATGGCTCAAATTTCATTCTAGGCCCTGAAAGTTATATATCTCAACAATTTCCTTCTGAAGAACCTATAATCATCCAGTAAGAAACACTCGGCATACAGACAGGGGTAGAATTTAAGTGTTCAAAAGATTTCTTGGAGTGCAAGACAATGCCTATTTTCAGCAAAATATGCAACATTTCTTCAGTTTTTCCTCTGGAAATTTTGTTTGAGAAGTCACATTACATTCCTGTGCATGTTCTTATAACACTAAAGATACTCTCGTGAAGTTAACTGATTTTCAGTAGTGACCAAAATCCAGTCTTCTGCTTTGTGGGACTTATCCTTCATTTCTCTTAGGTATATAAAAGGCTTACAAGAAGAGGAAACAGGCTTACACAAAATTCCCCAAATGGTAGAACAGACACTTTCTAAAATTTATTCTGAAGACAAATTATCCTGGATTTAGGGGGATCAATTAATAAAGCTGTCTTCTTGTTGAAGATGCTCAGTTCCTTAAAGGCTGAGGGTACAGTACTGCCACCACTGTGGTGATGCAGGGGGGAAGACAGCAGACCATCAGACAGTCATATCCCAAATCAGATCCAGGGCCTCCCACTGTGCCCAGAAGAATGGGAAACTCAGGACAGAACAAGCCCTTCTCAGGACCCCCATTGGGAAATAGTGGTCCATCTTCATTTATCAAGCATAAGACTGGGAGCTTATGTAGTAAGTGAAAATGTGATGAGTGTTTCCTTACTTCCTCCCTGTGCACATTTTATATTTCCTATGTACATCGTCTGATATTATGTGCCTGTAAAGCTTCAGCTTTATTTATTTTTTTTTTAAAGCCACCTGTTTGCTTTACTTTTAATGTTTCTGCAATATTTGAAGCCCTATAAAACTCTGTGGGTAATTCTGGTAGAATAAATATAATGGGCCAAATCCAGCCCATACAGATTTCTTATAGCTGGGACTGTGATAATGTGTGCACAGTAAATAAGGATCGGGTGCCAAATAATTCTAGCAGATTTTTTTTCTGTCCCCTATGATTTCCCTGTTTGATTTGACCAGGTTGCCTGCAGTCTGAGGCATGTGTGAGGGAAAGCAGAGGTAATGAAAGGCCTTCTGCAAGTTAGACACGAAAGATGTCTTTGTCTTCCTTTCTGAAGTAAAAAAATTGTGCCAAGAACTTAATTCAGCTGCTCATTTGGATAAAACTAGACACCCTGGTGTCAAGTGAATAAGAAGCAATGGGAGGTCAATGTATCTCAGTGATACAGGAGAAGGGGGTGACCAGAACTTCATAGTGATCAGACCATGTATATATATGCGTATAGAGTACTTATATCAATGACTAGGTAGAGCATGCATATGACACGCATACACATGTGCAAGGCTCTCGAGGTGCAGAGAAGGAAGTAGCAGCTTCCTTTCCTCTGCATACACACCTACTCCCTCTGAACTGAGGAAGAAGAAAGGAAAGATTCAAATTATACACCCCAAATTATTTGGAAGTATCCTGAATTATTAGGAAGGCAAAGCTATGGCCCATCAGGGAGTGGAAAATGTAATAACGACAAGTTTTGTGCCTGAAGGGAAGGCAGGAATGAAATCAGAAAGATCCGATGGGGCCAGGTGAGTAAAGAGTCAGCCAAGCAAGGGAGTGAGAGATACCCGGAGGCTGTGCAATATTCTGGCAAGGAGCCACACTGCTGGGGAGAGAGGAGGAGTGTGTGTATGTGCAAGAGACAGCAAAGGGGAGGGGGAGAGGGAGAAACAGCACACCTTAGTGGGCACTGGAGAGGTCCTCTGACATCATCAGCCCCTGTCTCTTTGGTGGTGGCCTTGGATGTAGAAGGAGGCACCCAGGTGCACTAAGCCCCAAGAAGGTAGGAGCCCAAGCTTCCATGTTTGCTCCTCCATGGGGTACTCACCCCTGGACACCTTGGTGGGAGCAGATGGCAGGATACAGGCACTGTAATTCTGAAAATGTCAAAAACCTGTGAGCTGCAGGAATCCCGGATGAGCTCAGCTGGGGTGGCTGGGGAGCAGGGACCAACTGTGACAAAGTTATTTCTGTTAGCCCGTGAAAAGCAACTTCAAAACCAAGGTTTATATTTACCATTGGCTGTTTAATAGGGGATTAGTTAAAGGGAATAAACTAGCAGTAGGTTGAGATGTGACAATGGGGACAAAGACTTAACATAATGTGCTTGAAAATTACGTTTGCCTGTTGCCAAGCAGATGTGGCCTGTTCATACCCATACTGGTACCCCAGCAAGCCTATGGCTGGTCAGATTTCCACCACAGCCACTGAACTATGAATCAGTCCCTTATGTAAACGTGGGAAGATGAGTTTTTTTTTCTGAGGAGTATTATTAGCAGAAGGCAGATCGGCATTTCTAGGTTCCCAGAAGTGCACAAACCCTAAAGCGTCTTAACTTTTTTTGACAGCGTGTGTGGAGTCACAGGCACTTGGGCTATAAAAACCTGACTGCTTTCCTACCCTGACACTGCTAGGTTATTCCATGCTCTCTGCTGATGTTTTCCTCACTCCTCCAGCACCAGCTTTCGAGAACCTTAACTTTACAAGGTGTTGCTGTGGCTGTTGCTCCACATGCCAGTCTCTCCCTGATGAGCTAGGAGTTGTACAAAGGGAATGAAAGAGCTCTTCAACCCCTTTCCAAAGCTCTGGTTTGTGAGAAAGTGATAAGCCTCACTTCTGCCCAAGTGATTTTTCTTTTAGTTAGGCAGCAGTAATGCCACTGAAGAAGAGCGAGCCAGGGCTGCCCAGGTAGAACAAGCGACCTGCTGAAGGCTGCTTGGAGTCATACAACCAAGCTGGACCTGCTTGAAAAAGAAGGCAGGAAAGCAGGGATGGGAGGGAATTAACTGGTTCTAGGAGGTGGTGTGGCTGCCTGAGATGCTGTTGTAGATATAAGCATAGCTACTTCTCAGCCTTGATGACATCTGGTGTCTCTGATCACAGCTAGCTGAGGGATCTGCAGAGCAGGTTGATTGAAGGCCTTAGGACATGTCAAGGGGAACAAGCACAGGACAGAGTGCCAGCTCGCTGGGCAAATGGCAGGAAGCCTGTTTTTATCAGGATGCTGCAGGCAGGAAATGATTTGAAGTACACAGCCTTTTCTTGTAGAGTGATTGAAGGAAGGGAGGAGAACAAGAACAGGAGCAGCTGTGGCTATATTTCAAAGTTGGTTTCCATCTTCTTTCTTGTGTTACTGCTCTTTCTTTACCTACTCAAAAAAAAAAAAAAAAAAAAAGAAAAACCCACCAAAAAAAAACACAAAAAAACCCAAACCAAACTCCCAAAAAACAAAGGAAAAAAAAAAAAGAAAATAAAGCAAACAAACAAAACCACACAACTAGGTATTTCTAGTTCTATTTCCTCCTCTGTGTTTTTAAGGATATGTGTCCCAGATTGGCGATACCTCAGGTACATGGAGAGAGTTGTTTTGAAGCCAATCTCAGCTCTATCTCCGGTTCTTATGGGCTGCTTAGGGTTGGCTGTGGAGTGAATTACAGCTGTTTAAGGAATACTGTGAATGTCAATGTGGTTGTGTAGGGACATAAGCAGACTCAGGATCAAAACAGAAGAGTCAAACTGCTGGTATATACAGCCCGGAGGGAAGGTGGTGTGGGCGTCTGGCAGAGGCAGCCAGGCTTCCCTTCCATGATATCACCCCCAAATCAGGGGGAATGGCCATGTATTCCATAGCTGCAAAATGCAGCTGCCTCAGGGAGCATGAGAAACCCATACATTTGCAGAAGTAGGCATATGGCATCTGCATTTGCAAAGCTGTGCTCTTTTTATTATCCAGACTGGCCAGTTGAAAGGTTGGCTTGGTTCTGTTAAATTGCAGACATGCACTCCATGCCAGAGATGATAAACCCTCAGCCTTCTTCATTTCACTCTTTCAGATTCTCTTCTGCTTGCTTTCCTTTTGCAATAATGTGAGAGGTTTTTCTTGGCTGTCCTCTTCCCCCTTGGAGATCAAATATAGGCTCTGTTGCTGAGTTTCTGAATTTATGACAAGGACCAGATTCTTCTAGCCTCAGTTTCCATTAACAACTATCTCACAGAAGCCGCGTTTGGACCATTTGTTTTGTCTTTTGGCACCAGCTATTTTATGAATGAGAAACGTAGCAAAGGGCAAACAATCAGAAAACTGGTTTCACTGTTCGCTACCTAGTGGGAAAGTCTTTGTAGCCCTTAGGTCTGGCATTACAACTTACAAACTCTACACTTGTAACTGTTGTGTAAAAAGCTGTTATTGCTCTTAAAACTAGTCATTGGGGTTGAAAGATAAATATTATTCCATATCTTATTGAATAAAATATATTATATCACAGGTGATGGAGACAGATTGTCTCAATAAATTCTGATACTGTATTCGGAGGAAAAGTGGCAATAAAAATGCTGATGACTTGACACAGGGAGAATATTGAATGTCATTAACATGTTATTTCCTCTGTTCTGATATCACTGTCATGTTCTTCCCACTGCTCTAATCTCTATCAGTTGTGGGCTTTTTTTTTTTTTTGGCTTTGCTTGTTTGAATGAGAAAAATGACATTTTTTTCAGTCCTTTAAATTAACCACTACTTGAGAAATGATTAGAGATAGGAGGTGACATCTTCAAATATACAAATTAAAACATGGTTTGATATTTAATAGTATGCTATGTATGGGTTCAAGAGGAATCCTTAAGACTGTCACTATCATCTGATAGCCAATTACAACAGTCATAGCCATCTGCATGGTGATAACAACAGTATCTTGCTTATATAAAATTCTTTGAAAGGACTTAATGCAGGTAGTTGTTGCTGTTCATGTACAGATGGGGAAACTGAGGGATGGGGAGGTAAAGTGAGTCACTCAAGGTCATTTGCTAGTCCAGTGTCAGAGCCAGATTCCTGCAATGTGTCCTGGCTTTATCCAGTAAAGATGTATTGCCCTACTATTGCTGTGAAACTTGATTTATTGCACAGTGCAGCCACTTTTCCCAACCCATGCTAAACTGTACCTGCTGGAGCCACAGACCAGCAAGTTTTCAATTGTTCTTACTAGAGATACTTCTGGTTTTATTTCCTGCTCCTGTCTAGATATGAACTATCTCTCTAAATATATATACTTCACAATGAGGGTTCCATAGCTGAGAATGTATATGTGTACAGTTATAAAACGACCCCTCTAGGAAAAATAGCAATAATCACTGTCTTCATCACCTTTCTGTAAACCAGAATAAACCCACCACTCTTCAGAAAGCCTGAATCTGCCCAGGCATTCCCATTCTGTCACTCTGTGCCAGAAAGCCTGTTGTGATAGCCCTACGGGAAACTCAGATCAGCTTGTACCAAAGAGCATTTGGATCACATGGATTGTTTGGCATCCTCATGAGAGAATATGCTGCTGGCCTTGAATGATAGCAATTAAAGGTGCAAAGAAGTCATCTGTCTATTTGCTAGGGCCAGTATCTAGTTTGGTCTCCTACGGTAATCTTGTGCTTTATCCACAGCTAATTCTAAATGACTCCAGGAATAGCCACCACTTCCATTACAGGACCATTTCATGCACTGTTATAGTTTATTGTCAGATGGTTTTCAGCAATTAAATTCTAAATTGATTTCACAGTTGTACATGCTGCTTCTGTTATTTATTTTAGTCCTTACCTGTCCTAGGGAATGGGGTACCTCTGTCTCTTCACAAGTAGATGCTGCTGCAGAGCTGAACGGAATATTTTAAGTGCCTGAAAAATAGACTTTTACTTAGAAATAGTGTACAAGGCAGGTATAACAGAATTTAATTCTCACAAAGCCTCAGCAGTAATACTGATGGATTTTGAAAAGGGAAAAATACCATAGGTCTTTTGCTATGTGCCACAGTGCCTACATTTTTCTATTTGTTCTGGTGTCCTGTAGGAAGATGTTATTTCTCAACATAGAACAGAAGATGGAATTAGCTCCCTGGTATAGCTGCATTACTGCTCTGCTATTCACTTCTTGACTTCAGCTCTAGTGCTTACAGGTCCTATCCTGCTAAGTTAATGGGAACCTTTCTGATAAGGTGGATATGGGACCAATAAACCATAACAACTTTATGCCTCAATTTACCCAGGTGTAAAATGGGAATAAAATTCCTCATGTTTTGTAAGACATTTGTAAGACTATTGAAAAAGCTGAAGAAGCTAGCTTCAGAGTAAAGCTTCCGAGTAAAATACTATTAGTACTTTAACCCTCATGTCTCACCTCTTTTGAACAGGCACTATCTGAGTACGAATCAGTACCTCAATAATGTTCTCTTTTACTCTGCGTCTCCCCTTTTACCTAGTGTGCATGCTGGAGCATTTGCAAAGCTTCCTTTTCTCCTCTATCTCTTTTTTTTTTTTTTTTTTTTTTTTTCCTTAACATATGCTGGTTAAAATCATTCTGGTTTTAGGTGATAGTGTATGTACTTTTTCTTGCAGAAAGTGTTTTCCAGGCCAAGATCGGCTTCAGGGCAGTTACTTTAGTGACAGGGAAAAAAGAGATATTCATACCATCTTGGCACCACGTCATTATTATCATGCAAGCAGTTCCCCTTTTTTATTAATGTAGAAACAGAACAATTGAATTTTTCAAAGCAGGACTCTTAATCTCCAGGATCAGATTCTTCACGGCAAGGAGGGGGTGTAAAAGTTTCTCTCTTGCTCTGTCTCTTCATGGCGCATGGTCCCAGCTGTATGACTCCGTTCATGAATATGCATGAAATCAGATATGACATTGCCCTGCTCCCATTAATAATCTTGTCATCTGACTTGTGCAGCATTAAGCTTCAGCCCGTGGCTCCTCGTAGCGAATGCAGCCTGAAGGAAAGGGAGGGAGGGGAGGAAAAAAAAGGCCATGCCTTTTTTTATTGGGATTAAGTGCTTGAAAATTTTGGCAGGGGGTTGCCAGGAGAGTAAGGGGAGGGAGAGAGAGACGCACACAGGGACAGAGAGACAAGAAATCCTTGATGAATGCGTTGGCTTGTTAGAAGCCCAAAGCGGTGGGTGTAATGGTATGCGAGCTGACCTTGAATATAGCCACTGTGGGTTGCCCCAGCTTTTTTGTAAAAGAAGCATTTGCAGCAGAGGTTTGGATTTCAGGCTTTGCAGTCATCAATCATCTCAGCCTATTCTCCTCTTTGACAGCTCTGTACAAGGCCTGACATTTGACACCCAAGACCCCAGGACTTACACAGAGGCACAAGCTGAGGCCCTAGGGAGGAGATAGGGAACTGGGGGGAAAAAAAAATCACAACAGAAGAGACATATTTGGGTTTTTTTATTTTTTCTCTCCTTTTTTTTTTTTTTTTTTTTAAGAAACCACAAAAGAAACTACAAAACAAATTGTAACTGTAATAGGAATTGATTTAACGAAGAACATCACATTGAGTTCTGTTCCCTGCGTTGAGTAGTTCATGCTGATAAGGCTGATCTAAAGAGGTGGGAGAGGAAAGACAGGCTGAGAATGCTTTGGGGAAGCAAGATGAGACTGACACCCTTCTTTCTACATGCCCTAGGGTTACCAATCTACCAAAGTTTTATTCCATTTTAACACAGTTGACCTGTGCGTAAGAACTTCAAGCCAAGCAGACTGACTAGTTCCCTGAGACTCATGGACTTGCTGGAGGCCAGGGTGGACCTCAGCCAGCTTGCCCCAACTAAACTTCAGCAAACCTAGTTATGAAGTAAAGTGTCTGGGTTACAATTCTGGGCACACTGAGAGTCTAAAGGGTGTGAACAAACAGCAGATATGATTTGTTAAAGTAGATAAATGTTTTGGGATAAACCTTTTTGTCCAAGTCAGTGCTTATTTGGTCTGGCAAGTTTTGACAGTTTCAGTCTTTTTAATATAGGTGGGTTTTTTGTCTTTTATAATACAATTATAACAATATCATTCTGACCCCAGAAACATAACTCTCTTTTTTGTGAGCCCACCCTTTGGTTATATATCTTTTTCTATCTGCACAGTCTTCTGTCCCTCACACCCACTGCCAATTAAGAACAAGACAGACAGGTCCCATGTGCTGTTAAACTAGAAACGCAACCAATTCCTTGTGAAAGCTATTGTGGTTCCCTGCTACCTCCTTAGTAACAAAAAGAAAGGGATTTGGGGTTTTACAGAGGATTCTGTTGCAGATGAGTTTTGGCACAAGGAAATTCTTTGTGAGCAGGGGCAATCAAATATGTGAGTTTGAGTGAGTAGGAAAGGACACAGCAAAGAATTTTTTCTCAACATCTAACTCTGCAGTGACACCTGACATATTTAAATTGATCTAGAAACAAGTGATTAAGACTTTATGCTAACTTTGGATTCAGCCAAGAAGTATATATCTAACCTGTGAATTTTTCTGACACAGGAGGTCAGGTTAAATATTCTGGATGATTTTCCAGAGATGTCAGGATGTCCCTCAAGGAGAGCTTTTGTCATGGGATGGCTGGTTTGAAAAAGAAGAACCCCTCTTCAGGAATTCCCCATACATTGGTTTTGATCTGTTGTGCATTTCTTTATCTTTCACTTTGAGTATTTGCTGTTTGCAAGCCATGATTTCACTGCCTGAATTGACGAGCGTATCATGTGGCGCTGTCTCTGTTTCCTGTGTGGATGACAGAAAGGCATAGAGATAAATGAAAAGTTTGAGTACGTCATTTCAGAAACAAACGTTCAGAGAAGCACTTCCAGAGTATTTAGCAAACTTTTGCATTCCATAAACAAAACTGCTTGCTCCAATGAACCTTCCTGGAAAAGGGTCACAAATGATGTCAAAGTGAATTAGCAGCTTTTCATGTGAATGAATGTTTGCAAACTTTGTTGTTCTGGCCTGCTTCAAACTAGTAATTACAGTTGCAGCTCTGCATAGGGAAAACCCAAGCTCACTCTACAGGACACACGTTTGTTGCCTGCAGGGGTTAGGATGAATATTTTTCCCTCCCCCACCTATGGCCCAAGCTAAGTGTGCTGAGGATTTTGAGGGTTGCCTTCCTCTGAAGTATCAGGGTTTAGCCACTGCTGGAGGCATGATACCAAATTTGATGGACCAATAGTCTGATTCAATATGGCAATTCCTCTGCTTCTTGTACTTTTCAAACTGGCTTCTGTGTTCACATGCCCAAGTGGATGATTTATTGTCTACTCTGAGATATGGTCTTGCATAGAAATGGGCAGGATCAAGCACATTTGTTGTATTTGTGTGTGTATGTGCATATGTGTCTATAGAGAGACAGATATGAAACAGCTGATTAGTACTGTTTACTTTCTCCACTCTGGATTTAACCCAGTGTGTGACTCACCTCCTTTAACAGACTACTTTTATATTTCCAACTTTTCATTCAATGCTGCATATATTTCCAGGCTTTCTGCTTTTCCAGTTAACATTCAGGGTAAAGGAAAGAGTTAGAGAATAAGTATCTGTGGTTTGGATGTTTATTTCCATCACTTCTTCTCATATCCAAGGAAAATCCCACCAACACCTTTCCAGACTCCAAACCTGCACTTGAGTCTTTTTTTTTTTTTTTTTTTAACATAGTTCTGCACTCAAAATGAGGAATTTGCAATATTAAAAGTGAAAAGTCTTAATCTATTGGGAAATCCTTTGATCCATAAAATAAAAGAGGGTTGTGGTATTTTTTTTTTTCTTTTCTCATCTGTAGGTTGAAAATGTCACCCTGGGTGGAAATGATTATTTTTAAAGCAATGAGTGAGGTGCCATTACAGTCCTTTGCCATCAATTTATTTTTGTGACAAAGCTTCAAACTCCTCCATTAGAGAGCTAAAGGTAGAAGTATGCGCTGCTGGTGGTAGCACACCCATTGGCAACATTGGGATTGTTCTCCAGGCTCTTCTATCCCTGGTTCAATTACAAATAGACAAAGTGGATCATCCATCCCTTGAGGCTGTTCAAGAAAGAGGGAGTGTCTCTCATATAAAAGCATAAGAAGAAACCACAGGCTGGTGGCTGATTGCAGAAATTCTGGAGGGCAGTCCTTTGACTTGTTACATAGCAGTGCCTCAATACCTTTGCTTCTTGTTAATCTAATAGGCTTCTGATCTGCATCCAGTATCTTTACCTGATTCCTGTATTTTCATGCCCTCCTTGTCTGCAGGATTATTAGGCTGTTATATTTGTTTATGTAGTCTTCAGCCATATATTTTTTAAAATTTGGAGTTGTGGTAATAATTTCAATGTGTAGGTCTCTATCAATTCCCTAAATATCCATTGGAAGGTCACAAAGAGAAAGAGGCTGTCATTGTCCATGAGCCTATTTCATGGTTTTATATTCAGGCCATTAAGTACCTGATGGATTTGTTTTGAGTTTTTAAGTTGTTTTGAAATCAAAACTCTGGATACAGATATATAAACAGACATGAGAAGGGATGGAAGACAAGCAGTCAGTCCAGTGGACTGCAACTAGCATCAGATGTACCACACACAAAAAACAGGTGAAAATAATGTATGCAGTGCAAATAAAGTAAGGGAAAGTGAAGAGTGTTCTGGTCTGGAGTGTACCTGATTCTAAATAGACTACTTTAAAAATACTAATAAAAAGTAGTAAGGATTGTTTAACATTTAAATTCCTTAATTTAAAATCCAAAAGCTCAGGCAAAACACAAATCAAAGTATAACTTCTTGCTTTCAACAGAATACAGTGAGAACCAGTACGTTGTCATGTAGCACATCGTAAATACCTAGGGATAAACACTGGAGACCAAAAGAAGAAAGGATTGATCATTTTTATTTTACCTCTTTTTTGTTGCTTTTTTTACTATTTCAGTTATATTTTGCTCTATAAAAACAATTATTATTCTCCTCATACCACCACTATTGATGTGAAATTATTGCATAAGTGAAGACTAAGGCATTCATTCCAGCAGAGAGGCAGTCTTGTTCTAGGTGCTACAGAGACTGGTGAATGCAGAGTCCTTGTACTGGTGATCAGCATGGAGACAACTATTTGTGAAACCAGATTGATAATTCATCTGCAAACAGACCAATGTGACTTTCCCTCTCATGCCCCCACAATGTAATAACTGCAGCTGTGTTCAGCTCCATTCAAAACATTGCATCCTTTTCCCTCGCGCATGGGTGGGCACTTCGTGATGCTAAATAGGACATTTTGATTGCTCATATCTGTACCTTGGGGCCTACCAGATCTGAGGGCAACGTAGTGCCTGCTCATTTGACTTGCACAGCTGCAAACCTTCCAGCACAAATGCTACTCGAACGCTTCTGTGCGGGGGATAGATGCGATGGCACATTGCTGTGTTGAAGACAAAAAATAGAGATACAACAAACTCCCAAGCTTTAGTGGAGTGAGCCACCCTCCCCAAGCCTATGCGATTAAAGCAATGGATTTTCAAGTAGTTTTTCAGAGTGACTAATTTATATGGATATCAAGGATTCAGTTTGAGAATTAAAAAAAAGTAGCTAGGGGAAAATATGATGCTCTCTAAGTCCCAGTGGTATGCCACATTCATTTTACTAGAGAGTTTATTCTTTAGTACTTTCATGGATTGACATGAGGGAGGAATTCACATGTCAGGACAGATAAAATCTCCCTCCTGCCAAAGGAGTCTATTCAGACATGCATGTTAGTAGGTTGATAACTTATTCTGTATTGCAGAGGACTCAAAGATAGACATTTCTCCTTTTATCTCCATCTCTGCGCTCCCTGCATACTAAAGATACGGGGAAACAGCAAGATACATCTTAACTAGCCCTCTCAGAGAGGAGTGACTTTTCCTAGTCTGTGCCAAGAGATGCAAACTTAAAGGAATAAGGTGTCACACAGACTAATAACAAATACATTAGCAATGTTTATGCGCATAATTTGAGCCCTGTATGAATATTGTTTAAAAAAATACAAAACCTGGATTTTGTGGTTAATTTTTTTTGCCAAGAAAAATGAACAGTATTGCAATGCTCTTGTTTCATGTTACTCTGCTAGAGGCATGGGGAATAGGTTGAGAAAGATGGGGGGCCAGAACAAGTAAAACATGTTGAAGAATCCATCTTTGACACTCTTTCCAAATGCTAATGAAACCTTCATGTTTTTCTGGGAGATAGGCCCATTCTCCTTCTAAGGACTGGGGAACTGAGTCAACTTTACTCCTTGACCAGAGCAGAAGTATGTCTTCTTTTCAAACTGGAATTAAAATTTAGGAATGTTTAGTCTTATGCTTAAAATGATCGTCTCTATTGCATATATTTTTGTTTTTTTCTGGGGCTATCAAATGGCATAGTTTTAGGGAAACTGATTATTTAAGAGTATTAAATTATTTGAGTGTCATTCCAAAGGAGTCCTGTTTATAAAATGGGGAATGAAGATTCTCCAAAGTATAGCTCAGAGCACCTCTGAACTGTCCCCTGGCAGAAGGATTTTTTTCCTTTCCTCCTCCTTCCAGTGATAAAACTGGGAGAGTAGCCTCCTTCACTGGGCACTGTGGGGCTAAACTTGTGGATAGGAAATAAATCAGACATAGTAGGAGCTACTCTGAACTTCCTCTTGTCCTTCCAGCCGAGTTCCCCAAAGCAGATTCTTCTTATTTTTAAGCAGCTCATATACGTAGATTTAGATTAAAGTGGTTTAGAAAGTGTTATATATAGATGTGTATACATACCTAAAATACTTGTCTAGATGTATCTTATCTAAACTTCTGCTTGTATCTGAATTTCCCAGGCTTGAACCATGGTTTGTGTAAATTGGTGTTGTCTCACTGTCTTTGAGTAAGCTTATTTACGTCAGCTCTGGAATTAGTCCCCTGTATTCCAGCCAGCACTTAGCTGCAAGAGTCAAAATAACATGGATATGTACTGTTTTCCTGTTATCGCTAGCCTCTCTAAAACCAGAAGCTATTAGAAATAATGCGAGAAAGCTATCTTGCAAGATTTGCTCCCCACTGAAGAGTTTTAGATGGATATCTGGCAAGAATGTGCAGTTATACCAGTCCCAAACTTCAGCATTGTCTTCCTTGGTATTCACTCTGATTTGCATACCCTAGCTTTGAGATCTCGTAATTTCAGAGATCTTCAGACAACACTTTTTTTTTTTTTTTTGCCTCACTGTTTTCATATATTTCCAGGCTAACTGAATGAAGAAATGTAATATAAGAAAAAATGTAATGAAAATTCACCTTTTTTTTTTTTTTCCCCCCCCCTCTGGGAAATGAAGTCTATACTGTGGTCCTTTCTAAACTTTTTAAAGAATGCTTTCATTCTACCTAAGGTATGATGCAACATGCTTCATTTTGGATGCAATAACATTTTCCCAGACAAGTCTTAGTGAAGAAATGACTCAGAAGCATAGATAGACAAATGGACTATTTGTTTCATCTTAATTATTAACGTGATGTTATGACTAATGATAATATATAATAACATCTCTTCCAGTGAATTCTCCTCTATTTGCATGTCACTTAATATGCATTATTAGAGTATAAAAGATGACATCTCAGCATGGATAATTATACATAAAAAGTTAAGAAAAGGGGTACAAGTGTGTAGCATAAGTGACTGATTTAAATTCAGTCACGCCTCATAAATTTCATAGTTGCTTTCCATTTTATCAAGTAGTTCTTCCTCTTGTTATTGACCAACAAATTCTTTAATGTTTTAAGAATATTTTAGACAAAGAAATTTCAGTAATGTGACCTCAAAACTGTAATTTCAGCTTTGAATTGTTCTTTTCTATTCATCTTCCTGTGATTTACAACCATTTCCCAACAGAAAGTTCTTTCCTGCTTCATGTCAACCAAATTTGGGGCACAGTTTCATCCTTACAGAGCACACCTGCTTTGTGTCCCTTGTGAAGGGAGATTAGCCTCTAACTTTGAGAATTTGTTGCATATTGGCTATCTTCACTGTAAAACCAACCAAAAGTTCTGCATGTTTCTAGGTAGAATTTCTTGGAGGTTTGTAAAACAATTTTGATCTTGGATCTCAGCTTTCCATGAAAGTGCTTGACTTGCCTTGACCACTGTAATTTTAGAAAGTTGACCCTTCTCCCTTGCAATTTACAGTGTTTTTAGCCTAATGCAGAATTTCCCTCTTCTGCAGCTGGAAAGAGAATATCCATCATTTCCAGATGTGTACATATGATCCAGGAAGCAATTGAAGGTATTTTGGAATCATATGGTTTGGCTTATGGATTTGGATTGGTCAAGAGAGATTTTCTTGAAATCCTTGAGAGAGCGTGGCACCTCACTGACTTGAGAGGCATTTTAAAATAAAACCTGAAGTTAAATGCGTTTTATAGAGAGGCTTAAAACTTCTATAATATAAATCTAAAATATTTATATATGGGCTGCAATGGAACAGAAGTTATGACCTCATATGTGAATGTCTAGGATTTGTTTTTTCCCTCCACCAGCCCACCTGGAATGACTTTAGCTTTCGGCTTTACCTCAGGCTGTACCCAGGTTAGCTTCTAGTGACTTATGACTCCATCAATCTGCACAGATATGTGCCGTACTCCTTCAAGGGAAGTAGTTCATCTTCTATATGACTGCATCTCTACCTCTTCCAAAGTTCAAAGAACCCAGGACAATTTCTTATTTGAATGGGCTTCCAGTAAGTATAGAAGATGTTCTCCCTGCCTTCCCATGTGAATCAGGACTTTCTGGTGAACTTTGATGGAGACAAAAACTTTCAGAGTAATCCATCCCCTGTTGAACTAGAAGGATATGTAATGATGGTGATGAAATATCAAGTGAGATTGCTCAGTATGTTTTAAGGAGCTTTGAACTGGAAATGGATCAATTTAGAACTCTTCTCTGAAGTCAGAGGAACACATTTTTTACGATCCATTTCCCATGAACTAACAACTGTTCCCTATCCAGCAGACAGTTTACTTGTAGCTATTTTGACTTGCATTATTCCACTTAATGAAGATAAACATAAGTCAGACACAGGAAAGCCACAGAATGAGTATGAACGGGAAGTGTTCCAAGTATTCAGCATTTACTAGACAAAATTGGCCAGTAATTCTTTTTGCTTTTCACCGAGGATAAAAATCCCTGAAAGATAATCATCATCATTGTTTGAACTAATATAGCACTTTTATCCAGTGATCTGAGAACACTTCCCAAACATTAACTGGACTGAGAACAGCCTTGAGATTATATTCATATTATTTAAAATACCCGTTTTACAGACAGACAAATTCATGGGTCACCTAGAGGTACTGTGACTTCTCATGGGTCACAGAGTCAGAAGAGTGCAGAAGATTTCTGGCCACCATTTCTATGATTTCAGTGACATTGCAAAGGATGCTTAATATAGCTTATTCAAATTTCTTGAATTATTCATATTACAGTGACTTTTGAGATGAATACGTTTTCTGCTTACATGCATTTTTTTCCAAAATTCATACTTTTAAAGTAATTATTTGCATGGGTCTACACCAGCACATTTCATCCTATAAACTGTTCATGTTTTTAATGTTCAGGATATTAACTGGCAGATGATTAGTAATCTAGATCACAAGTTATTTTTGTTTCCTCTTGATTGAATTAGTATAACATTTTTTTGAACCAGAGAAAAAAGAACATCAAATATGCAGTCCCTGCAAGACTAGCTTTGTGTGAATATAGGCACTTCCCTGCTCAAAAGATCTATTTCCAAAACCTTTATCTGAACAAAAACTACATAGCCGTACATTTCCATAAAGTGAATGGTAGGATGACATGAACATGGGTGAAACAAATGTTCTGAATTGAGGCGAGTGCTCACAGACGTTGTAGTTCACCCAGTTCCAGCGACTGTACAATTAATAGGTGATGGTGAATGGACTCAAGTAGAGTAACATATTGGAAACAAATCAATGCGCTCACAGTTCCTCACACTTTTTCTATATACTACTGACTTCAGTCATGAGATGACTTCTTAGGGCAATTTGTTTCTTTATTTGTAGCTTCATGGTTTAAAAGGTTACCTAGTCTTTTCCTGCTCGTGTTCTGCTAACGACAGCAAGTAGACTGTGATGTTCACACTGAAATAATTTACTCAGACAGGCTAAATAGATCATGCCCTTCCTAAGCCTTGAATCTATACCCTACAAATAGCACCATATGGTTATTTTTTAAGCCAACTGATCAAGTATTTAATAAAGCAGAGGCTGAGGGGATGAGGAGGAGAAATGCTGTCTATGAAAGTCATTGTCCTCATGGGCTGCATCTCTTAACCCTTTGTAACACAGAAGGAACAAATATATGAAATGGAGCTTTGACTAATCAGACAAGAGGGGGAAATAAAAGTAAGCATCAACTTGTGGGCCAAATGTATCAAAAATGTTATTTAGTGTTTACACCAGGATAATTATTGCTTTATAGATACAGTGGGTAGAACACCGATCTGGGGATTAGGGTCTCCAGGTTTTATTCTCGATCTTGTCATATTTTGCTGTCTGACCTTGAACACTTCACTTTCCCCTTCTATTTTATCCACATATCTTCAGGCTAATGTGTCTGCAGAGCATAATGTTGTTGATCGGGGCATTTCCTTCTGAAAATGTATTTGTAAATTCTGCCTCTGAAATTTATATGAACCTTGACCTGAATTGGGACAATTACAACAGTACACATGTTGACATAAAACTGGAATAATTTAATGGGGCAGGTCTCAGTGTTTTAATTAGATAGCTCAAAACTACCTCTTTATTCTTTCACATAAAGTTAGATTTGAAGCAGATGATCAAAATTTATTTATGCATGCATTCAAACAAGACTACATTGTAACTGAGAATGCTTAAAGTTTTGTGCTTAAAAAAACCCAACAACGTTATTTGGGAAATGAATTCATCTGCAGAAAAAAATTCCAGCACAACAACAAAGCAGTCTTCCAATTCCTGTGTTTTTGGGTTATAGTGTGCCATCTTTAGTATTTATTTCCCTAAGAGCTTGTCGTTTTTTTTTTTAGCAGATGTATACTCCTTTCATTGGTGTTTATTTAAAATCTTGCCAATATATCTGAAATCAGCACATATTGAATGTTGATACACCACCTTGCCTAATTGACTTAGCTGGAAAATAAACAGTGAAAGGCTATTTCAGCAGCAAACTGTTTGATACAGCTACTCATTCCCTAACTTTATCTGTGTACCACACAAGCAGGCAAGTACTAGCACCTGATAGTACGGACACAAGGTTGTTACACATGTTTTCTGCAGCCTTTAGCATTTTAGGGACGAACTTGGTATTTGTGTCATTGTCACTATTTGAATCAGAAGAGTAACATTTTTATCTCTGCTGCCCTAAAACCTTGATAACATCCATAAGATGCCATGAGAACCATGAGAGCTTCTTAAAAGTTATTATTTTAAAAACAATAGGTTCCTGAATATTCACAGTAATTAAGGATTGTAAGGCTATTCACGCAATGTGAATAATTTGCTGCTAATAATATTGACACTCAATCTGTCTGCAAAATGTCTCTGTTAGCAGGAAACAATCACGCTGGGAGGTGTTAGGAAGACTTTGCAGTGGAGTGGCAGAATGAAGCAAGTAAAAACTGATTGGAAATGTATTTGAAGTTTGAAAAAATTATTTTTATGCCTTTTTAATATGAACTATCAGAAATTAAATAGTAATGTATTATTACAGAGAAAAATAGTATTCTGTTAGTTTTACTTCTTTCTTTTTTTACACAAAAGTATGAATTTGTTTACCAGATGGGACCCAACCTGGAATATATTGGTAAAAAAGGCAGAGAAATAAAATGGTCCCACAAAAGCAAAAAAGTAAATTTTTGACCATGCAATGGTACTGATCATTGAGCTGGGACATCAGGAAGCTCGATGAAGTTTGTTAGGAAGAACTGAGGAGGAAGAGCTTCATCAGAAAGGTATAAAGGGATCTTCATGAAATTGATATTTCAGTTTCATGTAAGATATGCTCTTTTCACACAAATCTTAGTTCTGACATGATCTTTTGTTCAACTTTTCACCAAATAGGATGATTATTCCTGGGAAAATATTTAGTGGGTGAAAATGATCATTTTCATTTGAGTTGGATTAGGAACTGATACATCTTTTTGAATGAATACTTTGGGGGGTTGCATTAAAGATTTTCTATCACACATTTCAGAAGTTAATATTTATTTTTGTTAATTTAGCAGAAAGGTTACTCCTCTGAACCTATTTTTGAGCTCTTATCCATCATACTAGGGTATTAAATGACCACAGATTTTTGCCATTGATATAAAAGTGTCTTAGTGTATTTATGCTACGCATGTCCTTTATTAGAATAGGATTTTTATACCATATCATTAAAAAAGAGTATAAAAATAATACAATGACAAAATATGGATTTTTCATATGTCTTTGGTCAGGAGAAATTTTTAACATTAGAAGAGTAAATCAAAAATAGAATGCAGTAAAGAGTAGCCATTGGTTTAGACTTGATATAAAAGAATTTGATTATGTTAGAACATTTAATGTATTTAAACAACAAAAAAATTTCTCTGTGTTATTGATTATGGCTCAGATTATTATTGCAAGAATTTTCCTTTTCTTTTAATTTGTATTAATTTTTCCTGATAAAAAAGTCATTTTTAAACTAGCCATTAGGTATACAGACAATTTAGTAATTTTTTGTTTGTTTGTTTGTTTTTAACAATTATGCAGTTTCGCATATTATGTATTTGCTTATTATCCACTTGCTCACAGATACCATTTCTGCTATACTCTTACTACAGCGAATTAGGAGATTTTTAATGGTCATTCATGTTAGATACTCTGAGAGAACATGCATTGCCAGACAAAATAAAATTCATGTCCTAGAGTGTCATTTCAAAGTCATACTGATATTAGTTACTCAAATAGGCTTATTTTGTGCATTGCATACATGCTAAATATAAAGGTAAGAATCAGATGAAAAGGAATAATTTTGTACTTTCCATATCATCTTTCTAGGGCTAAGAATTGCGACAGAACAGTCAAGGCTCTAAAAGCTTTCCTAATTTTAAGCGAAAAGTCAGGAAACTGTTGGATTGAGCTAACAAGAGGAATAGAAAGCTTTGCTGAACACAATGACACTCCTGAAAACCTTAAATTTATAATCATCACATGAGTAAATCTCCCCTTGATTTTGAGCTGAAATGGCTCAGTGCTGGTGGCTTCAGAGCCACCTTTTTAGACCTGAATGGTGGCTCTGAAGATATACCTGTGTTTGAAACTTTCTTTGAATACACGGGCATGTTGTGGCCAGATAGGAGAAAATTGGATCCCATCATGAAATGACCAGTGCAAAAGAAGGTTATGAGTTAATTAACCCAATGAATAAAAAAGTAAATATTTTTGTGTAAAACCTGTCAGAGATTGCACTTGTAAAACTTCTAATTCAGCTATTTCTTCTTGTAGCTGTCAAATTATATCTGGGATAAGTTAATACAACACTACACATTTCAGAATCTTTTGCTCTAACCTGAAGTTCAATAATTTTTTTCTAGCAAGTTTTTTCCTTCCTCACCAACTTGTCTTATCAATAGCTTACCTTTTTTTTTCTTCAGGCTGCCTTCTCAACAGTTTATTTCCATAACTATAATCTTTGCTTCACGTTTTCAAAAAGCTTTCAAAATGCTGAAAACCAATTCTTAAAACATAGTAACCTGATGGGCTGAATGCCACATAGATAATTACTGATGGATTTAAGGAATGAGTTTTTCTCATGGACTGGAGACTCACTGGTGTCTCTGCAGCCTCTCTCTGCTATTTAATGGCATTTCTGGAGAATTCTAGAGAGAGAATTGTGGCCCTGATACAAAATTCAACTGAAGGAGGCAGCAGGTAGAAAAGTTGAGTGAAGGAGAACCAGAGAACCCTCCATCTTTGCTACCCTCACGAGTCAAATGACAACATTTTACCATCAAAACTGAAGATATTGGACAACCTTGGCTTGCAAAATTTTCAGTACTGAGGAAATTAAAAAATATAGAGGGAGAAGATTTTTTTATTTAAAACCAAGCGCACCATATGAAATGGTTCTGTAGTTTCTCTCTTTCTTTGACTAGCTTTTTGCCCTCTAGATGAAGAAGGATTTATCTCATACATTTAAAAAAAAAGTCACCTCTCTGTAACCTACAGTTCATTCAATCAAGGCTTAGTGTAAATAATCAGTATGGAAAAGACCAATCGGCTTTGAAGAGCCCCTGGATTTAGGAGGAATACACTGCTCATGTCTGTGGAACTCCTCTGGGAAGCAGAGAAAGGAGAATGTGTCTTGATTTACACTGCCCTATTTCTCATATCTGCCAGCCTCTCTGCTCTGTCCACTTCACTACCATCAGATGCTGTGAGACAAGCATATGGTGTTTACTTCTCTGACTGACATCTCTCTGGTTTTCCTCACTCCTCAAGAGAATCCTCTCTTGCCAAGTCAATTTGCAAGGGCTTGGATGTAGCCATGGCCCTCTGGTCAGGATCCAAACTATTCCTCATTTTCCCTTGGCAAATGTCAGTAAAGGACGATCTCCCTCCTCCCTACAAAAATCAGTGTTTCACAGAGGGAGACTCAAATCCAAGGAACAGCCTGACCCGGTGTGTCTTTGTGTCCCTCATTCATTTGGGGCCGTACAAAGATGTCACCCGGAGACTGCGGCGGCTCCCTGGGAGTGTTGGACCTGGGGGCTGGAGGGCAGTGGAGCTGCCTGGGTCCCAGGTGAGGGACTGCTAGGAAAGCCTTGCCAAAGGGCTGGGGGTGGCCACTGGCGCTGCTGCTGCAGCTGATGAAGAGTGAAATGAAGAAAAGGTGCCAATCAAAGGATTTGCATTTGCTGTAGGTTGTGGAGCTTACATGGAGCTTGGCTTGGGAGTGGTTATAATACCCCAGGGAATCTCCCTCCTGGCTTAGAGACACAAGCTGGATATGTTTTGGGATGAAAATTAAAAGAAAAAAAGAATTCCAATAATTTTTAACATTGACTTCTGGTGCTTTATTCCTTTTCTTTTTTTCCTTCTATCTCCTCTCTCTCTCCTTCCCTCCAACACTTTGATCTGATGGCAATGGCATCTTTATCACTCTTATCAGGTCCCCAGTTCTTGTCTGTCCTTTTGAAGTGTGATTTCCTGTGTCTAGTGGTCAAGAAAGGATACTGGGCACTGCAGGTTTCCTGTTGCGTTTCCTCCATATCTACAAGTTTGCTTCGCTTTCCTTCCTGTTTTTCTGTTTCATTTGTTTGTGCTTCCTTTTGCTGTCCAAACCTGCCTTTCTCCCTCAGACAGGTTCTTCCCCACCCATAGATCACTATCACTCATTTATTTTTCTTCTCCAACATCTCAGAGTGATCTTTCTCTTTACTGTGCCTCGTCCTTTCTATCTTTCCTTCCTTCCTTCTTCTTTCATCCGTTTCTTAAGCTTTTTTCTGAACTCTTTAGTTTTGATTTACGTTTTCTGGTCTTTATGAAATGTTCTTTAGATTTGTCTTAGACCCAAATAATAGCCTGAAAACAAAGCAGATGATCCTTCGAGATTTTGTCCAAAACATACAGGAGTCAGAAGCAATACTAATTGGCTCAACAGGATTTAGGGTAAACTCCATGTTCTTGCATCTACTGAACATTTGCTAGTCTTTCCAGCTCTCTTCTTGTGACAGTTTGCAATCTTTGACATGTTATTAGTTTGAAGGAAAATCTTCATAGAAAGATTTTATTTTATTTTTTTTTTATTAAGAAAAAGAAGGCTCTGAAGAGATATTTAGCTTTCACAACCAGTAAGTGCAATTCCATATTTCACTACAGACTCTAAATCTGTGTTGGGATTTTCCAAATCTATAATGTATGAAATAATTCAGATGGTAAAACATTATTCAGGGGCTTCCCAATTATTCCCACAATAACTGTTTGGGAGACTGAATAGTGCTGAGGCTGTTTTCTCTGCTTTTAAGCAGGTTTTTACTTTCGATGGGGGGGGTGGAAGTTCAGTTAAAAAAAACCCCACAGCTATGAGTTTAGGCTTTCTCATGCACCAGCGCTGAGTGCATCCAGGCACAGGAGGAGTGAGGAAAACTTAATTTCAGCCACAACGTTGATATTTGGCAAACGAGTGGTTTTACAGCGCTTCATGCAGCTCTGTTATTTATTTATTTATTCTTACAGATCCAGCACAGTGACTTAATGGGTGAGCTGGCCTACTGCATTAACTTCTCTATCCAGCTGGGCACAGATTTGCATCCTGCTGCCACTGGGCAGGGTAGGATCTAAGCTTGCTTGCTGGGTATGGTGTAGCTCTCATACCCAGCTAAGCTGTAGCTTACCAGGGGATACCTCCCCTCTTGGAGATACAAATGGCAACTGCTTTAGGCAATAGGAGATGGCCTTGGCACATCCCTGCTCTGTTAGGGAACATACTGTACTTCTCTCTCACCAGATGCTCATGGTGCATTACTATCCCGTTTTCACTCTAGGAGTCATTGGCTGTAAAAGCAGTAGTAAGGCTGAGGGTGAAGTGAATACATATTTTATAACATGAGTTTATTGCAGCCTTTAAAATCTGATCTGAATCAATAGCTTCCTATCCTAAGAAGACTTTCTTCCAAACTTTTTTGTGTTATTTCATTCCAATAAACTGACTTGCTTAATACCCTGATATACATCAAGTCTTTGTGCCTCCCTTATCTTTAGAAAGGATAAAAACACAACAGAGAGAATAATTCCAGAAAGTTTTTTTTCCCCTTGATTTGATTATTATTAAACCATAGAAAAACAAATGCAAGAACAAGAAGGAAAAACATAAAAAGGGAAATGAGAAAAAAAAGGAACAAATAAAATGGGATCAAAACTAATTTCAGCTTAAATTTCTTCCTTCTTTTGACAGTTAGCAGAGCTCATGAAGAGTTATTCTGTGAGATAACATAATCAGCATGGAGGAAAGCTGAAAGACTCTCTATAAATACCAAGGTGGATTGCTGCCTGCGAAGGGTGTTTTCAGGCAGTGAGTCTTCTCTGTTGTTGTTGTAGCTGTGTAGCAGTGCAAGACAAAAGGGGACATTGCAGCTTTCGAGCTTTCAGGACTGGGGGCTGAGGAGGAAAGGAGAGAAGAGCATGATTGATGGAGTTCTGGTTGGCTTATAAAGGGCAGCCGGGAGTGCAGGGAAATAATCAGGGAAAAGGGCGTCCCGTACTGGCTCTCTCAGAGGGGAGAAATGAATCCTGCACCTCTGCATTATTAAGTTGTCAGGCGGGCTGATGATGAAAATCTGAAGGTCAGGCATAACAAGAAGCACCTTATGGGGGGATCATGACCTTTCTGGAAGTGCTACACTCATGTTTATCTGCACCTAACCCTTATCCACAATTCTTCATTTGATAAGAACATTGGGAAAAGGGATGGGGAAGGGGGGGAGGGAGAGGGAAGTCCACATCATATGTATAAGCACTGTGTGAAATTAGGCTTCCTGTGAAACTGATTGTGGATGCTCAATTCACAGTGAAAGATAATAAACCAAAAGGACACACGAGGGATGCAGGCAGAAATTGTTCACTACAGTGGAACTCAATAAAGGGAACAAGAGCTTTCCTAAATGACAAATTTGGTACAGTGGTGCTAAAATCAGGATTCTCCCTGGCACCACTGCAGCAAATTGCTCTCAGCTCTACCACTTTTTATTTACTTTGGAAGTCCTAATATTGTTAGAGAGTGGCTTTTTCATCAATTTATTTATTTATTTCTCTCCAGCAATGTTTATTCTTTAACTGCTTACTTTAAACCAAAGAGTCAAGGTGAAGGACAATGAAACGTTAGATTCCAATTGATTTTTCCTCTTTAGTTTCCATATCAGAAATGAGTATAAATATAAATATATTCCAGGGTTAGATTCCTGTCCTGTGCGTGCCTTATTGACTGCTTTAATAAATGTCGTGACCCCTTCTGCATGCGCGTGCACACATGAACTCACACATGCTTGCAATCAAATAGGTAGAATCATTGCTCAGATATAAATGCAGTAATAGTGGCAATCATACAGAAAATATTTCAAACCTAAATCTGCTCTAAGAATGTGCTAATAAGCTTTTTATTTCACCCCAATTTACAGCATCTTGATTTTGCTTTTCAAATTCATGAAGTATTTAAAGCATGACAAAGTACATTTGTGGAAACGTGAAGTCAAACAAGACTTCATAATTGTTGCAATATATTCACTTTTCATGCATAATCCTTTAAATTAGCAATACCATATATCACTTCTACTGCCACTAGAGGCTAATGCACCTCTATTGAAAACTATGTTAAGGAAAATTATGTCCCATCTTGAAAAGGCACATAACCTTCCAAAATATTAAATGACAATAGGTTCCGATCCTGTAATTCTTGCATACTCAAGTAGCCTCATTAGCCTTGATTTTCTTACATCAATGGACAATAACCTATTAACTTTAATGGATTTACTAATATACACTGATGTGAGATCAGAATCAGTACCGTTGGGACATCTTAGTTAAGGATTACCAGACCAGCAGGAAAAGAAATATAATATACAAACTAATGAATACTTAGATGAATTGTATGATACTGGAACCCATCAACTGCTTTTAAAATGACTCTTTAATGAACAGGTGACACTGAAAAATACTATGTTGTCGATATAGCACATAATGAACCTTCTGTATCACATAAAAATGAAAGAAAGGTTCTCTATTTCTATTGCTTAAGTAATCCAATTTATCTAATTTTACTCTTCTGGCCTCCCACGTGCCTCTTATTGCTGGGGTTTACAGACCACTTTTGGTATCCTATTAAAAAATAACAACTAATAATGCCTGTATATTATGTAGTGACTTTGATTTTCAAATCTGGTACTGATCCACAGTGGAGAATGGTACAAATTCTGCTGAGAAAACTAGGGAATGGGAAACAAAGTGAGTTGTCCAGAGTCACTGAGAAGACTAGTGACAGACTCTAGGTCATCTGGAATTAAATCTGGTGGCCTCCTCATGTTTTAACTTTTTTTCTTTAGGTAAAACAGTATTCCTTTAGAATGGTGAAGCTGAACAATGATTTGGGTTTTGTTCTAGGCTTTGGGACAAATTTGGTGAAGTAGAGTCATATGCTCTTGCAGAAGTCAGTAGAAATCATCCCTGTGGAACAGTTATTTAGGGTGAACAAGGGCTGCAAAACACAGATTGCAACTTAGCTCCATTGCAAACCCCTTTTGACTAGTAATATTTGCAGTAGGTTTTGAATATGAAAGCCCATGGGGGTGTAAAAATGTACTTTGAAGGTCCTTGTGTAGGGAGATTTGCCTCCAAGCAACAAAGCTGATGAGCCACTCCAGTTATGCTACACAAAGGTGAATATCTCAGCATTTCAGGGGAAATAGGAATTGCCAGGAGATTGGCCTTTTCAGATTACTTGACCATTCCTGAAACGTTGCCTTCATAACCAAGCCTCTACATCCACTGTGGTGTGATCATCATGGGAAAATAAATTTATCTTGGCTCATGTGTATTCACTCAATAGTGTACTTGGTTTATCTGTGTAATGTGAGCCTCCTGAAGCATTGCTTGGAAGCAAAAGCCATACACAAAGAACTGCACAGAAATTTCACAGCTTTGACCTTTGTAATATCCTCACATAGATTACTTCACTCTTTTCTGCAGTGGGGGCTCCAATTTAAGTCCCTTTTTGCTAACCAGCCCTCTTTTCCATGAACTTAAGCATCTGTGAGACTTGTGAGAGATTTTATTATCTTTCAAGACTTTTTTCCTCCTCCTCCTGTCATCAAAATTGAAACTGGCTGATAGATGAGACAGAGAGGCATGATCTCATAACATGGTATGTTAGAAATGGAAGCTAACAGATAATCTGTGTAAAAACTGTTGGCCAAATCAGATTTTCTTACAGATTTCAGACTAACATTACTTTATATGTTTATATGACACTTTCTTGTTATTGCTTACCTTAAAATCTCATGCTAGATATTACTTGAAAACTTTTTTTTTTTTTTTTTCTTTTGTGTTACTAGAATACATTGTAATGCTGATATTACTTAGGAAGGGTTTGACTGTCAAGTATCCATACTGGCAGCATCTTATGAAAAAATCTGGAGCCAAAAAAGCAGTGTAAAATACTAATGTTAGAAAAACCTACAACCAACTCATGCCCAAAAGCAAAAGAGCTTGATTTTATGCAGTGCAGAGGACAAAAGTAATGAAAACAGGAAGGCTACTCAACAGTTGTTAGTCAGACGTGGTAAGTCCTATGGTAGATCTTAAACCTAATGAGTCTGAGCTAAGGAATAAAGAAGCCTTTTTCTTCACAGCATCCAGAAGAATGAGTGATGATTTCCAATTGAACTATTTCAAAATTAGATCTGGCTAGAACTCAGTGGGCAAGTTTACATCACATAATGGATGATTTTTAGGCCAAATGCAGCTTTCATTGAAGGCAATGGCAATATTTTCATTGACTTCAACAGATTTTGATTCAGGTGTCTCTATCTATTAAGCTATATAAACTTCTGGAAAATCAAGGAAAGGGCATTTATGTGGTTATTTGCAGTGGCTTTGAAGGTCTTTTAGAGATGACAAAAATGAGCTCAATTTTTCGTTCAAACCTGAGGTTTTATAGCCTGTTAGTCAATAGCATGGACTGAAACATTTTATACTGTCCAAAAAAATACTAGATACATTTAAAAATAGCTCCCAAGAAAGGCGTGCCACCTACCATTTCCACTGTTGTTTTTCAGCTGCACAGACCATTACTATACTGCTTTAGTGATGACTATTTTTGCTCTTTGTTTACAAAGCCTGCAATTTAAAGTGTGATAATCCCTTAAACTCAATGCAAATCTCAGAGAGCTGAAAGCTGGCATGAGAGATGCCAATCCAGGTGTGGTGTTCTCTTTAAAGCATGATAGAAGTCATGGCTGAGTTATAGAGTGGCAGATGTACACACATCACTTGGCCAAGCTGCAGGTAAAAATGGCTTAATATCAAAACACAAACGTTTACAAGCAGGCTGTTAATCTTTCACATGGGCCAGGTGCCTGTTATGAATAAGGAGGGACAAACCTGATGGAGCGGACTTTTATTTTCCCACCCATTTCTTTCACAAAACAAATAAAGAAAAAACCCTATCAGTTTCTCATTTCCTCTTCTCACTTCTTAAATCTCTTCATCTCCAGTGTTCCTATTACTCTTGCCAGTCCATTTCTTCTCTCATAATGTCTTCTCTTGATGGTGTTTCCACCCATGTGGTTGCTGCTAGTTTAAATTTTCAGGGAGTCAGCTACTGGTGTTTGTGTTATGCTGCTCATTACAGAGGTTCCTTATACACTGTGGTCTTGGAAACCTGTGGCCTCAATTTTCATTTTGGTTGTTTTTTCTTAGTCAACAAAACTGTATCTACCCATTCAAATTGAAAACACTATTGCTATTTGTGCATGGGCTGAAATTCTATACATTTCTGCCAGGAAAGTGAACAGCAAAAAGGGCAAGAATGTTTAAAGAAAAAATGACAAATACTGTTGTCTTTTGAGTTTCCATGATACATAACCACTACTATGCTCTTCTGTATGGATGAAGTTTTCTATCATGGACCTTTTATTCTGTTAGTTAGACAGCTAAGATTTTCTTGTTTGTTTGTTTGTGTATCTGCTAAATACACATAAGTGAGGGTGACCACAGGTTGTGAATTAGTACAAGGTATGCAGTTAATGTAGTCAGTCACCTGTACATCGGGTCAACGACCAGCATTTGTTCTTTAGGGAGTAGATGTTAACCTTGAAAAATGGTTCGGTTGTTTAACCATGGTGTTCTCTTCCAGCATGTACAATCAGGATGACTCTTGTAAGGAAAACCAACAAGAAATATTCTATAGGACACAACTGTCACTTAGGTTATAAGTATCCTGGTAAACATGATCTGAATATTGGACTTGCCTGGGACATTTTAAGGCATTTCAGCGGATAGTTTAGGACTTGGTGTGATAATGAATTTTGGGTTGCAGGAATCTGAGATTATTTCAATGGAAATGTTTTCTTAAATTAGAAGCTCGTTGGTGTGAGGGTCAATTCTGAGATTTTGGGAAGGCACACATAGACAGAATTAGAATATTAAGTTGGATAGAATTCTGACAAAACAGATTAATCTTATACCCTGATGAGGAGCCTTTACCCGGATTTACCAATCCATTTGTCTGTGGGACACAGAAATCCTGTGTCAATTTTCTAAGTAACCATAACTTCTATAATTTTGTTTTCCTAAATGGACTACAGTATTAACTGTGTCATTATTTCTTCATGCCATTTCTGAGATGAGAACTTACTCATAGCCACAGCTCCAGTTAGTGGCAGCGCTAGGATTAGAATTTGATGCCAGTGTCATACAGAGATTGACATAAATACCAAAGAGAGGAAATTTGGATTAGATATAAACAAGTATAAACAGAGACTATAACATAAACTACTCCAAAATCACACCCACTCCTTCAGAGCTTTCTCATTAGAAACACGTCTGACTTTAGTTTCTGTAGTGGAAATGAACACTGGAATTTCTACAATATTGTTTCATGGAAGAAAATTAGTTGCTGGCCATCCTGAGAGGAGTGAAATAGTTTAAGCAGCAGTTTCATTATAGTGCTTTTACTGGGCATTATTTTTCCTATGGAAAGTCCTTTAAAATTAATGGGAATTTATTTCAGTAGCCTTTGACATATTACTGAAAATAATATGGCAAAATACAACCTTTTCCCTCTTACCACTACGTAAAGGCTTTAACTGGGAAAGCAGTTTACAATGGTGCCCCATGTAAGTCTTTATTCAAAAGATTTTACGCTTGATAACATCTGAGCCATAGGAGCTGTATGTGGGGTTTAGCATCTTAGCAGCTGCAATTCTTAATCCTGATTCCGTTGCTTCCATATTAAAAGCTCCATGGTCACAGGACACCAGCTTTGGCCATTCTACATTGTCATTCATTCCTCTCCCCCACACGCGTGCCTGACCATATAGGAAAATGAGTTTACAACTGACTACGCCTATGGGACTCCCGGAGGGATACAATGTGAGAGCCTTTACTAGTGGTGGAAGGTCCTCAAAAGGTTTGAAAGTTTGGTAAGTACATCCTTAACCAAACTCTTTTGACCTTTATTCAGATTTGTTTTTGGAGAAGGGCAAAGGGTTGGGCCAATTCTTGTTTAACCCAACTGGCTTGTCCATCTGTAGGCTGTAATTAATCACTAAATCACTGCCATACTTTGCTTTGGAGTCAAGGTCCCAATACAGCAGGGCACTGTACTTAACTTTAAGCATATGACTAATTCTTTAAAGTTGAAGGGATTACTCATGTGCTTAAAGTTAGCTGCATATTTAAGTAGTTTGCTAGATCAGGCCTTGAGGAGTTAGGGAACATTTATATTTATTATACAGCAGTGCCAAGTTCCTCAGTTTGCCTTTGAGTCACTTTGGTCCTTCTTGTTGCTTGGGAATTTTCTTTACAGCAGCAATGCAAAGGGACAGTAGGTTATAGTTTGGAGCAGGACTTCATCCACCCTCAATGTGGAGGATCGAGGACTCAGTTTTCAGTTTTGTGGGCTTTTTCAAAAAGAGGTAGGTTCAGAATCTGGCTACTTTCAAAATTAGTGAAGTTTCCTATTTATGTTACTTCTACTTCATCTGGACTCGGAGCACGGGTAGCTTATATTAGGTCAAGCATCTATTTCTTAATGTGAAGTTGCTTTGTCACATCAAAATATAATGACATATAATAACCAGTATCCAAGAAAGCCAACAGAAATCACTGTGTTTGGATCTTTTGCAATAACTGATCCTGTTTCTTCAAGTTTAACTCTCAGCTTGCTCAAATAGGTAGTGATAGCAGTTTTACACCACTTGAGGATTTGTCTCCTCAGGAAAAAAGAGGTCTTGCAAATACTTTTTGTATCGGTAAATGCAGAGGGCAGTGAACTGAACGACATCCCACAGGCTGAAACCTCACCAGAAAATTTGTAATACGAATTAAAAAAAAAAAAAGAAAGAAAAGAAATGCTGTCTTTTTAAATGAAACTAGGACTTTCTGAGTGTACATCAAGGGTTTTATTACTGGTTCTACATAATAAAGTAATTGTGTAATTAGTAATACATTTGTCACTCTTTTACTGAGGAAAAAGTAAAACATGTACTGCTTTTGTGTAAATCCTGACAGTGGTGATTTTTTTCCTGAGAATTATACCATTATATCATAAAAGTGTCAAGGCATGAGTTTACTGTTCCTACTAATATTCTAAAATATTCTCTTAGGCTGACATCTCTGTCAATTAAAATTAAACAAAATTGCATTCTGCCATATACACTTCAAATAGGAAGCTTTCAAGTTTATGGCTGTTCTTTGAATTGATTTTTAAGATGGCATCTGTAAAACTTGGCTAGTACAAGATGAGGTAGGATGTAGTTAAGGTTCAGTCAATTTTAAAAATGTTTTAAAGATCGTAAATTGACAACTGAAATAGACTGAACATCCTTGGGATTTTGGGCTGTCAAATATAAATCTAGGTTTTTTTTAAGAACTGAGCTCTTGCAAAGTGAAAATTTTATGAAAACATGTTCTCCCCCTCTCCTCCCTCTCCCCCCTCACCCCCCCCTTGATATTTTTGCAATAAGTTACACAAACAAGAGGGCTTCTGGTGTTGTTTCCAGTTGCTCGGTCTCGCGGGATTTGGAATTCTTCTTCTCCTGGTGTTTCCCACAGAAATAGAGTGAGAACGTGCTTTCTCACGGGACTGTATTTCTCATGGAAAATAATAGGGTTGCCGGCAGCAAACGTTTTCTGCAGTGATACCCTGCCAATAAAGTCTTCAGGGAAATTATTGCCCTCAATAAGATGAAGACTAGTAAATTGGAACCCCCATCCCTACTCCACAAAGATATGTCTTTAGGAAGCTTTCTCCTTCTATTATTCCCTGGAAACCCTGACCCCAAGAAAATGCTGTAGACAGTAATGTTTGGTTTACACTTAATTTTGATCCCCAGAATAAAGATGTCAGTTAGTGTGTAAAAATAAAAAAAAAGAACAGTCCCCCCTCCCTGCACCCTGACATAGTTATACCAGGAAAAGCCCTGGTATAGCCAGTTATGCTGAGAAAAGTTGTTTTACATAATAGCTTTATTTTGTTCAAGGAACTACTTCAAACTATAAGAAACAATGATCCTTTTTGCTTTTAAAAACTGCATCCTCTAAGAGGGAGGTTTCTGACACAGCAAACCCTTATAGGTGTAAACTTGTCAAATATATGTTGAATACATTCTAATATCTGGAAGTCAAGAGTAATTTGCCACGTTAGGTTTTATTATTATTCTGAGAGGAAGAAAAAGCTGGCTTTTCTATGTCTCCAATTCCATCACAACCCATAATATTGCAGATTAAAAAATGGACTGTGTTCACTTAACACACGCACACACTTCTGGAAGATGATCTTCTGGCCAAAGGGGATTCAAAGTCAAGCAGTGTGCTTTCCTCTGTTGGAAATGCAACAGGTCTCTTTGTTTGGAGTGGCTAGGAAAAGCAGATCATTCTTAGAGAAATATTTTCTGGGGAGGGGAAAAAAAAAAAAAAAAAGCAAAAAGCAAAACTTCCCCTATGGAAATGTGCACTGAAAGAAATGCAGGTGTTAGCCACGCAGGAGTTCATGTCAAGAGAAATATTTCCCCAGGGTCCCATGAGAGGAAAGGGGAAAGGGGGGAGGACTCTGGGGTGCCTGACCCAGGGAGTATGGAAAGAAAAGCAGAGGCTGGTGACAGAAAGACCTTAATTCATGCACCATGTGCTTGAGTGATGTGTTTACTTTCAACCTTCAAGTCAAATTCAAGCAGCAGCCAAAAACCACAGATCAACACATTTTTAGTACAAAGTGAAAGTAGGGTCATTGGCACCCTTGGTGCTCCACCAATTTCTGAAACAACATTAAATCCATATTAATACTCACTTCTAGTTAACCGTGTCAAAGGAGATGGTAATTATGGGTAAGTAGGAAGGTTGGGATGAAACCAAATAATTGCTGCTGAAGGAGGTAACATAAGCACAATTAGTTGGAAGGGTTATTTTTAGTCTTGAAGGAGATTTTAAAGCCTGTTCTGTTCTGGTTTAAGTCATTTGTTAGCTTGGAATATGTTGGAAAAATAGAAGATCGAAAAATCAGAATCTAACTGAATTCATCTTCATGCTAATAGAGAAATTTATTTTTTTAGGCTACTATTACCATAATTATGCCTTCTGGCAGTGTTTCAGGTGTTGTAAAGCAACTGAAGTTCAGTGGATCTATGCTGGTTTACCCTGGCTGAGAACATGGCTCAGCCAAGCAGAAAGAGCCTACAGTTTTATAGAGGCAAAGTGAAGGAAATGGTCCTGCTCCAAGATGATAATGGTGTATTTAGCAGGTTTGGCCCTCATTATTAATCTGTTCCACCAAGGTGGGAGGTTTCCAGATACAGAAATGACAAGGCCAAACTGCTGGGGTGAAGTAGGATGCATCAGAGAATACTTTGTTTTACCATGGCTTGCAAATCAGTCCAAGTGTTTTCTTTAGCCCTGCTGCCTTGCTGGCTTTGGGCTCCTTGAGGCATCTCATATATTTGCTTTAGAGAGGTGGCAGCAATTCTAATGTCATCTTATCTAGGAGCAGCTTTGGCTCTTGTCAGGGCTTTGGGGCAAGAAGGGGCTTTCAAGTCTGTCTTTCTCCATGGACTGGAAAATGATACATAGTGCCCTAAGAAGGCACTAAGCCTGAGCAGACAGAATGAATCCTCTTCTTCAAGCAGCCAATGCTAGTTGCAGAGGAGGCTAACCGTGCTCTTTTTCCTTTCTGGGGCATATTGGGGTTTTAGTCAGTCAATAACCACATAGAATTAGAGGGTCAGGTTTATGCCACATCCTGATGACTGACACCCGTCCTAGTAAGTTTTGTTTTCAGAATTTTAAATTAAAAAACATAACGTAATTCTATTTCAGCAGTGATCTGGTAAATAAATATATTTTCACAGTAACTCCAGGGTAGCCAAAATGGACCAGTGCTTAAAGAAAACAGCTAGCAAAGGTGGGAGGTTTTTTGTCTCACCTTTTCACATTTGTGTGAAGGTCTTATTTTAGTTTTATTTCTGTTGGCTCAGCCATCTGTGCATTTTATTGCCTGTTCTAAGGAACTTTGCAATGTTTTTGTGAAGAGCAGTAGGAAAACACTGAGGAAAAAATTGAGTAGATATAAAGCCTTAGAGAAGAGAAGTGACACAACAGGCAATTTCTCCATTTGCTCCTCCAGATATTGAGCTGAGCTGGGGAAATTACTTTAAGTACATAAGGTGACACAATTACTACAGTTGGGTCTTTGTTTAATTTTCAAATAGACAGTCCAGTACACTGAATTCAAAGGTGATTGGTTATGGGCTCTCCAGCCCTTCACCTCTAGGTCATTGGGTTCAATACCATCCCAGGTTGTAGCTCTGCACTCTATCCTTTGTGAACAATCTGTCTGAGAAATTTATACCTTTATTCTTCTTGTGACTTACCTATTGACAAATTTTAGTTTTTACAAATATGTTTGTGATTCAAAATAATTTGGTGTGTGGTTTATGTGATCCAATTTCAGCTTGTGAACTAATCACAGACTATTCGCTATGACTGTTGTTTTGAGTATTTCCTATTCACAATGCCTAATTAAGATGCATAGCTACGTTTCTCTGTCTTCATTGGATGACACCCGTATTACAAAGAGCTTTGACTGACCTTCTAGCCCTTTTGGTGAAAATATATGTGCACAATCGTCCACAAGGCTCTCCTGCAGCCTTTTTTTGTGGGCAAAATTTCATTCAGGCAAGTGTTAGTGAAAAGTATCTGATAAAGAACAGAAACAATATATAAAGAGATGTATGAAATTATTTATACTAATGTTCTGAAATGTTATTTTTGAACTGTTTCCCTAGATCTTGAAGTGAACAAAAAACGGTTATGTGAAAATTTACCATGTGGAATAAATGGTTTCCCTCCATTTCTTAGTGAACATTGCAAATACAGTCACAGCATCCAGTAGTAATTTAATAACTTTGAAGCAGGTTCCACAGCAAAGTCACAGGATACTTGGCATTCAGTGATGCCCTGGCCACATTACTCTTGGGTGTAGTACAGGCATAACTAGTTGGTAATATATTAAGGCTCCTGCACTGTCATTTCAGGTGGAGTACTTTTACTAAGGATGTCAATCTCTGCATCTATTAACCTTTAACCAATTAATTTTACTTTAATTATTTTTTTTAATTAAAAAAAAAAAAGCACAAACCCAAAATCAGTACTGCCCAGAGATAAGAAATGACCAAGCTTCATCTTGTAGTTCTGATGCCAGAGAGAGAACAGGGATACAGTCCAGGACGAAAAATTGGCTCATTTAATTACACCTGCACAGTATTTCAATAGTATGCCTTGGTGAGAGGGGCTTTTAAGAGTAAAGTGCTTTGAAATAAAGCTATTAAATGCATATGGAGACATTGATCGATACACTCGAGTTATGGGGGGGGGGGGGGAGGGAGGAGGGAGAGGGAAGAAAAAGAAAAGGACTTTTTTTCTTCTCTGTAAGAGTGGATTTGGAATCTTCAAGGGCATAAGGATGGTAAACGATTGCTAAAAGTCCAAATTAAGAGGTATTAGTCCATTGTGTGGTAGTCAGTCACATCATATTCACATTGCTGTTTTCTTGTCGGAGGTTTTGCCTTGATCTACCCCAGACCACATTGACAAGTCACAATTGAAGCATTCTAAATAATCCACAGTGAAATAAGGCATAGGGTGTCACTCTCTAGGCTACAGAAAGCCTGAGCGCAGTGAAGTTAGAAAGGGTAGCAAAGCCCTTTTCAGTCGCGTTTCTCAGCCGATTAAACTCATTCAGGGCCAGGCTGCTGGAACGAAAACAGAAAGATCACCTCCTGTTCTCCAGCGTTTTGTTGGCAACAGCAGACAGATGTAGAAAAGTAGAAACATTTTTACTATAGCAACAAAGGAGAAAGGGGTGGGAGGCAAATAAAAAAAAAAAGAAGTTGGAATTTGCAGACTTGTTAATGTCTCAGGTACTCTGGGACAGTTCTCCAGGTTAAGAGACCTTGTAAGTGCAGTTTGGAATTCAAAAGGTTCATGTGAAATAACTGTGCAGTGCAAACCTGTGTACTCTTTTCTCCCCAAACTCCTCCACTGGTACATTAATTAACCATAAGAACAGATTGACACATGGAGATCCAGTTCATTAACGATTTTTTGTTTGGTTGCTTTTTTTGGCTTTTGAGAAAAACCCATCTAAGAGTGATGCCTTCTTTAAGAGTATCTCATCCACCTATGTAGCCACACTGATGTGACATTTTGTGACACAAGATGCCACAGAAAATTAAGCTGAGCCCTCCAACTGAAGACTTGATTTAGCCATACATTCTCCACAAATCACCATTTAAATTAACTGTTGTAGATTCAAGCTAGGAAAATGATAATTCATCCAGTCTGAGTAGTTGTGCAGAAATGGTTTGCTGCTACTGGAAAAATAATCTGCAAAATACATCCTTAAAAAATAGTACTTTTTCCTTTCTATGTATAAAGGTAAATAAATTCAGTTGCAAGAAATGCAGCACATTTTTAAGAGGTCACTAAAATGATTTTTTACCCTCTGCATATTATGCATTTGTGAATACACAACATACAGTCAGAGCAAATGCATATTTGCATGTATAAATGTGCATACATCTCTATATTCAAATATATATAATTTAAAAGTTCTTGTGAACTTTCAGTATAGAAATACTCATACATCTAGTTGAGAATAAGTTCAATTATTTTATTTCTGTGCAATGGAAAGAAACCTCAACAACTGAAGCCTCAGCTAAAGCAAGTACAGGAATGATTCTGTAACTGTGATTAAGGCAGTAAAATGGGGGACCCATGTCCCAGCCTCTCCTCTGGTGAAAACATTCTGTATAGAATAATAGTCACAATGGCAATACTGAAAAAGACTTATTCGCTACCAAGACCTGTAGTTACAGTAGTAATTTCAAATGTCGTTGACATAGATTTCACTTCTGTAAAAAAAAAATTGAGACAGAAAGGATTTATACTGAAGTGTTTCTACCTTCTAAATAAATATGCACATGATGAACATACTAAATCTAAAAGTTAACCCTCACAAAGCTGAACATTGCCACTGCCTCGGAGTGTTTAGTTCCTTAGAAAAATTGGCCATTAACCTTGGTATTTACACTACTGTTGAGCCCTTCTGAAGATCAGTTTTTGGAGGTGACTGTATAGTCAAAAGTTTATGGAAAAAATTGCTTTAAATTACTAAGTCTCTTAAGTATCTAAGATAAATTTCTTTTCACTTAGGTGCTATTGGAAAAACAAAAACAAACCCTAAACTATCGGTCCTGAAGGACACAATAAGTGCAAGTCAGTGCCTGTTGGAAGGAGGCAGGAGGGTGCGTGGGGTTTCTGCACCACCCTGTCACTATTGGGATAATGAGTTCTGACCCCTCGGAAAGCAGAGGAGATTCCCCCGAGGACATGTAAAGCAATGCCAAGCACTTTAGCAAGTAGGGTAGCCTACAACTGAAGCACTTCAGTGTTTGTAGGCAATGACTGGTCCACAGCTTTTTTGTGGACCCTTGTCTTTCTGGGCTTAGATCTGAACTTTGATCTAACAGCTAACAGGTCCTAACATTATACACGTCCTTTTCCAATCCTCATTTCCCAAAACCTTAGAGACTTGCCAAAGCTCTCATGCTCTGCATTTGCAAGAACAGATCTAAAATACTGTGGTCATTTATCACTGGGTTGTGATTTTGCCATGCTTTAAAAATTTGTGTAATATATATCAGGTGTCTATGGATTTTGGCATAGTACTGGGTCATCTAAGCGATTTGGCATTGTTTAGACTTCAAAATAATACACAGGGTCAAGAGCAGTCAATATTGATCCTATAAATTATTGTCTAAGCTCTCATAAATTGTCCTCTAATTTGTGGGTTGGGAAAAAAAAAAAAAAAAAAAAATCAGAAATCAAATCTCTTTCCCTTTGGAACAGCACCTCTTTTTTTTAGTGAAAAGGGCTGTCTTTTCTGGCAGTCAACCGAGGTGTTTGCTTCTGTTGTCCACACTGGGCAACTACTAGGGACCAGAGTGACTGCTGATGTTGTGTTTCTACAGGGAAATGAAAGACTAAATCCCCAGGCAGAATTCCAGACAAACAGTCATTTTATTTACTTTTATTCATCTCTTCTGGAAAATAAAAAAAAAAAAAAAGGTGAAAATAGCTTGCTTAATCCTAGTACTAACACAATATTGATTCACATTCATGTTCAGTATTTATTGACGTGCATTGCATACAATGGAGGCTATCAATTAGGCTACTCTGTTCAAGGGAAGGGGCAATCATATTAGAAAACAGATGAAGCTCATAGTTTATATAGTCCTAATTTTATGTAATGTAAACCTTTCAAACCCTGGGCACATGAGAGTGAAAATGCATGTCCTGATGAAAAAAAGAAAAAAAAAAAAAAAACACAAAACCAAAGGGATTTACTCTCCAGCTAATTATTATGAGTGACTGTCTACAGAGTCACATCATTTTTTCTTGAAGTTTTATAATGAAATCAACATTCTCTTACTACAATTTGAATTTCTGTGTATTCTATTAACTGACATTAAATACGTTTGTACAATAGCTTAACACAAAGTTTTGTTCTGTGAGCGGCCCTAATATATGAAATTTTAGAGGTGGTGCGTAATCTTACTGTATTCCTTCTATACATTTAAGCAGGGGTTCAGCATATTGATCCCTCATTAAAGATCAATGTCAAGGAAAGCATAATGGCATATGGGCAGTATTCAGCAGACCAAGTTGTCGCATGCAGAAATCAAATATAAAACACTCTCTTTTTTTGCCCCTTGGAGGTTTTATTGCATGGTCGCAGCTGGATTTACACTGTATTTAATAAAACATTAGTACCCACCAGGGATTTAAATATGTAACGTAATTCTTTTTTCAGTAAAATAATTCCATAAATCCAAATATGAAGCTTTTTTTTTTTTTTTTTTTTTTTTTTTTTTTTTTTTTTTGCAAGTGCTGTATGCCCATAATTAAATTAAACCCTCTATATGGCTTTTTTCACCATGGAATTTAATGGAAGCAAAATCCATTTGCAGAGTTGATTTTGGATACATATTCACATTTTTTGGAGCTGAAGTAGTTCTGGTGGCTAATAAGTTTTGGGGAGAATCATGGGTGCTGGCTTACCATCCTGGCTGAGCTACTTTTGATACAGACCTGTGGCACAATGAGAGTCAGTATTACTTTAGAGAGGCAGGTGAAGTTATGCCTAATTCTACACCAAAATCAAATGCAGAGTTAGTGTAATTTTCCTCTAGCTCTGTGGTCCCTACTGGCATCTGGACTACTAAGAAAATGAACAGAGTGAAGCCATACTACCTTGGCCAGATAGCCTTTACCTTGTGCAGTGACCAAGATGACCTAGCCACATTGTCCATATATTCTTCTGTATCATGTTTTCAGTCCTCAGACATTTTAAGTAAGATGATAACTGGAAAAAGGGAGATGCATCTATATTTTATTTAGCAAGATTAATATTTTGAAGGCATCTTGAGTGTTTCTGGTGAAAGACATGGTTAGTCATATCTTCAGTTGGATGAAACAAGTGCACTGAGGTTTTCACCATCTACAGATTATTTCCTTGCAGACATAGTGCTAACCATCATGAAGAATCAGGCAAAGGGAAAAGAAACAGAAAGATGATGCAAAGAAATAAAATAAAGGTATTATAAAAAAAAGCTTGATGAGATATCTTGAGAACTCTCACTGCAGTTAACAGAAACAAAAAGTTTGAGTAGTGACAAACAGTCATTTTGTTACTTTTTAATGAAAATAAAGATAAGGAAAAAAGAGCGAATGTTCCCAAAGACACATATTCTTGGCTATTACGACAGGCAGACATTTTCCAAGTAGAATGAAGTAACTGTGGCTAACTGCACTAGGAAGGGAAGATGACTCCAACTGGAATTTGACTAGATCTATAAAGTTGCCACTTTTATACCTCTAGGTGAAACATGATCTTTAAAACTACAAGTCAACAAGTCTACAGTCTCTACAATGTCACAACTTTTCCCTAAAAAACATTTTTGGCAGCAGAGTACCCATTTGGAAGGTATAGATTCAATATCTTAGAGGAGCTCTGCATCATTTTGTGAAATGCCAGAGGTTTTCTTAAATTCTGTCTTAGAGATCCAATTGAACTAAATTAGTGATCCAGTCTAGCACACATGGCTGAGTTTGCGCAGACTGATTCTACAGCATGAAGCAGAATGGATGGAGGGTTTTGTAGCATTTAAGCTCTGTGAGTAGTATACTTAGAGAAGCAAGAACATCTGAAGTGTGAATTCCGAATTCACACTTAATACAAATTCTTCGACTTTCTTACACACACTAACAGTTACAGTAAAAAGGCCCATCATCTCCCATCCTAACTCAGCTGCCTGTGGCTAAGGCAACTTTTTTTCCCTTGTATTTCAGATCAGATGCCTCTTGTATTGAATAACTGCATCTCACTGGAGATCAGAGAACATGAGTAATATCTCATGAAAATCTTTCACTCAGGTTTTTGCTTCCTTGAAAAATTGTAGATGAAAGTTATATTGTATTTTAAATTGTAAAATCCCCCAAACCTTAAAATATGCAACATTGTGCTTTTTAAAGAGAAGCGATGTTTTCACTTTTTCGATTTTTTGCTCCACTTTATTCTATTTACCCTCTTAATTCTTTCATTTGCTTATTTTAATATTCATATTGTCTCTGAAAAAAAAATGGCAAAAGAATATATTAAAGGTGTTACAAGTGTTTAAATGTACAGTTTGAAATTGTTCAATTTTCACTTTTATCATTTCTCATTAGGCAAGTATGAAACTTCTAGAAAATAAAAAATTTTGAGATATTTGTGATTTTGGAGTAATTATTGCTTTCAGTAAAAAGTACTGACCATATTCCCTTTTTAGGGTGTTGAATGGATGGAATACCTTATATTGGTTCATGCTGGGGACTTATTTGTATTTATTTTTCTGCTTCTATCAGCCATATTCAAAGATTGAAAAATCTCACTGGAGATATTCAGGACACCAATCCAGATGAGCTTTTAAACACTAGGACATGAACCAAACTTGCATTCAGACACTGGATTCACATTGCCATCCAAGTGGGCTGAAAGGCTTTTGCCACTAATGGCTTCAAACATGGTTTGCTGTTGCTGTGCTTTGATTTTGTTGTTGTTGTTGTTTTTTGGTTTTGTTTTTTTTTTTTTTTTGTCCTAACAACTCTGAAATAAGACAAGAGTTGCTAAAAAGTATTTTCTTCTAGCTGCTGGTAAATACTTATCGAATCTTTCTTTGGGGTCAGTGATTTTTCATATGTCTTAGTACACAATGGAATTATTTAATTACTTTTTCTAGCAAGTTTACAGACAAGAATATCCCCATCATACTGTATATCCTCAAATAAGATTATTTACAATCCAATCTAAGGAGTGCTGACTGGTGTCATTGGAAACTAAAGCTGCATCAGCATTTAAATTTCTACTTTTCTGGGCAAAAACCCAACTGGCTGATTCAATTAAACTCTTTATGTTATATATTATCCAGAAGTTCACAATCTGAAGTGATTCTCAGAGTCTGAAGCCATGTCTTTATGATTGCAATTTGGTAGCAAGACAATTTCCGAGGACTGTTTTACTTGAACTGCAATGAAAATGTCAGGACATAACACACTTTCTGATGTGGGTTTTATGAAAGGCACTCCAAAATCAACCATTATTTCAAGCACAAGCAATAAATAACCTTCATTATTCATTAGAGTGTATATATGCATTTGTGTTTGCAAATACAGTGGTTTCCTGAGCAAAGAACCCTTTAATCAAAAGACCCTTCATTCATTTAAGGAGGTAACAAATGGATAGGCAGGAGGCATGGAAAAAGACAGTCTCTTTAATCGGTAATGGAGATAATCTATAGAGTTCCTGCAATACAAGTAGTCCATCTTACAGGCATAAACTTTAGATAAGATATAGGATGTGGAAAGATTCATGCAATATTGTGAAGCTACTTTTCATAAGAGTCATTTGAACGAATTTTGTTTATGGTTTATATTGAACAAAGAGAATAGACCTTTCCCATATCACGTAAATCACAGCCCTCCTGAAGGATGCCTGGAGTGGTGCTCCGCTATTACTATTCACAAGAACATTAACACCGGTGAAATAGACTCTGTGAATTTACTGCTATTTACCTGTTCAGATTTGGAGCTAACGCACCTCTGCAAACAGCCGACATGATATGTCAGACCTGCAGCAGCCCCTTGCATCCTCAAACACTGTGTGAGAGTGTTAGAAAGCAGCCTCTACACACTAATGTCATTGGTGTGAGGGTTTGGGTTTTTTTTTTTCTTTTTAATAATACTTTGAAGAAAGATCATATTTATGCTCAGGTACCCATGTTGATGAGTTTCAGACAGGTCAGTCAGAATTTATAGTCAAAACCAGAGCCTGGCCAAAATAGACTGATTTATTTGAGCTGTTTTTACTTTGAAATTGAAAATAAATTTGTTCGGAAATAAAATCACAAATTTGAATATTTTTCTGACAATTTAAAAGCATAAATTATGTTTTCTAGAACTGCTTTGTTTTGATAAATTCAAAACAATTTTCAATTTCAAATGTTTTTATTTTTGAGCGGTTACATACTAAATTGGAGAAGATTTTGAAAGAAAACAAGCCGAGCGTTCACTGTAAAAGAGACTGAGATGCTGTTTCTTGTTGTTTCTTGTGCTCTTATACAGAAGGGCGTTTGTATAATGAAATCGGTGGTTTTGGTGAGAGAGGTGAAATCAGGAGAAAACCTGCCTGGTAGCATTTCTATAGTTACTTTTAAAAATGGAAAAAAAGAAGCACCAAGCTATAGTGACCAACAATTCCAAATGAAGGCTTTGGGACGATGCTGGAGGATCAGATCAAACCAATTAAAGCACTGGGGAAGGACACTGGCTCCCAAGCCCCTAGATAACAGCTCAAAAAGGAGGGGAGGAGGAGGAGGGCTCTTTCTTTCTCTCTCCTGTCTCTTTCTTTTTCCTGCTCCTGTTTTTCATAGTGGGGGCACTAATGAACTTTTCAAGTCCCATGAAGACAACCCTTGTGTTCTGATTAGTTGCCTTACTTTTAATGAATTGTTTTAATCAAGTTTCAAAGCAGGCACTCTATGCTTCATTGCAGCAGCCCAATGACAATGAGCTGAATGTTACCAAGACAGTGCATCTGATGGACTTTAATGGATTTTATGTGACAGTGTCTAGTGGCCTCATATTAGACATAGCTTTACAACAGAGAACCCATGGGGTTGCACTATGCATTTAATCTATACAAACTGTAAGGATAAGGGAGAGTGAAGCTGGGGAGGGGGAGAGACTCTGAACCCTGAAGACCTTCAAAAGACATGCATTTCATACTAATAAGAAACAGTCTTCGGTCATTTTATTTTGTGCAATAGCAGAGTCCCATTGTGTTTTCTTAGGGAATGTCATGAGTATAATATCTCCAGGGCTTTTTGCAATAACATTCTCGAAACACAAAGTTATCTGGAAAAATTAAGCTCTCAAGGAAATCTTGGCAGTGCTGTAACATTTCCTGGATTTCAGGTAGTGATTCTGAGTTGTGATCTCTTAAGTCCGTAACAATTTGCTATTTCTAATTTATTGCTTCATTTGTGACTGCTGCTACAGCAAGGTAAATTTATTCTGATTTGCACAACCTAAGTCTTAGCTCTGACAGTGACTAATTATTACCTGAGTTAAAATAATGAAAGTGTCGGAAAGTGTCCGAATGCAATTTGTTAGGAAAACATGTGGCATGCTGTGTTACCCAAGCCCAGAAAAGCCTAAGTGATCAGAAACCATGGAGAATTAAGAATTTTCCCCCCAAAGGTTACAAATCAATGTGGAAAATTTTCAGGAAATTGGAGTGCTGAGGGGTTCCATTCACTAGAATATAAAATGCAGACCATACCTGTCTGATTTTTTGCTTAAGGAGGTAAAGTCACTTTTTTAGAAAGATTCTAAAAGGATATTGTGATGGTAACCATGCCCAGAGAGCTTGCATCAGTTGTAGATTATTGTTGGATACTATTTAAAATGTACACTGGATAAGGATTATTTTGCAGCTGTTCTTTTTCAGAAAAAAAAAACCCAGAACAACACAACAAAAAACAAAATCAAAACAAACCCAACACACAGAAAAAAATATCTATTGCAAGAAACTCCAAAAGTGTAAGCACCTTTAGCTGATGTAAGTAACACATTATTTTTTTTTTTTTTTTTTTGCTGGCTCAGGGTCAGTCCTGTGTTTTGTCAATTATAGGCATGTCTTATTCACAGAACAGCTCAGCTCCAGCTGTGTAAAATGAATCCTGAAATGAAATGGTCAAATGATGTTAATGACTCTGTCTGCTTGCGAAAGTTTCTGAGGAATGTTAGCAGCTCTGGGTTAGAATTGAAAGCATCTGACAGCTTTGTAGTTCTGGTTGTTCAAATAGCTCTGTGCAAGCAGACGGGATATCAGTAAATTAAAATAATAATATGAAAATAATAAACAGCTATCTGGCTGAAATAATAAAGCGGTACAGATGATTTGGGACTGCTTCATTCAGGGTATTTGTCACTCTTGTGAGCCATTTAAGCCACAATTTAAATTAAATTTATCTTAAACAGGATTTAATTTAGATTTAATAAGCAATTGTTTTATTGTTAAGTACCAATTGGATGTCAACACATAATGTTCTCTAGCATGATAATTCCACTGTACTCTGAAAAGATGCTGGGACTACATAAAGGCTTGCAATTTCATGGTCCATAATGATGTACCTGTGTTTAATATTACTTAATAGATACCTGTATTTACTGTCTGTATTTCAGGCCCTGCTAGCACATGAATGTCCTGTTGTATTAAGAAGCTTTACAATCTGCATCTCTGTGTATATCTAACACACCTGCTAGACCTCCAGAGAGATATGATTATATTAATTACAATATATTGATTTTTTTCTACTTTATATGGACTGCGTGTATTTAATTTAAATATACAATTAAGCATATTGAGGACACAATTTGGATTGTTACTGTGATAAATAGTTGCTAATTGTGTCATGATACATCACATATTTTAAGGCAATGTTTCGCAAATACCTGTAGCAACTGCATATATAAAATATGCTGAGAATCTGTTTTAGTTATTCATATTTTTCCATGGCTAGTACTTTTTTGTTTCTCAGGTCTGGAACAAACAATACGTATTGTGGCACTTCAAAACAATCAGCATAATTTTCAGGTGAACATGTATACCTTTTCACATAGAGTCCACGCATGTTTTTAAGATGATTATATGAAAAATAAAGATGTTAGTATGTAATTCTGCTCTCTGCTTTACTAAGTTCTAGTGTGTGTATAATATATCTACAGATCAGGCAATTAAATCATTAATAATATTTAAACTAATTGTTGCTATTAAAATCTATCTGTACTATAATAGTGTCAGTAGTATTGCTATTGTCCAAATATATTAATTTAATTTGTCATTTTATATGATAAGAGTAAAATTATTTTTGAATCTTCCCTACACCTATAACAGGATTAACAACTGATTTTCTAAGAACTTTCCTTCAAGGGAAAAAAAATCCAACATTATTTTTTCTTACCTTCACACCCATTTTGTGTCTGCTTTCTACAAATAAAACCAAACTTGTACAAGTCAGTTTGCTGAGTGAAGTCTCCATGAAAACAGCAATTTAAAAGAAGTCTGGAGAGTATTTGCAAATTATAAATTTGTAAATACAACATTTATTATTAAAAACTTGGTTCTAAGAGTCACACTCATTTAATCAAGGAACGGAAACAACTCTGATTCACACACCCAACAAAAAATAATCATGAGACCCCAGACGTATAATTTCTAATCTATGAAAAAACTAACAGCTGTTCAAAGAAAATTAATGTACTGAGAAAGAGGATGGGGTTTGAAGTTTGAAAAGCATCTCAGAAAGACAGATCCTTTTGTCATTGAGGTCACTTGGAAATTTCTGTCTGGGCCGGGTGGCAGGCAGTGTGCACTGACCCCCTCCCCGTGCAGGGGAGTGCTGCTGTTTCAGTGCTGTTTGGTATCTTTTAGGAGGAGCCGTGGTTGGGGTGTCATCACAGCCGTTTCCAGAGGCACTGAGTCCAGCTGAAGAAGTTCCTGATCTTTTTCCTCCTGCATATCATTGTCATTCCTGCAGCACATGCCAGACCCACAGCTGGGTATATCATATCCCTTTGGCCAGGCCATTCTTTATGTGTCATCTCTGTACACTATATTATGACAACAGTGTGAGTTGGGAACACAGAGTTTTCCTTCCTTCTCTTTTTGGAGAGAATCACTGGGAGGAGATTTTTATGTTCCTAGGTCCAAGACGAGGACCTGATATGGTGCTTGAGGCAAAGGCTGCTCCAAAAGATGGGCAGATAAGGAAAGCCTGAGGCATTGCACACCCTACTTAACCTGCCCTGGTAAATTGAGTAAAATTTAGGCACTCAAGCCTCTGAAGATGGCATTGCACAGTGGCACAGTGCCTTTTCTACCCAGCCGTGCTGTGAGGTGGTTCCCAGCTCAGAAGGGGTGATGTGCACCTAAGGCAGCAGGCATTGGCCTGGCATCCTCTGGACCGATGGCCCCAGTGTGCAGGCGGGATGCTCTGCACAGTCCCAGCACAGAGAGGGAGCATAGCCTGAAAGGCTGCAAGCAATCTGTGCCAGTAATGAGCAGCCAATTAATTGATTACTGAAAGTATAACTGAATCCTATGCCTCGGAGAAATCTAAAATATAGTAACTGCTTGCTTTATTGACAGCATTCATGCCATATTTAGTAGCAAGTATGTAAGAAGTAGCTGGACAATTTTGTTACACTTAATATGTTTCAGAACACAGCATAAAACATGTTTTAACACTATAACATCTATTGAGCAGTACCTCTGGGAACAGGCTTTATTATTAGATTACATTATACAAGATTAGACTAGTCAATAAGGGATTTCTTTCACACAGCATGCCATCTGAAATACCTGTTTTCTTTTTTTCTTTCCCTTTTTTTTTTTTTTTTTTTTTTTTAAATTACTTCAAGACCTTCTTTGTAGGATCTTAGGTACAATATATCCATGAATCATAAAAGTGACAAGCCCCAGGGCTGAATGGTCTCTGTACGGGAGATATGAGGCCTAGAGATAAAGGTGCACTACAGGTATACAGTGACAGGGGTGGATTATAGATAAACAAAAGGCGCAGTTATTAGATGGGAAGTGCCAGGCAGGATTGTACACTGAGAATGCAAATTGTAAGGACCGAGTCTCAGGGACCCAACTCTGCTTGGAATGCCAGGTGACGGGAAAACAAAGACAATATATCTGTCTGGGTACAATCCTGGGGTTTTAGATCTGCTTTAGCTGCTAGCTGCAGAGGTGAGAGGGGAAGCAGGCAGGGTTTCAGCCAGGTTTTGGCACCTGAGTAAAGCCTTGTGGAAATTCAGGCTCCTCACAAGGTGTCATGGTTTGGTCCTGAAAAGGAATATTAACTCTATTTCAGCCCAAACCAAGACACAAGGTTAATTCAGAACTCTATTTTCTGGTCAAATAAATTGCTGATTAGTTAAATAATAATTAGTGAAGCAAAGAATAGGTGTTATTGTGAGTTGGCCTGAGTCAGGGTAGCAAATGGATGCCTCAATCATCCCGGGATCCGGCACCCTGAATCCTCTCCCCGCTGCATTAATCTTTCCTGCCTTGGTTCAGAGCAGCGCAGCACCCGGGGGGGAGGCAGGGTGGCAGAGTCCCACCCGCTCTGCGTGGGCTGGGCAGAGCTCCCAAGGGATTTTCAGGACAACTCAATCCCTGCTCGGGCAGGAGTTCCCACCCTGAGAGTTTGGATTTCAGACTCGGGTGCCTGCGGAGTGCTGAGGTACTATTTTGGTACTCGAACCCTTTTTGAACATATGTCTGCTCAATTACATTGCTGAAATATAGTGAGAATCAAACACACTATTTGCTTTTTTCAAATGATATCTGATGCTATTCACACATTTTCCCCCCTTTAAATTCTGTGTTGCATGCTGCATTGGATCTGTTGCTGGCAATTTCTCTCTTAGTCCTAAATTAAAAATCTCCACTGAACTACACAGTTGCTGACTACATCCGTACGAGCAACTTCCATTCAAATTTCCTCGATGGAGTAGACTTGTGGCTTGCTTTGCCACACTAACTAGAAATGAATGTGAATTGAAAGGACTATATTTAAGAGCAGTTTCCTTTTTTTGCCTACGAGGATTTTTCTTCTCTTATATAACCAAATTTTCCTGCAAGATTGACATTTCAGGAAAGGGGCAGAGGCAGACAGGTGACTACAGATCAAATTGGATTTCTGCAACCTTCCATTGTAAAGGTCAACCCTCCACAGTGGGTTTTCAGCCGGCAGTTCCTCTCTTGGTTTCAAATACAGGTGAAATATTTCACGTGCCAGGTATCTGGTATCTTTTACTCTTCTCTCTCTCTTTATTTTTTTTTTTTTTAATTATTGTTTTGGTCTTTTCTTTCTTGAAATGTTTAATAGAGAAAAAAGTTAGTTATGCTGCTGGCATTGCTGGAGGCTCTCAGCTGGCAGGGCAGTGACCTCAGACCGGGTATGGTGGGAGAAGGGACAGGAGAACGGTCCCTTGCTTCCCCTGGCATCCTGAACCTGCTCACATCTGAGCAATAGTGACCGACAAAAATTCCTGGAAGTAACAACCTGTTGGAACATTTGAGAGAAAGGGAGGATCTTTAAGTCACAGACACAAGCAGGCAAGAAACTCCCCAACTGGAGGGCAACATTGCTTACTTTCAAAAGGATTTGGCAGTGACTTTGATGAAGAAACTAGAGAAATAACTCCAGTAATTACCTTTTCCCCATGTTGGCCAGTGGGTTGCCATGGACACTCCATTCTGACCAAAATACAGGCTCTGCTACAGTGTTAGCAAGCTGTCGAATAACCAATTGAGTGTCAGAAATTTATAGCCAGTAATTAACTGATAGGTTTATAATTAAGCGGAGATGCCCCTGAACAGCAACGCTTGGATCTGCATTCAAATTCTGACTTTTTCCAAAATTCAGGGGCAAAAGAGAGTGACAATTTGGGTTCAGTCCCATCTTTATAATTAAACAATGATTTTTGACAGGAGGGGAATCTCCAGCAGTTAATGACTGACTGCAGGAGTTGAGGGCCTGAGGCAAAGCTAAGGGCTTTTAATCCAGGTGGTCATTAACTGCCCGGGAATGCCTGACCCTGGGGTTAATTGTTTCTATTTTAAATCATGAAAATAATATACACATACACAGACCCCCCCCTTACTTCTTTTCTGCTGTACAAGTGTGTTACAAATATAGATATGCTGCCATTTTATGCATTGAAAAAGATGAAAGCTGAGCTGCTAGAATGCTTTTGATGTGTTAGCTGAAGAGTTCAGGTACCTAAAATATTTTCATGGCAATCTGCTCTTTCCATCCAGAAAATTTGACCCACAGCCTGGCCAGAAGGAACCAATTGGGAAAGGCTTTGTCTTAGGGTGTTCAAGGAGCATGAGTGGTCAGTGGGGATTTTTAAGCTAGTTGGGCTGCCTCTGATTCACAAATCACCAGATCTTGGGAGCTGATTTAATTTTGATGTAGTCTGATGATTTAATAAACCCTCTCTCTGCAATTCTGCACATCCTGGGAGTAAGGCACAAAGCCACTTTTAAAAGCTCTTTGGGTACCTTTAACCATCTGATCCGTTCTTGGCTTTGAGTGCTGGCCGCTCAGCACAATGCAGGATCAGGCCCTTAGAAACCAGCAATGCTTCATTTTCAGTGCTAACTCCAGCTTGTGCAGAAGAAGCCACCGGGAAATGAGCGCAGCCTGCAAACCCGGGAAAAGGCAGAAACTCCAAGTAGGTGACACACAACACTGCAGAGCCAGCAAACCCAACAGCCAGCCGATACCTCACCTGAGCCAGAAAGAATTACACTGTGGCTCATTTAGATGTATTTTCTTCTCCAAAATTATTCTCACTCTCTTCACTTTCCTTGTTTTTAAAGAGACATATGACATCATTTCCAGTTCAGTTTCCTGTGTTTAACCCTTGCTATATCTAGCCTGATTACACCTAATAAAGCTTGACAGTTGGAGGGTTAATCCAACCCTTGGTCTCTTGGTTTCTTCTCAGGAAACAATCTGTCCCTGAGAGCTTTCTGGCCTGTTGCAAGGTTATATCCCCCTGGGGTGCCATCAGCGCCAGCCAGGGCTCCTTTCCCATTGTCTGCCAAATGGCCACCAATTAAGTCAACTGTTCCCCAATTAGAATTTTGAGGAATTTATCTTGTTCCTCCTGTGTTCAAACTCCCAAGCAGGGGCAGCTCTTGGAGTCGGTTACAAGGGCTTTTTTTTTTTCCCCCTTCTATAGTGAGAAGGGGAGGGGGAGGTGGAATTAAATAAATAAATAGCAGCTCTTTCCTGTAATCGGATACTCCTGGGTTTTTCCTGTTGCCCATTCACACAGCTTAATCCTGGGGTATGTGATGAGAACTTGGTAATATTTAAGGAAGGATATTTTATTATTGTTCCATTCACCTGAACTAGCATGGCTGATTTTTTTTGATTGATGCTGCTCTCAGTAAAAGTTTTCGCTGTGACATCAGCTATAAATATAATGAGATTTCCTCAATTAAAGGAAGAAAACAATCATTTTAGTTACAATTGCTCTAATAGCCAAATGTGCAGGGTTGGTTTTGTTTTTCCTTCCCCCCGACCCACTCCCTCCATGCCCCCCCCCAAAAATAAATGCTTAAGTTATTGTTTACATCTTTTTATTAGTGAATTAAATTCTGGCCTCTGGGTTACCCTTAATATGGGAAATGCAAAGTTGGGTAAAGTTATCAGGATAATATCCTTTAAACTAGATATACAAAGATCTGATCAATCCATTCTAGGCAAATAAGACCTTTGGCTTTCTTCCTGAGAGAGCACGTGAATGTCTTCTTTAGCAAACTTCTTATGTGATACCTCAACTGCCCTTACCATCAAAGAGTAAAACATTCAGCTCCAGTGCCATGGACAGATTGTGCTAGGCCACGAATGGTGTCGCCATCAATCCACACATCTGAATTTCTTTCAACAGAAAGAAAGAAAGTACATTTTTCTGCAAGTTAAAGTCCATTTTTCTAAAACTGCTAAGAAAAAAGGAAAGAACTACAATGTGTGACTAGAGATGGAAACACCTCTTGCCTTTCATTTGCACTTTTCAAAAGTTGGTGCACAATGCAATTTAATTCCTCTTTGTCTTTGTTACATGTGGACTTCTACTATTGGAGTTTGGTTTTAGAGTTGGGGTTTGAGTAAATCCAAGGTTTCAGAGGAAATTTTGGGATTCATAATGAAAACTTATTTTTTCACAAGGTACTCACTTTGATGTTAAGCAAGTTCACTGAAATATGGTCCTTGGTCTTCAAACATTTTGGCGATTGAACCACCTTACACACTTTTCTGCTGATCCTTAGCTGTTCTTGGCTCCATAGTTTCTGACATCTTCCTGCTGATGCATTAAGTGATGTGACTAAAAATGTAACCAACATCTGTCATGTGTATGTTGTCTTCTCTTTTTTTTCCAGAGAGAGTCAAATGTTTTGTTTGGGATTGCTTATGGAGGATTTTTAGCTCTCATTTTCGCACATTTCCTTCTTATTACTGCAAATAAGGCCAATTCACTCAACTCACATCTGCTTCTAAGTGTCACCAATTTCCTACAAGTTCAAAAACATGAGGCAAGATGGAGATAAAGACCATATATAAAATTTAGCTGCCAATCCAGTTTTCTCTCGGGTTTATGTATGATTTTATCTGAAGTTGTGTGTTTGGCCATCCAGATTTGCTTTCAGTCATTACAAAAAAATGGCAGGTCTGATCCTACATGGGAGAAATCGTAGAAGTTATGTCAAATTTACACGAATGAAACTGAGACCTTTAGCACCCTTCTTAAGCCTTGTAGTCTTTTCCTATTTGAATGAAGGAAAATTGCAGTGATATGTATGGAAAATTGAGACCCACAAAGCTACACAAAACATTAAGGAGATTTTTTTTTTTTTTTTGGTCCGAGATGCACAGCTTTTCCAGGAAGAAGAGGTGAGCACATGTCCCAAACATAGTGTAATTGTAGAGACAGAAATATATAGATATGCTACCCTTGAGGGTGGAAGGTGGGAGAAGTTAGTGAAAAAATATAGCACAGTAATAATATCAAAAGAATAGGACAGCAAATTATAGCTGTGTCTGGTCAGATTTAATTGGGTTTTCCTCGATATAGTGAAGAGTGGTTGAGGAATTTCTTTGCTTGCTATAAAGCTCCTAGCAGTCCCCCCAGACCGCACTCAGCTTCAGTCCCATGGAAGCGAGTACATAATCTTTACCCACACATCAATACCCAGCTCCCACATCAACCAGAAGGAAGCACGCACCATTAAAGAGGTTAATTCCCATGCGTTAAAATAAACTGTATTTATTGAGGAAATGCAAGTAAGCATTTTAATAGAAAATTTAAAACCCATTGGGCCTGATTCTCCTCACACTGGTTTTAAATCAGTTCCACTCAGTTTAGTTAAACTATGTTTTTTTCTGGAGTTAGCAAAGGGATGATGCAAGTCATTCTCCCCTTGTTCCTAAGTAAATTAATGATTTTGCTAAAACAGTTCTTATCAACCTGGGCTACTTAATCTCAGTGAAACTCCCACATGTTGGTGAAACTCAAGCACTCAAGCACTCAAGCACATCTTTCCTGTTTGGCTTGCACCTCTTGCGCATCCTGGCAGTGACTCAGTGCACAATTTAGGAATGTGTAAATCGCATGTTGTATTTTTGCCTGCCCATGCAATCCTCAGGTGAAAAAGCAGTACTCCTTTTTACAGATGCAGGTTTTATTTTCCTGTAGCCATGCTCCGGGCAAGTTCTTTGGCATTTTCTATCTCTCCCCTAAGGAAAAATAGAGTGTGGAGGGAGGCAGGGGACCCAACACACAGACATGGTGAACACACAGTACTGCAAATGCATCCCAATTCACTTGCTGCTATACATTTATGTAAAGGATCTACTGTTGGGAAATTCTGTCAATACTCTGGATATGTCAGGAATATTAAAGGCCCTGATTTTATTTATTTTATTAGTTTGGGAGTTTGATTTTATATCTTCTCTCCCCCTCTCCTGCCCCCGCCCCGCCCCTCTCCTCCCTCTTTGGAAAACACCTATCTGTTAATGATAAGTACTCTACCAAAACCTGTCCCTTAGAGGAGGGCTGTTTACAAGGCATCATGATGGGATCTCCATATGGCAGCCAACCTAGTGGTAACTGCTGGGGCATTGAGACTCCTTCTCCTGTGTTCCCTTTCCAGACCTACTGGGTACATGCCATGCTTGGGAGGGGTCCCAGCAAGGAGTCCCCTTGATGCAGCCTTTGCTGGTTGGGGGGCAGACACAGGACCCGTCAGCTCCAGGGATCTGCACCGAACTGGGGCAACACCTGGAGGAACGGCTGCAATTGCTGCAGCATCAGCAATAAGCTGGTTGTGTTGAGAAGACCTACAAATAAAAAGAGCTTTTGTGGCCCCCACACAAAGGCCTCCTGGTTGCTCTTTAAGAACTCTGCTTGAGCGTGCATTGGCCCAGCTGGCTACATCACTGCCTCCTTGGCACAGCTTTAATGTACGCGAGGGCAGCGGAGATGCTCTCAGCAGCAGGAAGAGCAACTGAAATGCAGATGTTTGCAAGCAAAGCGGCACGATGTACCAGTGGTGCCACAGCTCTGCCATGACAAATAATTTAGCAGGCCCAAAGAGGGCTTTCTCAGGTCCTTGAACATCATTAACTGTGACAAAAAGAAAATTGTTCCCTAGCCAACAGCTTAAGTAGATTTACAAAAATTGATTTATTTCTGTGCAGTTAGTAACAGCCCCAAAGCATTATATTTTTAATATATATAAAAAAAAAAAATAAACCCCAGAATTTGGCTCATTTGCTGTGAGAAACAAAAAGCCTTCCCAACCACTTTGGCAAAAATTAGGTTTGGCTTTTAGCTGGCTTGCTGTGGTCAGGAGCTGTGCTTCTCCTTCACGTCTAAAATGATGGTGAAGCTCCTCTTGGGTGGGTTCAGGACACCTTGCTGTGACTGGCGTTGGGTGATGCTGATCCCAGTACACCTCCTCCTGGTCGTGGGAAGAAGTGGTGTCGGTGACATCCTCTCAGGGAGTCAGATGTGGCTGCCGATCTGATAAGGCAACAGGTGCCCGATGGGCGCCCGGGGCATTCGATAATTCACGTCAACAAAAGGAAACGGAGAGCCTGAAATGATGGAATGAAGAAAAGAAAACTCAAAACTGCGGCTGCAATTTCCTATGCTGTTTGTTACCTCTCAATTGTCACTAGAACTTTGACACCTTCAAGGCCAGATTTGCTTTTCCTTTATTTCCCTATTCTACTTTTCTATTTACTTGCTCCAACTCTATAAACTGTTGTGTTTTTTTTTTTTTTTTTTTTTTAAAGCCTCCTGGGGCAGCCAGGTAATCTTTCTCACCAGATATTTTTTAACTTGAAAAAAACAAATAGACAAACAACTCCCCTTTAACCCAGAAGGATTTAAATACTTAAGCAAACCCACAAAAAAAAAAAAAAAAAAAAAAAAACGGACCTGAATAGATACTTATTTAAATGGAGTTATTTATCCATTTCTCTTAGATTCTGAGATTTTCAGTGTACAGACTCAAATTCTCTGTAGAGTTCCCAATAAAATACAGCCCATTTTCACTTGCCCCTTTGCCACTGTAATAGTCAGCATAAAAAATAAACAAATGTCAATTTTAGACTAATTTTTGACTAATTTTCTTTTCTATTCTTCCTCTCAAATGTACTGAAAGACCCTAGATTTCCTCTGGTATTTGGTAACCTGAAAAGAAACCTGATAATATAATTGCTACCAAAGCACTATCACTTTGTGACATTCAGTTTATAGGGAAATGTTGGAATGTGCAATCCATTCGTGGTAATTTAAATTGATGTTTTGATTGGATTATGTAAGTATATTTGTGTTTGTGTGTGCATGTATGTGCAGGCATATATGCCATAATTTGTCAAAAGAGGTCACTCCATAAAAGTGAATTTAAAGTTAATTTTACATTCTTGGTAAAAGTTCAAAGGATAAATTCAGTTTAACCTTGGCTCAGCAGAGCTTTTTCTTCTGATTTTTTCAGTCTGATATGAAAATTGCTTGTGAAATAAAGACAAACATAGGTTCGCCTGAGAAGGCATTAATAATCCGATCCTTACATGTTTGTACAGAAGACAGGTACAATCCAGTGTTGATTGCTTTTTAGCTTCTCTTTGCTTTCACAGAAAATCCTGGGAGATAATACCAGGTCATCACAACCGTGCACTGGAGCATTGTGCACCCACAAACAAACACTGGCAACTCTGAAAGGCGTAGCTAGTGACAGTTCATATGTGTGGGACTGATATATCCAGATATACAAGAGGAATCATCATTGCAATAAATCACTTCTGGCATTTTGCAATCCCCATTTGACCATTTTCCCAAACAAATTATTTAAAGTATATATTACATTGCATTTTTTAAATCCTGTTTTAAATAGAAGACCTTTTACAGGGAGCCTAAAAGATTATTTTACGAGATAAACTTAGTGGTGAGTTTTCCAGTCTAAGTAAATAAGAATCCCATGGGAACTAAAAATTTGGGATACATTCAAACAAACACTGTAAAGTTTTGAGAAATGCCAAGTTCTTTGGAGATCGGGGTGTGTGTGTACTATGTGTTTGTATAGTCAACAATCTCCGAGCAATATGGTATGCCAGTTATTAATTCTGCTCATTGCAGATGGCTTCATTATGTGTATTTAATTTCAGTACTTAAGCAAACATACAAAAGTAGGGCTTACAAACTGCTTTAGGATACGATGGTTATATACAGTCAAATGAAATAGAAACAAAATGGAAAAAATGATACTTCTTGAGCTGGAGGTAAATGTGTATTGATGGGATTAAGCCATTCAGAAGCATCCCTCAATCTGAATAGCCCTAAACCCACCAATTGCTTTGTTTGTGGTGTCGAGAAGGTACTGATCACTAGAGCCTTAATTTGCCGCAGCAGTTAAGTGCTCCAATTCCTCAGCGCAATAATTGCCACATGTTGAGTGCGCAGATGTCTAAACACGTGGGAGCACTTCCCTTTCCTAAAGACAAATGAAGATTTTCATTTTGTTTTGTAAACGTGTCAGGATTTATCACTTAGTCATGTGTCATGCATTAGGCTGTTTATACAATACGGCTTTCCACACCCTGGTTCTGGACTTCTATGATTTCAACAACAAGGCCATAGAGTAACGGGGGTCTGCCAAACCTTCCCCTTTTAACCCAAACCTTTGTCTGGACTAAAGGGAAGGGTGAGCTGAGAGTGCCTAGTAAACAGTAAGTAGGGTTATTCCCAAAAGCGAGACAAGTGGGATTCACCTATATCCTCAAAGATTACTTGAGACACCACTGGCAAGACAGGCGGCCATTCAAAACAAAAGATGAAAGTAAAATTGAAATAATGAAGCCCACCACCAGTAATTATGTGCATCCAACTGTATTACACTGGCACTGTACTGACATGCAACTGTAGCCTCTCCTCAGCCTCCATGTCCCACCCAAACACTGAATATCTGATTTTTTAAACTTTCCTTTTCATATAAATAGCTACATTTTAAAGCAGCTTGTTTTGAAGTTTGAATATATAACATCTTGCCAGAGACAGGCTTACTGACTGTAATAATGTTTCTGAAATAACAGTTCTGTAGTGGAAACAGGAGTAGGCAGAAGTTGGAAAGTTCAGAGGTGGCTTGGGCACCAAGCCCAAACTTTACTTCATTTCAATTTGGAGTTTCAGGCTGATGTTGATGTTGCAGGTATGGAGCTTCTCTCATTAGGACTACGTTCGAGATCTGAACATTCATATATAGTTTGGGGTTCTGTATATAGTCTGTTTCTCAGAAATGCTTTACAAAGCCAGGATTAGCTGCTAAGATGTCAAAATAGCTAACTGGTGTTTCTAATGAGCTTTTATCTTTTTTGATCTGAAAATAAAAGAGGATAAAAAGTGTCCAAGAAGGAAAGTATCTCCCTCTCTATTCTGTTACCCTTTCGGGGGCTGATACTCATTTTTTTGTTTGCAGAATGGGGAAAAAAAACCCTCAACAAACAGTTATTTATCTGTTACCAGACAAAGACTGTAAAGAAATCCAGGAAGAGCATCCCAACACAAAAGCCTGAACTCTTTGACCTCTCAGGCCTCAGGCCTGGACAATTGGCCAAGCTGGGGTTTTCCTGAGAACTGCCCCTGGGTAAAGGCTGAGAAAAGATGCACATTGTTCCCCGCCCCCCTTCCCCCTCCACCATCCATTAAATGCAAAGGCTGAAAGTCAAAAGGAACTTACCAGGTTATAGCAGTGCTGAGAATGCAGCTTGACACTCATTTTCAAGGTAATGTAATAGAGGAAAAAAGTGAGTGAGTTGTAGAGATCTTAATTCTTTAAAATTTAAAAGCTAATTTTGTGTCTTTTAGTCAATTTCCTATGCAGGAAGGAAGAATTTATTAACTGACTTCTGATGTTAAATGGAGTGCTAATGGGCAAGTACAACAATTCAACAGGTGCCAAGTAGAAATATAGAGACATTATATCAATATTAATCTTAGAGCCTTGCAAAAGACTTGGTAGGGGCTTTTATTAGGCAGGTTGTGATGGGAACACCCCCACCATCTACAAAGTGAAAAGGTGGTTTGGATCTCCTGGTTAAAGTGTTTGAATGCTCATATTGCAAGGTGTTTTAGTGGAAGATTATGAATTTGGTCCATTGGAAATTGTTGTTTGTTGACAGAGGTTGTCCTGAGCTGGGAACTCCTCCTGGAAGAGATGTCTTCGAGCGGTTGTGCTGGAGAGCAAAAGTATTTCCAGCATTGAACACTCAGCTGGAAACCTGGACACCCATTATTAGTCTGGGTAGAAGTCAAAAGAATAGTTGAACCTGCTAAAAATCTACACAGCCTCTATTTTGCAGACTGAACTTCTGCCAGTAAACAAATGCTGACTCTAACGTACTTCTGATTTTGACCCCTGGGTAGAAAATTTTCTGTATAAACAGCAGCTGATGAACAGGTCACTTTGCTTTCAAGACAAGACTCTCAGACTTGCACCCCACACAGCAGGTCCCTGATCCAGATAAAAGACTTCAAAATATCCAGCAATAATTTTCACTGAACAATTTTTTTCATTGTTCCAAGCTGTCAGATTATTAGTGGGAAAGGATTAGTGGGAAAGGGGAAGTATTTTTGTCTAAACGTCTTATTCTGGTGAAAAAAAACCAAATCTATTTTGATGTTCTCAGATTGAAAAGTTCCACATTTTACAGAAAAGAGGGTTTGAAAATTTCAAGGTGTAAGCTAAGTGTAATTTTAAAAATGACAAAGCAAAATCAAAAGAAAATATTTTGATGTTTCACAGAACTACTTTTTTTTTGTCCAGCTGCATACATTTTCTGGTTGAAAGTGTGTTTTTTGCATACTAACAACTTATCATTTCATACCAAAACCAAACAGAAGGGAAGGCACAGAAATTCCTTGGAATTGTAGAAGTATTTGTCTGTGGCTCTACTACTCTTCACTAATGCATTAAAAATAATAAATAATAGGAATATCTGGCAGCACTGAAATAATAATAATAATAAAAAATTCAGTGAAAAAACTGAGACTCAGTTAACTGGAAGCCTGTTTCTCTGGGTTTTGACTCCTGTGAGGTTTACCACCAACCATCTTATCTGCCTGGCACTATTTTTGGATGTTTTTTAAGTCCCAGAAATGACCTGTGGCAAAAGTGCCCTACAAATTGCATACAGGTAGCAATTTATGCTATCCCTGACATGGCATAAGTGGTGATATCACAGCATCGACAGCCCTTTTCCTAAGGACAGTTTTGCTGTGTGATGCTCACTAGGAACTTGTGAGCCTGCTACTGTCTGTAGGCAGAGAATAAACTTCCCTGCTGCCAACCTTTCATGCTACGCTTCGTAAAAGCCACTGTGGTGATGACACCTTTCTCCAAAAGCTCAGAACCCCACCGGCCCTGCCTCTGTGCTGCACCGAGCTTTGTGCAGGAGAATGCTCTGAGCATCAGCAGGAGCTTTCGGCGGGTACATCCCTTTCCAGAGAAGCTGTGGCAATCCCAGCCCGCTGCTCGGCCCCTTTCGAGAGGATGTTGCACAACCCGGCTGCATCACGTCCTTGCTCTGTCATGTCCCTTTGCCAGCGGTGTCGTAAACAGCATCTTATTCATTTCAGCGGCATGCTGCAGAGGAGAAACATCACACGGTAATCCTGCGTAGCTGGGGCCAGAAAAGGAAATAAAACCTGCGCAATGCGAATGACACAGACTCTGAGGCTGCTTGACACTGGGCTGTTTTGTTGTTTTTTTTAATGTGTGTGAAAATGGTAACAGGCTTTATCTCACATGAAGAATTAGTTTCCTGTTCTAATAATAGTAATAGTAATCACAGCAATAATCATAATAAAAATCTCCACAAATAAAGTGAATATTTTTTGGGTTCTAGCATCATCTAAGCATTCCCCCCACCCCCTTAACTCTATAAATCAAAAGTAGCCCCAAAGAATTCAGCTCAGTTTTATATATGTGAAAATATACTGAGTGGGACTGGCAGCATCTCCCATTGCAAGCCCAAAATGTGATTTGAAAAAACCCAGGGCAATTAAACCCCCAAATTCAGGGAATACCAGTGCTGGGATGTGAGAGAATTAGGGAGGGTAAGATTTGAACATGCAGTGTTAATGTTTAGCAAAACTTTATGTAAGAAAAACAGTGATGTCAAGTTCTGTAGCTGCTAAATGTATTCAATAATTTTTTATTCAAATATAAATATTTAAGATACTTAAAAGCTGCTTTCTCTACTCCCTTAAAATTTCCAAACTGTACGACCGGTTCCCATAAATGACTAATCTTACTTTAAATGAAGCTAATTTTTGGCTAGGTCTTGAGAAGAAAAAAATATTGGATCCGCAACAAAATCCATATTTCCCCCCACACTGTATCTTAAAAATGCATCCAGACTAACAGCTTGTTTCCAGATGATATTGGATGCTCCTTTTAGTTTCCAAAACAGGGTTTTTGAATCTGGTTGTATGACACGGAGATTGGATATGGGTTCTAGATTTTTACTCCCTCCACTTTGCAAGGTTCAGGCTGGGGTATCTGCACAAGCTGCTGGGGGGGAAAAAAAAAAAAAAAAAAAAAAAAAGGGAAAAAAAGAGTGTTTGAAAAATCTGAACCTGTGATTTTAAGTGGAAGAGTGCAGTCCTTCCCCCCTATGGCGGGTGGATTTATTGGGTGTCACGATGACACAATGTGTCTATTCGAAGCTGAAGAAAGCCCCCTACTTAACCTTCATCTTTTTGTGTGTGCACGTACCAGAAGGCACCACACTGTTGCTGGAAAGCAAATAATTAGTGACATGTTCTGTAACACCATTGCTATTTAAAGCTAAATCAGTGGGTTAATGCTTCTCGAAATGTGTCATCCATGAGGGATTCTTGCTCCAGTACTGTTAGTCACTTGGTGGTCTCCGGAGTGACAGGATCAATGCCCTGAGTTTTAAAAGTCTTGGTTGCAACAGGAAAGAAGTGATTATTGGAGAAATTTGGGGGGGTTAGTGCTGGGGGGGGGGGGCGGGATCCTACAGGGGCTGACTCTTTCTTCTCAAAACCCCCACGGGGGATGCCAAGCCTCAGCCTTTTTGCTAACCCTCACCCCAGCACACGGCTTACTGTGGCCTGTCTCCTTGCAGGCTGGTGGGGTAAGCAAAAGCATGTGAGATCAACTTCTGAATTGTAAAATCCCTGAAGGCAGAGCCCAGGGCTTCCTGGGCATCTGCACAGCACTAAACACTCTGACAGGCTCAAAAAAATGAATCCCGAGAGTTTATAATTACATGCCAATGATATAGAGAGAGACTCTGGTGTTGATTTTGCTCAAAGAACTGAAGCGAAGCCATTCTTCATTAGGGCAAATGGCCTGAACAAAACTCTTTGCATGGGTGAGAATAAAAACCAAAAGCATTGAGGAAAGAAGAAAAAAAAGATAAAGGAAGAAATAAAACAGTCAAATCACATTTTACTTCTTCTTACCCAGGAGATTGACACAGTAACTTTTTTTTTCTCCTTCCCATTTTCCATTAAGCTGGTTCTTTAAAACACATCTGAACTTTTCCCATCCTGACGATTCCCACGGACAATTGGCAGAGAATCTAGGACAACTTGCAATACTGGGATTTTTTCCAGGCATGAGTAACTTGTTAAAAAGCCACTATTTCCCTAATACTAACAGTAAACAGAGTTCACATCCACATGAAATCCTCTGTGACCCATCGGGGAAAGTTTTTTGTATATTTATATAGAGAGATATATGAAATCATTTAATTCCTTTATCCATCAAGCACTTGGAACTCAGCATGTCCGTTTATATTTCACTTATAAAAATAAATATACACATGCATGCCAGGCTAGATTTAAAGGTATCCTTTTTCCCCCAGTTGACAGGTCCATGCCTGTAGTTTTATAAGGGAAAGCTTTAGAAAGAACAGTATTTAAAATAAAGTCATTGAGCCATGTTTTATGTCATGTTGATGAAATATAACTCCATCACACCTGCTGCTCCTACTATTTTGGGTGGTGGACAACTCTGCTGAGTAGCTACCTCCCGAATTTGTGAGCATTTAGGAACTTGTGCTGTTGGGCAAGCAGAAATTTCAGGCAGACATTTGCTGTGTAGATGTATTAAATGTACAATATTATCAAAGCATCCCAGAGCAATCAGTACTTCTGGGGACCTGTTGGTGTTAGCAGGTATTTTAGCTAAATCTATTTTGAAGTATGAAGGCCAAATTGTGGTAACATTTGAAGTCCTGCCCACACTGTGTCCCACCACTGAAATGTGTTCTGTCTAGGTAGCTCAAAGAAGTTGAAAATATCTAAAAATATATATAGTCTATTTCAGGCTATTTAATAGTCTAAAAATATCAGGAAGCCTTTGGAAAGGACAGTGACAACGGCATATGATAGTGCTGGCAAACTTGGTTTGCCTATGGCTGAAATGTGAGTGCCATATGGGATGGACCAAATAGATACTATCGGCTTTAGTGCAAATGCCTGTGGGCCTGATTCTCTTTTCAAGTATAGCTATCAAAGGCAGTGTAGATGTTTCCAGTAGGATCATGATCTCTGTAGTAACCATCCCTGTATTTGAGAGCTGGACAGAAATTAGGAGCCCTGCACCCGATTCACAATCCTCCAACTCTCCTACTCAAATCTGTCCTCCTAGCTATGCCTCAGTTTCCCTACAGGAAAAAACAAAACAAAACAAAACAAAAAAACAACCAACCAACCAAAAAAAAACAGAATAGGCAAAACACTGAAATTTATTTTATCCTAATTATAATCATGAAATCCTAAATCATATGACTAGAGTTGGGTGATGCGCAGACTTTTCCATGTTTCTGACTTTTTCCCATCCAAAAAGAGTGTGAAAAGACAAATCTGTGATTTCTTTCCAGAAGGGATTTCCAGAAAACATTGGTTTTTGGAAGAATCAAAAGAAAACACACTGGCTTGGGACTGATTTCCTCTTGGAAGGCTTTGTCAACCTCACACTCCCTGCAAGAAAAATTAGGTGTGTTTGCCCAACATTTTATGCACAGACCTGATCTCAGCTCAGAGATCCATTCTCATTAGTAAAAGACATTAAAAAGCCTCTTCCACTAGACTAGATTTCCTCAGTGGGTTGTGGTTTATTTGTTTGTTGGCAAAGTGGACAATTTCTTTGGGAAAATCTCTCTTGAAAAAAGGGAATTATTTGATCAGAAGAGCATTCTGACTTAAACATTCCCAATGGGGCTTACCATTCAGTGCTGATTTAGGTTGGAAGAGCAGACAAGGTTGAACATTGACGGTGTTACAGACCAGAATGATTCCCAGCCAGCCTAAATCCTCGAGCTTTCCTGGCAACCTCTGAAACCATGGGCTACAAAGTCCAGGAAAAAAGTAGAGCATCCACAGAGACAGGAGAAAAGAGGACATTTCAGCTTCCACTCCCTGCAGAAGGAAGAGAGACCAGGGTCTGTGTGTTTATTCCATGTGCCTCTAGGCATCAAAGTAATTTCCCTTGTCTTGCACAAGAGAAACTCTTTCGGCTTTGCTTTTTGTTTAGTGGAGCCCTTTATTTAGACTCATAGGATATTCTGGAAAGTTTTGAGGGTCTCACAACACATTTCAGCCAGGTGTTTTTGTGTTTTTCTTCAGTGTCTACATAGCAAAATGAATATATGATAGTTTAGTCTTCACTTCTCTATTTCAGAGACACCTTTTGGAATTTATTTGAGAAGCATATCAGCAAAAACACATGAGGGAATGCCACCCCTGTATTATATCTATTATGTACCTGTTTTGAAACAGAAAACTGATCACCATCTCTGCATCTGAAAAATACCATTAAATTCATAGCCAGGCTTCTATATAGGAGGAGTCATTAGGGGTCCTTTTGTCATCATGCCCTTACCTACTGTCTGGTGAGAAACCCTGAAGAACAAGCCAGATAGTTCCTTGGAATAATAGTATATATGAAACATCCCATTATACAATAGTGATCCAGCTATAAAACAAACCAAAACCAAAAAGAACTGGTTCCATCTCTGAAGACTTACAGTGACACATTTGCTAGAATTTTATTAGTTTTGGCATAATGAAAAGTATTCTGCATTTAAGTAAAATAGAAGTGTGGTAGTTACAGCAACAGGCTGTATTTTTACTATTTGGATGAAATGTTTCAGTCTTGTCGGGAATAAGCAGATCGCTTTTCCCAGCTCCTCAGGAAGTCAATGCCAATCTTGTAAACTCTTTCAGATCTTCTCAAAGTACAGCTGAGGCCAGAACCAGTTTTTTTGTATACAGTTACATTGCTAACTTTCCCTGCCTAATGGATATTCCTTTGACTCAGGAGTTCAGGACCAGACCCCAAGTGTAAAAAACATTTTACCTAAAAAAACCTAGCCTTTGTGACTAAATCCATAGAGTGGATTTGAACCCCTCCTTTCAGCATTAGCAATGTCTTCAACCTTCCATAAGGTCACATTTGAGGAATTCTATGAGAAGGAACAGGGACCTCTTCTGTGGGAGCTCCTTGTATTTCATTCTCATGGAGCTGAAGTAATTTTAAAGGATGTGAAAGTTAGTGTAATGTTTTTCTCTTTATTTGTGGTGTCTCAAATTATTTTTTATTAAGTTATTTGTACACATTTTGGCACTTCCTGTTTGGGAGTAGATGTGGAGGCTGAAATACCATGAGAAAAACTTCTTATTCTAATGGCAATTTGGATCAGGCTAAAAGGAGAACGCACTTAAAATCCTCACAGAACTCCTGTTTTCTAACTAAGTTCTCCCCTAATTTACAGGCAAAAGATGTATTCTAATTGATGGACCAGATATTTTCAGATTTTTAGACCACACAAATATTAAAAGTTTGGTTCCTAGCTGGACTTTGAGATTTGGAGTTTCACTAGATAATATCTAACAAGTAGAATGTCATCATGGGGTTAAGTGACTTTTGTACCAGGCAGATTCTGAGTTGGTCTAATCTAAAACCAAATCTTGCTTTAATTTGTGAAAATAGTATATTCATTTCTATGTCTCACCAACATATTTACAATCTGTATTCTATATGCTATAGATGGTGTCAAAAGTGCCATGTTTTTTCAAAAGTTTCTTATGTTACAGACCAGAACCAGGTATTTTTTTTTTTTTTTAATTTTATATTTGTTGGCTCAGGGCAAATGAAAAAATGCAGCATTGCCATCAACAGATGCACTACCAAACAACCCAGTTCTGTCTGACTTGGTTCTTGGCATCTGTGTTCTATTTCTGTCAAACTCAATCAAACTGAGTGTTAATTTTTGAAGCAAAACCCCTATGATCATTTCACTTGTGATGTAAGCCAGATCTAACCTTGAGACTGTCAAAGGCCAGAAGTCAATGACCCAATTTTGCATGCCATGCAGTCCCTATCAGTAGCCAGTGCTTTTCTCGTTCCTCATTCCTACTCATGCAGATTATTCATTCTTTGTGAAATTTGTTATAGATGCCAAATACAGTATTTATATAAAATGCAGCCCGGTTGCAACTTTGAGAAACTTTGTCTATAACACAGTGTGACAAATAGATCCTAGAGTCAGGTAAGTATAAAACCTCATCCAGACAGAGTTCTAAATTTGTGAAGGGAAATATTTCCACTGAGCTTTAGTGCAATGCTGCTGAATGCTGAGAGTCCATGATGAAAAGCTTTAGTAAGAAATTTGTGCTTGGTTAATGCCATTATGGAACTTTCTTTAATTGCTCACTCACTTGGAATATAAAACGGAGTAATTTGAGTATTTTAGGAACTTTCTACTCTGATTACACTGTAGAGCCTTGTGGAACAAGATTTTGACCTCGATTTCTGCATTCACCTGAGCTGAACTTGGTTCATTATGGTTTGTCAGTTTGGTCTTTTCACTTTTTTTTTTTTTTTTTTTTGCTCCTGAGGAAAGGAATGCAAAATCCTACCAGTACAAATTTAATTTGTGTTTTGCAAAACTAGCAAATAGTAACCCACAACAATTAGAGAATTACCACAAACTGGAAAAGAGATATACTAAATAAAGAAAGTAGAGGAGAAAGGGTAGAGTGGTTTCATACATTGAAAATATTTTCCTATCTTTTTTTGATCAGTAGGAGCACTGTATAATGAGACAGGGGAACGTCATCTCTCTGGTAATGTGTTTATTCAGAGCTGGTGACAGCATGAAACCTCTATAAATTTGATCTCCTGATCCCACAACTCTTCTGCTCTTGCAGACTTTATCTTTCCCCATGCATAGACTGACTTTGGGGAAACCTTCCTCTTCAGGACAGCATGAGGTTCACAGCCCTCTGTGAAACTTATCTTGACTGGAAAAGGTGTAGAGAAGTTGCAAAACAAAACAGACAATATAAACTTAAAACAAAAATAGACTTAATTCTATACATAATTATAGTAAATAAATACAAGAGAGCTATAAAAGTATTAACTGAACTGTGAAACAGTCATTGGCTGAATTAACTTCAAATTGGTTAAAGAATGGCAAGTTAACAGAATTTCCTATTGAAATTCCCTCTAAGGTGTAGGTCCCACTGAAATTACTGAAGAACTTAAGTACCTTATTAATGCATAAACTACTTAGTAGAGCTAGATGCAAAAGTAATACTAGGAAATAACTAATTTGCACATGGTTTTGTTCCTTGCCCAGCCCCATTATCTGACAAAATTTATTTAAACAATGTATTTTTGACAGATTTAACTGCAGTAATGATCCAGACATTGTCAGTGCTCTGCATATTTTCCCTTTGTTGTTATTGTGTATCCCAAATCCATATAAACAGAAGATATTTGCTTCAGCTGGCTTGCACACAGAGCCTACAGCATGTGAAAAGTTAAAAGCAATCAGTCTGTGATGGTATCAGTGGTTGCTGGTCTCTGAATGCAATTCCAAATGCATGAACCTATTTTTAGAACACTACATTCCTTTTATTTTCTTTTTTTATTTTATTTTTTTTTTCTTTTTAAACCATAACCTTCATGTAAAGGCTGTGATGTATATTACAGCCACACAGGGCTGGGAAAAAAAAAAAATCACATTAGCAGTGAAACAATAATCCTGCTGCCAAATATACAAATATTCACAAATAACTGCCATGGTCCTACAGGCTTGGAGGAGTGTTTCATCTTATTCTTCTGACCTGTTTTTTGACAAAGAGCTTCCCTTAAATCTGTTCGCCACTCAGCTGCTCACAGGTCTCTGATCCCTGCCAGCCCGCTCTGCCGAGCCATGGCCGCACCATGAGGTGCCCTGGGCTTGGTGCTGCTGCTGGTCTGCAACACAGGAGGTCAGGAGGGGCACCAGGAGGGAAAGTGAAAGACAGACAAGCTCCCTCCTTTGCTTTTCCAGGGGTGGTGCTCACTATATTTGCTTATTATAGTCAAATAAATGTGATGGATGCTCACGTATACATTCAAACACATGGTGTTCCCCAGGTGAACCCAGCTGCAGCAGGAGACCACCATAAACGGTGCTGCTTAGACCTAAAGGGAACATCTATGAAATTAATTGGGCTTTCAAATAAAAGGCATTTAATGTAAAACTGATAAATCCATTAAATGCGTATTACGACTGCCGTTGCTTTATTCAGGCAAAAAGATTTATTCGTGGAGCAGTTTGCTATTGCCTGTGCAGTTATCAGTGAATAATGATCTGGTGGTTTCATGCCTGAATTCCAGGTAGATAATAAAAACAAAACAAAAGGATGAATGCATTTTATCTATTTCTCTTCCATTTCTATGTGTGTGACCCCCTGCAGAGATGCAGGCATGCAAATAAGAGTGGAGAAATTAGTCTGATACTGTAACTCCTGTGTGACTGCATATGCAATGTGCTGATGTTTGTAAAGCTGTGGTGGTTGTATCATTGTATGTGCAGAGAAATTGTGCGAACAGGCAAGGTCCATCAGTACGAGCTCAAAGCACACATTTGCCAAGGCACAATCTCCCCAAAAAGAGACCAGGAGTCCTAAAATCAGGTCTCTAACTGAAACTCCACAATGTGTCCCATAACTCCCCTCAATGCTTTACTTTGCATTTTGGGTCTGCCGTGCTCATCTCCACACAAAATCATGTAGTATATGTGTGGGTAAATCCACAAAACATGCTCTTGTTTTATCCACAAGCCAGGGGAGCAGCTAGAGACATTGTGGTTTTATTTCTTTTTCTTTTTTTTTTTTCTCTTTTTTTTTTTTTTCTTTGTTTGCTGCCCCATCTCTGACTTAGAGGGTCAAATCCATGGCAAGTTCATTTCTGGGCCAACTCTGCCAAATTATATGATGTGAATTAATGTCTACTAGAGCTTAGAACAGCAAACTCTGATTTAAGCTCTTAGGTTGAACTTGTCTACAATTGTTGAGGTGAAAGGCCAGTTCATACCCATTAATTAACCTAATCCATCTCAATCTACTTTATTTTATACCTTTTAGGGTTTGTGACTCTAAGAAATATATTTAGATAAAGGAATGCTGTTAAAATCCAGGAACATTGCTAAAGACACTCACCACCCACCATTGGTTTATACTAGAGATCACTTCAAGAATTTTTTAAATGCTGGGAACTAATTTAATCATATATTTGTTAGTTAGTTCCCAACACACTGAGCCATTTTCTATCCAACTGATTCAAATAAGTATTCCATTAATGTCAGGGTTATTTTTGATTCTGACTTTTGGTCTGTTTCTAGTAATTTCATTAATAGGCAAGCATTATTGTTAGACTCTCCCTGCTTTTTCCTTCCACCTCCTCCCTTATTGTGGTTCTAGTGCTAAAACACATGAAAATGAGGGAGTGCAATTACCTTGTGAAATGTGAACCCAAACATGACCCCTACGTACAGCTTTTAGGGGCCGTTGTGTACGTAGCAGCAGTCAGAGAATATTCAGAAAGATTAGCAAGGTTCAAGTTTTATCTGAAAGCATATGGGAATTTCTTAAGAGGATCTAATCTAAAAATAGGATTAAGACATATTACCAGATGTCTATCCCCTAAATATTCATTTTTAAACTGAAGATATTTAATGACTGAGTAATATTTAATAAGTTATTAGTTGACCGTAGAGGCTTCTGAAATTGAAATTTCTTGGAAATGTCTATCACGATAATAATTAATAAAGATTTTAAAACAGCATCTTCATTGGAATGGTTTTCTGCCATATTACAGAAGCCCATTTTTTAAAAGTATGGGCTGTTTTAGATTTTGGGGTTTTTTTTTAATAATATACAGAGAACAGAAAATCATGTGTGCCATAACTTTGAAATATCTAAAGCTAACGGGAAATGAGCTGAAAGCATTCATGAATGGTTTGAAATTCTAATTGTAAGAATGACATAAGCATCTACGTAATTATCCATTTTTATCTGAATGTTTTAATCCTGGAAAACAGTCCAGAACTACAGAGCAACATGTTATATTTAAGCAGGATGCACTTAGTGTGTTTTGTGTGGCTGCACCTTGCATGTGGCCCTTACTTTACAATATGCAGATAGCTCATTGAAGGTACAGCAGATCTTATTGATCTCAGCATCTACAAAAACCTGGAGCACATACAAAAGAAAGCATTTCTCAAAGATCTAAGTTCTCTACAGTCAGATAAATGAAAAAAAGCTGCACTAATGCTAGTAGAGGATTTCCAGTACAGTCATAAATGTGGGATCATGCAGATAAGCCTTGATTCACTTTTACATTTGGATTTCTATCTCAAATTTTCTAATACATATCCATGCTTGAATCTTGGGTTGGGGGTTTTAATGCTAAAGGTTGTGGTAAATATGGAGGCTGGGCCCAGATGGAGGTTATCTGCTCAAAGTCATGAGGTCAGCCAAAGTCAGAGTTCTCCTGAAATACCTCAACATTAACTCTGCTATATGTATCTTCAATAAATTCTAGTTGCACTAGTTCCCTCACCTGGAGAAATCTAGTGTCCTTCAATAAGAAAAGAAATGAAACTCCTAATAATTTCCAGGGTTTCATCCATTTCCATAGCTAAGGAGAAGCTCTGGAAGATGAGAAGGAGGAATAGTGATGGGAAGCTAGTGGAGCTCTAGTAACTTTATAGCAGTGCTTGGAAACACTTCTGCCTTCTTCTTCCCCTTCAGACCTGCTGGAGGCTGGCACATAAAACCTGAGACACAGCTATGCCTAGGGGAATCAGCTGATCTGTTTTATGGTTGTTTTGAGTAACTGATAAAGCCAAGCACTAGGGAATAGTTTGTTTGAAGTGTGTGCGTGCTCCATTCTGAGCAGGATGGGAATTATCAGTTTATAAGCCAATCAGATAATCACAGTGGAGAATAATTGGCAAGTGTGATGTTGATATTTTGGCTGAGGGCTGAAGAGGACCGTTTCTTCTTCCCCTTCATGTACCTAAAATTTTGGCTCCTAGCAAACTTGGGAATCCAATACACATCCAGGTTTTTATTGTACTTTATTGTGTTTTATTTTATTTTTTGTCCAGCCAGAATAATTAGTTATAGGAAAGAAAATATAGTGGAAGCAAACATTCCTGGAGAGATCTTTCCATTCTTCTTTTTTTTTTTTTCCTTCATCACTTGCCAACCACAGGCTTTGCACTTGGCTTTTCAAACACGAAGAGAAAAGAAAAGTTAAAGGGACAAAAAAACTTTCTGTCCCTCATGCTCGAAATATTTTTGCTTTCATTGGTGAGAGGTAGAAGACATCAACCTAGGACTGGACTGAATGCAAACACTACATGTACGCTGTGGGTCTCGGTGCCATAATAATCAGCAATACTGTTCCTCAAATAGGTTAGCTAATAACAAAAATGAAGGCTAGTCCAGCAATTAACGTGCTCATCTGAATTTGATAAATATGAATTCAAATCCTTGTCCTTGTCTTGTTTGCATATTGCACCATAAAGTTAGCTGTTTGAGACCAGATGCACAAAGATATTATTAACCCAGATTTACATTGCAATTACAAATAAGATATTTTTTTTTTAGGGATGGAACATGCATGCCTGATTTTCTATGTGGACCTGGCCTCTAGTCTCTTGTTACTTGTCTGAGTGCAAGTACCCCTTTTCCATATCAAAACAGTGCTTTAAAGAAAAGTAAATTAAAGATTACACAAGTATTAAAGTAAAAAAAAACAGAAGTTCAACATTTCTCAGTATTGGGTCACATGTTAGAAAGACTTACTCTCCCATGACCCCAAAACTCATATCTATGTATATTTATGAAATATAGCAGATTATTTTTCTAGGCTACCCTAGTCCACAGTCAAGGAGCTGAAATGTGGCCATTTGTATGGTATTTCAACTTTTATAGTCATCTGGAGAGGCAGAGAAGTTTTGCAAAATGTGTAATGCATCCTACATGACAGAATGGCAGCAGCAATGACTATAGTGATACCACACACACTCTGCAAAAGCCTGGGAAGGAAGAAATATGATAAAATTCTTCCATCCATTGGAAACCTAGAATAATTGAGTTTTCTGTGGAGGATCTTCTGAGATAGGAAATTGCTCTTAGACCTCAGAGCAAATCTCCAAACATAGAGCCTTGAGTATATGTAGACTTCAAGTGGAGCATGAGGAGACTGGCTATGGATATCTATGCCTGTAGGCTGTTTATCAGCCAAATCCTTTCTACTCCTTGAAAAGTTTCCTTCACTGATGTCCATCCATGAAGCCACTCTACTCCCCATTGATCACAGCTCTGTGACAGAAACGGTTTCACTTGCAGCCCTGAAGCCCCTGATTTCTAATGAATTAGACTACTAGACATGAGACTCAGATGGCACAAAGTGGGAAGGAGCGGTGAATCACGACTGGGTTATTATTTTATAAAACAATCCCCTTCTCCAAGGTTATCACGTCTGGGTGTGTACATATATCTGCCTGTGTGTATACTCAGAGGGTGATTCTGATCAAAGCTTCCACTTCTTGGCCCATGTCTTCATGCTGATGCAATTTTGTCAAGGCTAAGATGATGTTCTGGTATGGGAAATAAAAGCATAGCATAAAAACCTTTATTTGCTCTCCAGATTCCATACAATTTTGCCTTACACATTCTTTACTCTGGCCCTCTTCTTTCCATCAATTGCCAAACTAAAGTTTTGTACTGGGCCATTAAAGAAAAAGTGAAAACAAAACTTTTATTGACATGAACACTTTTTTTTTCTCTCTCTCTTCGCCATTGGGGCCTCAGCTAAAGTGACCTGAGGCTAAATAGGCTCTCAAAGAAAGCTTTCTTGCCAAAGAAATGTCATTGCTGTTAAACAGTACTAATGAATGCATAGATTTAGAACCTTATTTACATTGAAATTTGTTTAGTAAGCCAAGTTAGGTCTGAAAATTGGGACAAACTGTTTCCTCAATAATTTAATAACTCCAAAGACCTCGCCCATTTGGAAAAGGCAGAGCCTCACCATCAACTTACAAATGCAAAGTCACGTTTCCTAAAATTGAATAAAATGCTAATAATACAGCAGATCCACAGATCAGCAAGTAAAGTGGCTTTTAGCTCTGAGTTTGGCTGGAGACAGAGTGAATAACAACAGTCAGCTTACTCTGTCCTAAGCAAAATGGGTTTATTACATCAATTGCCTGTGTTTCAAGTGTTTTGAAGGGTTCACATTTATTTTCATAACCTCACTGAATTTGGCACCCTTGCCAGTAGTGTTGGAACTTTCAAATCGGGAGCTTTTCATTGAAACAGGCCAATTAACTCACTCGGGTCACATTCCCTATATGAACTGCTTTTAATAGTGAGCCATACCACCCATTTTGTGGCAAACAAAAATCCATAAAGAAAAACAAATTAATTCCTTTCAGTGAGTGATTCCCAGGGGAAAGCGTATATCAGCTGGTTAACCAAAGACAGGACACTTGGACAAATAAATAAAATGTCCTTCCCTCACGCACCTCCCTGAAAGTTATTGTGTCTGCTTTGCGGAAACTGTAATACTTATTCCTACATCTTATGGATCAGTATTTCTGCAAAATCTGATTTTGGTCTTCTGAGTCATGTAGCCTTGGTGAAGAGGCTTGAATCTTTACCCTGATAGAAATGCCTCTACAGCATGGGAAATGTGGAAATTAATTTATAGCCTGGGTCTAGGCTGAATTACAGAGCAGTTTTCTTTTCTGTCCCTTAGAGACAGAACTCAGTTTTCTAGAATAAAGACAACACTTGTTGTCTAAGGCATAAGCTGGAGATAGCATTGATTTGGGAATTTATTCTCAGGTGAAAGCTGCATACTCAATATATTATGAAACATTCAGGGTCCTGTGAAACATAAAGGTACATATGCACACCCTATATTCCATTGTCATAGAACAGGTATAATAAACCCTATCATAGGGAGAGAGGTCACAGAGGTCAGACTTTGATGACAAAGGCTGGACAGTCACCCATCATTTTGGGGCCTGTGCTTTTTCCACTAGACTACACTTACTGTGCTGAATTTCAGTCTCAAAATTTATTCATAGTCTCCTGCTACTATCATTTAAAATACTATTTTAAATTGAAATAAACAAATGCAATTGGATCATTATAACTCTTGTCCTGAAACTGGGGTAGTGAGGAAACAAGAGAGACACCGGTAATGTCTAAATGTTTGAAATGTGTCTGAAAAATGATCTGTTGTTCCCATCCAGCAAACATTTTGTGGAACATGGCAGGACTCAGTCAAACTAAGAGCCCCCAAACAAATCTACCTTTCTTCACTACAAACTGTTAGGAAATACATTTTTGAAGCTGAGCCTCTATCAGAATATGATATTACATGACACTGTAACCTTTTTCCCTCCAGAAAACCACCCTTTATGAATAAAACATAGGTGACCTTTAAAAACTTAGCAGTTGTACTAGGTGATTGCATATTAACAAGCTTTTTGAGGAACTAGGACAGGCACTGTACGTTTCAGTTAAGGACAGATAATAGAACTATTCAAATAATTTATTATTTTATACAATATAGGGAAATGTAAGAAAACTACCTCAACAAGAGTCTGCTTAAATTTTTGTAAGTATAATTTTATGTGGCTCCCCCCATTCATCTAAATTATACAGTCACTGCTAAATGAAAGACTTCCTTTTAAGGGACAACTCTGATTCTCCTTTGCTTGAAGTTTGTGAACAGCTTTGGTTTGAGGCCACTTGGTCGGACAAGTTGCAGTGACTACTAGGCATTTTTCATAGACGATCAAAGGTGTCTAAGGCTTTCTGTCCTTCCTTTGCCAGGATAAAGTGTTTGGAGACAAGGCCTGAGCTGATTTAAATCAGTAGATATGCTGGGACATCAAGGCACATACAGCAATATATGTGGGTAAAGTAGACTCAGTCCTTTGGCTGACTTTCTCTCTAAGAAAGGCTCTTGACTTTATTTGATCATTGGTATTGAAGCCAAGTGAAAAAAAAGAGAGAGTAGGTTCACACCAAAGAGAACATTTTTACCAAAGGGATCACTTTGGAAATTCATGACATTTATAAGTTTGAATAATTACACTAAATCTCATCTTCTTGCATGGGTCTTCATTCCAGCTTCTCTCAATAGTCCTAGAGCCTAGTTACCCACACTAGAAACTTAGGGTGCTATTCTGATATCTTCCAGCTCTTGATTGGTCAATCATCTCGGCATATCTCCTTAGTTAAGTATTCAATACGTGGAGATCTGACAGATGAGAAAAATATATTGCTCAGCATCTTTTCTCAAGGTATTTTTTTTTCTACTTAAGAACAATCCTGTTGGATGTGAGCAGGATTCCCTATTCTACTGAAAGACATAATGGTCACAAGCCTCACACCATGCAAGCAGTCAATTCCCAGATTATTAAGGGTGAAAGAGTAGTAGTTACAAAGCAGTTTAGCCATTACAGAAGTCCAAGTTATTATTATAAACCCAATACACATTCTATCACTCCCTCTGAATTTATCAGCTGGAATCCTGGAGGGCTAAATTCAAATGAAAATGCTGATAAACCATATCCCATTGCTTATTTTGTTTGCACCATCTCAGGTTTAATTGCCTTAAGATTACGAGATGTTACTTCAACCTTTTGCTACATAAGCTGCTTCCTCTGAGTATTAGGACTATATCCAGGCACAGAAGAGAAAAAAATCACTGATATTCGTCATTTTAACATTTAAGCTCCTTAGGTTGGCTGAAAAGTTTCCATCTGAGAGTCCTGGGGGTGTTGAGTGTGTGTAACTTTCCTTAGTGTAGGCAGAGCACACGGTGGTTTGTCCTTTGAGCCAGTGGAAGAAGGGAAAGGGAAAAATGTTCCACCAGGCCAACCTGATAGGTTTTCTCCAATGTGTCATTACCGTGTTTCAGAGCATCTGTGTTGCTGCCATATGAACTGGATAGGAACACAAAGTAATCAATTTCAGTTGAGAGCACTAATTTATCACCTTGCCATCTTTTATTGCAAGGTACAGAATCTCTTTCTGTTTCTCTTCTACTTTCTAAATGCAAAATCAGGACAATAAAAAGACACCCCCCCATCCCATCCTTCCTCCATCTCTTTCCTCTCCCTCTTTGTTTATAAGCCCTTGTAATTAAAATAAATGCTCTGAGAAGCAGAAATGTACATGATCATCCTCCATCATTTCCTGTTAAAGGGCAAGAGCCACTCTGGTTCTCACTGGCAAATACACAGGAAAAGTCAAAATTTTAGCTAATTCTGTATTGCTAAGAACCTCCTCTTAATACATAATCAGTTATTCACCAAACCATGGTAGATATAGAAAACCAGTGCCCTTTAATTCTTTCCTATTAAAATGGAAAAAACCCCAATTTTGTTGTTCTTGGCATAAATATGCTCTATCAGGACTAGAAAAAACAAACGTCAGTATGATAGACCCAGGAAGCAGCCTGCATTTTGCAACCTCATACCTGAGAAAGATCCTGAAAGAGATCTTGAAAGAAGGGCAGAACCTCCCCTAATGGCACATCTACACGTTTTATTGCAGGCAGATATGAACTGACTCTCTATGACTCCAGATGACCAGGAGCCATTGGACTTCAATACCACAGAACCAAGCCTGAGTATGCTGCCAGTCACAGATACTTCCTTCTAGCTTGTCAATGTTTAAACGATGGCTTGAGCAAGCCTCTGTATTCATGAAAAAGACTCTGTATGGTTCTGTTTTAGCCCTTGTTTTATATATTCTTCCTAATGCCCATAATTACACAACACAGTACAAAAAGAAGGAATTCAAAGTTTGTTGTTTTGGTTTTCTTTTGTCATTTCTCTCAAACTTGAGCTTCCCAAATCATCGCCTATTTTTAATATAGCTTTCAAAACATATTTGAAACCTTCCTAAGAGTTTCTCTGGTCTTCAGTGAAGTGAGGCCGCCTAGTTAAAGCCAAGCAAGTTTTGGGTGCACACATGTACATGTGGATAGATGTTCTTTGAGGACTGCTAGACATATATCTAATAAATGCAGATGCTAGGGGCAACCTGAACATAGTGAAACAACTAATATGCCATCCAAGGTGATAAGTCTTGCCCTTACTTGGTTTTCACATTGTCTCTAAATACTATTTACTTGAAACACTATTAGTCAGTAAGTTCTCTTTGCATTGACACACTTTTTACTTCCTCTGTTTGCTATTCTTTCAGTCTTAGAACCTTTATTGTAGAAGCTGAAGTCTTTCATCATAATTTTCCTTAGAAAAAACACCCTAGTTTATGCACACACATGGATATGTATATATATTCTTGGAACCTGACATTCCTCTGCCATTCCCAATATATCTTTCTAGGCCCCAATTTCCTAACCAAAAGCACATTACAGATCTGATGCTTTCCACAGCCTAGTAGCACATCAATAAACTAAAGATTATTGTGCTTTGTCAGGTTTTATTTTGTAACATTATGGGAAATTCTCTGCTGCTTTGGATGAGTGCATAAACTCTTATTGCTTGACAATTAACAGAGCTAGTAATAGAAAATGCAATGTAATTTACCTTAGTACAAGGGATTTTGGTTAACAAAAATTAAACTATTGAACTCTCTTCTCGTAGGAGAAGGACATTGTCTCATTATGTGCGCTTTTTTTTTTTTTTTTCTGGTTAAATAAATAAAAAAACCCCATACACAACAGCAAGTGGGTGCTGGGCCTCAGGCGGATTTATTATGAAGGCTATGTGGAATTCTTCTAATGTGCTTGCTTTGGAACTGGACAAAATGATCCCTTTGAAAAATAAGCATGCTGTAGCCTTTTCTGTAATACCGAGAAAGTTCACCCAAATAAATAATGTTGAAGGGGGAGTTCCTTTATGTACTGTGGAATGTCACTGTGTTGGAGACTTCTTACCTCTGTTGCTGAATTAGGAAGGTCAGAGTTCAATTCTCTCCCTCAGCAACTACATACTACAAATGTCAAGGGGGACACCACATTACTCTGAGGACCAGTCAGTCTTTTCAGGTTGACCTGCAAAGAGGTGGCTTCTGTGCTTTTGATCTCCCTGGCCTAGGAAGGTCCTGTTTATTATCCTTTTCCTTTTCCTTTTCCTTTTTTTCCTTTTCCTTTTCCGTATTTTTTCAGGAATAGGAAGGAAACTAAATATCAGGACAATGAATTTAAGGTTGATGTTTCCCCCACCAACTGGAAATTTTAACCGGTTCAAAAGGAAATGTCATTTGGATGAAGCCATGAAAGAAATGAGGCTGAGGAGTTGGGGTGGGGAGTTGTCACTGGGGGTTCAAAGCACAACCTTAGTTTCCATGGTGTCTAATGTGAACCTGAACAAATCCATGAGGAATTTTCTTTGTGTACACTATGGGACAAGGTTGTTCGGTATTCACAGTATTTTCCTGAGTATACCTAAAGAAGAACCTCAGTAAGAAAATATACCTCAGCACTGTAAGTTTTATCTCCATCTCTTGAATAAAAGTTAATTTTTATATTTTAAAAGTCACATTTTGACCCATTGCTATTTTCAGGCCAAAGAAATGATCTAATAAAATTTAAGACCATAATGATTAATTCTTTATGACCTCTTCATTTTGCATAGTTTCTTTATAGTGGGACTTATAGCTGACTCTTAAATGAGTGAGTGGGAAAGGTTAGTATTTGTCTATGCTGTCTGCCTATCCATCCCTTATGGCTTCCAGCTAGAGAGTGGATTGTGGTGTTCTTAGTCAATTTTCCTTCACTGGCACCAAATAAAAGTTTGATTCAAATATGAAGGTCAGGTTTGGTCTTTAAAAAATTGGAGAGAGTTATTTAGTTGAAACATTGCATGTCTATTTCCTACCACATTTCAGTGGGTTTTACGTTCTCAATTTTGGAGGTAATTTAGATAATCCTAGCCTAAGGTAAGAGTATTGGTCTTTCCTGTAACCTTAAGTGTGCACATGGGTGAAAAAGTCAGAAGGGTTTCAACAATGGAGCAGTCCAGTTGAACATGGCCTTTTCTGGGGAATTTGGTGTATTTGAACAGTGGGCTTTGTAAGCAAGGCAATAATAGCCTCACATAGACAGATAATGATGGATGTTATGGAATTGTGAATTGGGGTTTAAAATTGTGCCCTTCTGCCCTCAAACCTCCTTACACATACAAACAAAACAAAGCAGAGTTTGAGATGGAAGCATTAGACTGGATTGGCTGAAAAGCTTTCCTTGTACTGGAGGGGGTAAGCCTGTATCAGATAGTGTTGAAATCGCCTACTTGACCCCTGTCTAACCTTCAATCCAAAACGTACAAAGTTGGACAGAGCTAATCCCAGCAAGTAGGTTTAAGCAAACAGACTAACAATTTACTACCACTCAGAGAATGTCACTTTTTTGAACTTTCTGCTCACACATGATTTTGGAAACAAGAGCCATTTAAAGCAGAGATGCTTTACAGGGAGAATATGAAGCTCCACTTCAAATCCAGTGAAAGCTCCTCACTCTGAAGTAGCACTGAAGAAGACATCTGTGTCTTCACTGGTATGCATGGTGGAACATACGTGATGAACAACTTCAAGAGTACAATATAGTGATTCTTCAACAGGTTTTCCCACTCTTGTCATTTACCTGAAAAATGTCAGGTCTCCTGCCAAACCATTTGCCATGATGTGTAGCATTCTCAATAGCATTAATAAAAGCAATTATATAAAATATGTGTATGTGGAGTTATTGATATGTATGAAGATTTTCATCTTATACAACTGCTTATGGAGGAGTTATTTTAGGTTGGAAATGTCTAGACTCTTCCTATATTACCTTGGAACACAGAGGAAGACTGAGAAAAATTAAATGTGACAATTCTTCACGCCTAGCCTGCCAATTGGAAAAGTTTGTTCATTGCTTTGTCAAGGCCAGACTGTGCTCATGCTAGCAAGGTTGGTCTGTCCCTTACTTTCCAGTTCATTTGGACAATCTAAATGGCCTTATCACATGGGAAGGGTACGATGCAAATCAAACAGGAAAGTACCATTCAAATTGGGCAAAAATTCAAGATCAGGATCATGCTCATTATGGAATAGACTCTGACCCTCAGCTATTACTTTTGCACATCACACAGGGTCAAATGACAATGACTTTTTAAATGAGATTTTTTAATTTATTTGTTTCAGTAAAACAACCTGTGAGATTATCTTTTCTCACTCCTGAACAGAAAATTCTGTGTGGTTCTGAACATAAACACCTCAGATTTGTGGTTGCCAACACGAGTCCACTCAGCTTTTAGGGTACTTTGGATCTGATTCTTTAGCAGGACATTGTGGGTTAGATTCATTTTGATGTTCCTTATATCCAGTAAGACATTGTGATGACAGAGATTGAGTACAATGTGGATAGCCACTGACATGAAGAAATTATGATGTCAATGTTATTTGAGAGGTTTTTATCTATTATGAGGCAAATATCACATTCCTTATATGTTTGTTTGTTGGTTTTTTTTTTTTTTTTTCCTTGAGATTCCTGTCTGTAAAGTTGTCCTACAAAAATGAACTAGAACTTTTTTAGAAGTTTCATCAAGGCCAGAAACAATTCTGGCTAATAAATAAAATACATTCAAAGGCAAAAGAAGTGCAAAACTAGCAGGCACTGTCATAAATTACTGGCAAACCCCAAATTGTACTTAAGCAATTCTTTGTTTGCCTTTTTTCATCATTTGTTCCAGCATGAGAATATCTTTTTAAAGAGAGAGCTAGTGAAATACCACCAGCTTGAATCGAGAATAAGGAGACTGTGAATGTTTCCCACTGAAATATACAGTGAGCTCATTAAAAATACAGTCAATTTTTTTAATAGTAAAATCATTTAAAGTTTGCTTATATGGTGCACATAAATCTGAAAGGCTGAATTATTGAGTGTTATTAAGCCTAATGCCTTGAAAACTACACTATTGTTCCCTCTGCACTTTCAGAGGTGATGCTGAGCTGCTCACAGTCCCCAGAAAGATACTTTCCCTCTCACACGTGAGTGCTAAAGCCACTGAGACCCTTCTTGAATCCCTCATCCTTTACTCAGTTCTTTCATGAGCTTTCCTAGGTAATGGAGTCAAACACCGAGCGTTTGGAGGTGAGGTCAGATTATGAAGATGATCCCAGAGAAAAGAGAGGAAACAAAATCAAGCCTGTTAAAGAATGAGTAGAGTGTGGAAAGCCCAAGAGTTTGGATCTCCTCTTATCTGACTCCTTCTCCCACTCTGCTTTATGCTGAATCTGCTGTCTTATCTGTTTCTCATTTTTGGTATGTGATTTTTTTTGGCACTAACAGGGATTTTTTTCTACTCTCGTTCTGGAAGACATGCCAAAGAGTGCACAGAAAGCTCATATGACAATCTTTTAATGGTATATGTGAAAACATGAGGAATTTAAAAGGAAGAAAGAACATAGTTGCAATTAAAATCACATGCTACATCCTGTAAATAGACTGTCACTGAAAGAGTCACATCTCAGGCACATACTGCAACAGTTTCTGCACATGGCTCTAACTGTCATGAAACTACTTGCTTGTAAAATATTTATACTTCCTTAAGTTATATACAGAGGGCAACTTCTTATGAATCAATGGCAAGGGAGGGAACTCAGTGGAAGATAATTCCTCTCTATCATTTAAGGTCTTTACAGTGATTTTAAGCCAAAATAATCCTAATATTTTTTTCAGTTACCAGATTAGTTTAGTAGCATCGTGTTTCTGAATATGTGATGTAGTTTTTCATATTTACACTTGCACAGTGATCTACCCACATGCATAGTTGCAATCCCCCGTTTTCTTTCCCAATCCTGATGATTCTGGATCAAATCTGTAGCTGAAGACTGGACTTTGCATACATATCCAGTTTGCTTTAAAAGTACAGCTATTTTTAGCTGAAGCAATAAGCTGGAGCCATCAAAATCTGGTAGTTGTAAGAAGCACTGATCCCATGGTCTTGCATGATTCATAACTTTCCATACATTACTTCTGTTCCAAGAATGACAAAGCCTCATCCCACTGGTGTTCGTTGGACTGCAGTTGATATTTACTTCCTTAAAATGGTGAGTTCCTCTTTCATGTAGCACTGGCAGGCATTTGTTACTCCTCTGGACAGTACAGTAAGCACAAATGTGTTCCTGCAAGGTTGGCTGAACACGTGGGCTTGCATGTCCAGGACTTCTCATAGTGACTGAATAGCTTTGAGAAATGAGATTTGTTTTAACCATGATTTCACTGGGTTTTACTGGCAAAATATACTTCTAGACCTATGCTGAAGAAATGTTAAATTTTGTTTGTAAAATTTAAACAAGTGTATGTACCTTTTCCATAAACTGAGTTGAGTTTGTAAAGACTTTGTTTTTAAATGGTCAATGAGGTCAGCTACCAAAAATTGGAATGATCTTCCTGATGGTTGTCCTTGCACCAGAACTATTCTGAAGCTTTACACTGTCTGTATAAAAGATGGTTAAAAGGATATTTTCTCACTCATTTTGTGAGGTATAGTAGGTTAACTGAGGTAATATTTAGCATTAGGACTAAAGAAGTTACTCTCACATGTTGTAGAGAGGATCAGAAATAACACTTAATACCTATTTCTTCACAATTAATTTTTATTTTCTGTATCTTAGACACTTATCCCAAATTTTCAGGTCTCTGTCCTTCGCTGAGATCTTTATCAATTGGAAAAGTACACCTATCTTGAAGCATTAATGTAAAGCACATTTCCACAAGAAAGTATTGCTTTAACGAGAGTGGAAAATGCTCTCCTTAGAAGAGCAATTATCATTAAAGATTCATTATCAAAAGAATAGTTACCTAAGCAGAAAAGTATGAACAGTTCCATTGATTCATTCTCCTGACAAAGTGTGACAGCAATCCCAAGATGAATATATTTCAAACACTAGTACAAATTTGGTCTGTCTGTCTATGCATATAATATGGCTATTGCTATATTACCAGATTGAGCACATCTTTAACTGATGCCAACAGGCTGATACCTTTAATGATGATAAGCTGTTTTACACTGTGTGAGGACCTATTCATATCTTTTGAACCAGTGGCTGAATTTTCTCTTTGGTTTTCTATTCTGGGTCATCTTCTCAAAAGGGTTAACTTCTTCACCAGCATCTTAGAACTCAAAGTGAGCCTTCACCTTCACACAATAGGATCATATGCTTTCAAACTGTTTGAGATTCAACCACTGTTAATCTGTAGGCAACTGTAACACAAACTATTATTTACTTATGTCTTTATCTTGAACCATTTACATTCCCCTGCACCATATAAAGTGCTCAAGCTAGAGATGACCCACTCTTGCTTTGTTTTATTCACTCCTTGGCTGAGTCCTTGGGAAAAGGAATTTTTTCATAATGGGTTTACTCCAAACCAGATCTGGGAGGTGCTACACATTAAGATTTATAAAGGTCTCTAAGATTTTTAATTTAAGATAAAATAAAGATGCATATCTTTTAGACTATATATCTGTATATACACTTTAAACTAATTATATGTAGACTTATGTGTATCACCTTTAAATGACAGATTTCTCTGATTTTAGTAGAAATTGAATCCAGTAGATTGAATATTTGTTAGTATTATCACATTAAGTCACAATGTATCTTTTAATGTGAAAATAATAACAAAAAAGAAATTCCACTTTGCCAAGAAAAACAATATAATGACAGTAACCAGCTGTGTTGGCTTTTTCTTATGTCAGAGTTGGGTAGGAATGCCAGACCAAATTATAAAGTCCTTCACCAGACACAAAACTCTCAACAAAATCACTGGGAGTTTCTTTAAATATATATTTAATTAAATCCACAGAATTTGGCCAGTTATTGGTAACTTTTGTCGGGATGAGAATCTTAAGGAGACAGTCGAATCTTTCCCATCTCTGCCATTATATAAATGTTATTTTTGCTAGGATATCTTCCTTCACCCCCACCCCCCAAGCAGTTCAGAGACAATAAAACACCAGGAATCCCCGAAGAGTGGTAAAATGCTGACATGATTTAAGGAGGAAGACTCTGATAAGAAGATAAAAATCTAATAAACAGAGTCTGGAGGACCTTGGCAAGTCTTAGCTGCTTGCCAGTGTAAGCAAAGCCCCTCCCAAGCAAAACAAAGGGAACCTTAATCTCAAGGACATTCCACTCACAAACCATCTGAAGGAGAAAGTCAAGGCCATGACCTCTGCAGTCTGAAGTTATGAGCATACTGACAAGAAAATATTTGACTTGGTTCAAGAAGCAAAATCAGTCACTGGATTTTTTAATATCTTTTTTTCTTCCATAAGACACAAAATAATGCTGTGCTGTGTTATGTGTAAATGTGTATAGCTATACCCGCCTCTTCTCACTATTAAATGGAAGAGATATTCACATGTAAATGATACATGTATATTATTATTATGCATGATATATACATTGAATCAAATATCTATGCCCCAAGACTTCCCCAATTCTAAATAAGCTAATTGTGTATGACTGCTGTATTTTTGACCAGACAAGACACAATGTCAACATTAAAATGTTGCCTTTGTGCCTTACTGTATGTAACTTTTGGCCACTTAAAAGCTTCTAAAAGATAGCTAGGCTGTAATTAGTTACAAGGAGTCTAAATTGGTTCAGATAAATCAAATGGAAACACAAACCAACATCTAACAGCCAAAGTTTTCTCAGGCTGCAAAGATTCATTGCCTCCTTTGGTCACCATCTACTTACCCTTAATACTCACTCTCCTGCCCTTCTGTGGATGCTTCATGTGTTTTTAACATTGGAAATTAAGACATCAGTAGCATTTGGAAAGTGGGGTCCTCAGACTGCTCGACAGCACTTTTCTGAAATTTTTCTTCTGATGTGAAAGGTTGGTAGGGTTTAGGCACTAATGTTACACAAAAAGGTACAGACACTTCTCAGCTTTCTGGATGGTGTGGACTTTGCTCTTGGTAGTCATCACATCTTGTCATTCAAGTTCAAATGTAAGAGACACAGGTGATCTTTTCTGAAGCTGGCTATTCAAATCAACACAGGACCATAAAACATCTTTCTTTTTCTAGCTATTCCGTTTATTCCTAGGAATCTGTGTAAACTTTCATCATTTTGAGAGAAATTCTGCCCTGATGCAAAGGATTAGGACTTGACATGTCACACTCCAGTGACTGTGAGATCTCCAGCTAAATATTTCATACAGATTTTTAATGCCCCATTTGTTTCCAGATGCTGGTAACTTTATTAAGGTTAATTGTACTGCCCTGAAACATGGCTATGAAGCACATTATTCACACACATTGCTGCAGCTCACTAACCCTGTGGGTTCCCTTACCAATGTCTAACACTTTGATTTCATCATTGGAAATTATGATCTTCTTAGACCTGCTTTGCCAGTGGGTACCAGCAGAAGTGTTTTGGGGTGCCAGACCACTAAGACATATTGTCAGATATAAGTAACCCTCTGCATCTTCAGAAAGGGTCCGGATTGACTGCAGCTCTTCTTAGAAAAATGAATAATGCAATCCATGGATAAGAATAATCATTATTTTTGCCAGTAGTCCAGCAGAAGCTGGGATTTGAGCTGTAGGGGAGTAAGATGTACAACATAAAGAGAGGCAAGGATGATCTGTTAGAGAGATAAGACTGACAAGCAGAATTTGGGTTCAGTCTGGAACTAGGTTAGCATCCGTCAGAAGTCTGAACTAATCTGAACTGAACCTTGCCCCTTCAATAACCTGCCTTGTTGTTGTGGCACCTGATGACATTTTCTGCCGTGTTGTGTAATGACTTAAGGGCTGTAATGGGTTGCATGCTGTTAAATGTCATCAAATGCCATGAATCATAAACAATCTTGGCTTCTAAACCAGAGATTAGGGATATTTATGAAGTTTAGTCTCAGTTTGGGTTTTCCAGACTCTTGAAGTTCAGAGGGTTCCTTTTCTTCTTTTTTATTTTATTTTTTTTATTATTTTTTTTTATTATTACACAGACTGCTTCCTGCTGCTGTGATTGACCCTGCTGCTAATATACCCAAACTGCAGAGCTTGATGTTAATCCAAAGGAGTTGAACATCTGAACTGATTGCCTGCTGACAGCCAGTGTAAAACTCAAAAGCATGACTGCAGATATTGAGATTAGATACTGGAAGATGAAAAAAAACAGAAGGAAAAAGAAAGGATGCAACTGTTTCTTCTCTGCAGAAGCATCGAGAAACAATCCCTATTATCCCACTCCTTAAGTGCAATTTCTGGTTTCCAAAACTTTGCAATGTTACAAACCTTTTATTGATCCTATAAGAATGAAAGCAGATACAACAAGGAAGCCATAAAGCACAAAGATAAAAGAGGAATAAAAGGGACAAGGCACTTACTGTTTTTTGTTATAGTCTTACAAGGAATTAAGGGTGTTTTTTTTTTTTTTTTAAAAAAAAGGGGAAAGAAAAAAAGATAAGCATTATAAAAAGTAGTGAGGGGGTGCAAAATCCAGATCTGGATGTAACTGGTCATATGTACACTGATTCATATTGCCATGCTCATATAGGAAGGTGCTCTAAGGAACAGTTTTCTAGATCCTTGCTTTTGTTTTAATTTATATGAATTTCCTGGAGAAAGGGCTGAGGATTAAATTTATATTCATGTTGTATTTCTGTTCACCTATGGCTTTACTGGAAGAGGCAAGAGAATTACACATGCACACACACATGCACAAATGTCCTCCAGTGCCACTGAATGCCTCTTCTGGTCATGCTGTGTTATAGTGTTTGATACTTGTGCACATACCTTACTGATCCCATCTGGATTTGTTCTCCCCATTCTTATTAACCGTTGTTAGATAAAGATTATCTGTCTGTAAGTGACTAAGATCTCATGATGTCTGCCAGGTCATCTGATGCTCTTCAGGATAAATGCTCGTAAGTCTTATTTGAAAGCTCTTTTGAGCCAAATGGAAGCACTTTGGTGAAATCCCTAAGAAAAAAACTTGACTTAACTGGTCTGTAGAAGGCCTGATTCTGCCCAAAACTGTTTCTTCAGCTGCAGAACTAACCTTCTTATACATGTATTATGGCAAGTAGCACTGACACTGAACAAGTATAAATATTCATTAATAATGACAAATCATTTTGAATGTTGCACACAAGCAATAAAGGAAAGGGGTCCTACATAAATAAACAAGCAGATGTGTCTGAATGTTTAACATATTATTCTGGTATTTCCAGAGCACCTTAACAATGTGGATGTTCCAGCCTCAATTCCTTCGTACCCATCTGGAAATCCTGCATTTAGTCAAGTCACAAGCACCTGAAAGTATCTGCTTCAAACCCAGGGTTAAAAGCAAACAGTTTCTGTTTATATGCTACTCTACTGCTGAGCCAAGCTTTTAGAAATGTAGGCAACCATCCATCCCTCTTCAACTTTCCCTCCCCAACACTCCCTAAACTTGTATTAGGAGTTGAGGAAGAAGTCAGAGGTGGCTATTGTGCACAAATCATCTGCTGGCTGAAGTTTTTGGTGGCAGCCAAGAGAGAAGAAGGGAAAAAAATTAGAAAAATTTCAATTTCAGGACCATTATTATTTTCATTAATCATAAGAGGCGCTGTCACCCCTGTCCTTATTCTTTAGAGGGAGATCTATTATACGGTCCATTTAGTCCAAGCCATATTACCTCATATGTTTTCCTGGCTGACCAAATAAGACTTAAGAGATAAAACAATTTACTGTTCATTATGATCCGTGTCACTGGAATCAATCTATTAACCTACATTAACTGGATATGTGACGATAGCTCACATACACGCTTCTCCGATTTAAAAAAAAGAGAGAATAAGGGAGGGGCTGAAGGGAAGGGGGTTGAAAGGGAGAGGCAGAGAGAGGGGAAAGGAAATCAAGGCCCATAAAGTGCAGCAGACGTATAATTTGCCAAGCGAATACAACTTCATTTTCCAGCGGCCACTGCTGCGCCCTCCACATCTTCACGCAGCCCCTGACCTGTGAAGAATTCTAACAAATTGGCTTCTATTGTGAAGCCAAAAGGTGCTATCAATGAAGGGACGGTTCGCTGGTCCTAAAGTATGATGGGAAATCGCAGGCTGGAATAAAGAGCTGCAGTTTTATGAAGTTAACCCATTGAGGTTAAATCCAAGCGGGGAGGCTAGAGCAGGCTCTTGCCCCTTCTGATGACTTAATAGGGACAAGAGGATTTATTCAGATGTGTTGCCCAAATGCAGGGAAACATCCCTTGCCGTGCAAAGCAGAAAAAAGAGTTTCTCTCTGGCACACAGATGAAGCGACTTCTGCTGTGCCACAGTGCAGACTCATTCTCTCTCTTTTGCTCTCTCTTGTGCTCTCCATGCTTGATAGATTGTAAGTGTCTAGAGGGAAGAAAGCGGATCAATAGGTGGTCTTCCTGATGCTTGTTTGCGCAGTAAAATAACTTTTGAGTAGAGCCAATGAGTTAAGGTAGTACCACCTCTACACAGCTCTGTTGGTTTATTTACTCTGGATTTGTACTTGCCTATTAAGAGCTCATATGGGTGCAGGTCCTTTTCTTGTGACACCCTTCTCCAACATGCTGGAGTCTTGCTGGCAGCTGATAACTAGGAGATGCTTCCTTTGTGCTGATTTCCTCGATGCTTTCTGACCCAGCTGTGCTTGCACGGAGAAGTCTGTGTGCACCCAGGACCTGGCAGGGACTCTGCCCTGCTCCCAGTCATTCTATCTGCACCGGGGCTCCAGAATCATGTGCTGAATGTACTGGGAAGATGTGGGCATGGTGTTGGTATCAGATGCCACACTCTTACGCAGTTATCAACCTTGAGTTACTTCACTTTGTCCTTGACATAAAGCCCTTTTAGCGAGGACACTGGATTTCTCTGAAGCGATGGAGCTGCTTCTGTCCTCTGCTGTGCTTGCTGGCTCTGTCTTTGTGTGGACCAGTAAAGCGTGGGAATCCAGGAGTATGTAGATTCTACAAAGACCTGGCCCACCTCCACTGGCTCTAGCAGCAATTGTAGCAAACTGGACTCTTTTACTCTAGAGATTAGATGGGCTTTAATGTTGGGGTCTAATAGGGTTATATTCACATCCAGATAACACACATCTGCCTTAACTATTCTTTCCAGCCTAACAAATTACAAATACAAAGCTACAAACCCTGTGAATAGTCCAGGACTTGTTTTCTCCTTCTTCTGTAAAACAGTAATGAAGGGCTGTGAGGGTGCTTATAGTGATTGTAATGAATAGTAGAATAAAAATAATATTATGGTTGTGCCTCATAGGTTTTGCTCTACACAGTAAGCCATCATGCTAGGAACTGGACTAACATTTTGCAGAGGCTGTCACTGCCCCACTGTGCCTTCAGGCTAAAAAAGAGACTGTAAATTAACAGTCTGAGGGAGAAAAAAAAAGACAAAAAGACTTGCCAGAGGCCATCCCAGAAACTAAGTGGTAGAGCCAAGGATAGAATCAAAGCTACCTGCTTTGCCCATTTGACCACATTTTCCTTAATCTTTTTAATGATCCCATTCATTGCAAAATATAAAAACTAGATCATAACTTCAGGGGGTTGAGGGGAAGCTGGGAACATGGTCCTTAATCATGTCTCAGATTGGGTCTTTTGACTTGTCCATGCCGTGTTGGGTCAGACACTGGGCTATGGATCTGGCTCAGTCATGTTCCCTCCTCAGCCACGCGGCCTCCAGCACTTCAGATCTTCATACCTCAGATCTCTTACTCGCAGTATGAGGCTAAAAATACTTTGTTCAAGTCAACGAAACAGTCTGAATTGCTCCTGGAAAACTGCAGGGCATGAAGTTCACTGGGGTCAAAAAAATCAGAGTCACTGACACTGGCTAGATCCAGAGTCTTCTAAGAGAAAAGAAGGCTTATAGAGGTTAGAGAAGCCATTTCCTTATCCTCAAAGGCACATTCTTCAGAAAAGTGGAAAAAAAACCCTGCCCTGAAAAACATGATTTATTCTTATGACACTTTTGCAAAATCTGTATGAGTCTCTGTGGCGGAACAAACAAGGGAATAAATTTTCTAAGACTGTTAATCCAGGACTGCAATTCTTAATTAAAAAGAACCAAACAAAACAACAGAAAACTTAAACAATATAGCAAACCAAGATTGTGGCTGTCTTATACTCAAGTATCTGTAAGGGCAGAACCTATAATATCCAATCAAAGGAATTCAATGTTTATCTCACTGTAGGTAAAAAACAGTAGTAAGTGAGTTAAGCAGAGGAGTAGTGAAGACACACATATCTCTCCTTGAGAGGCTGGAGGCCTAAGTAAAGCAGGGAAATTAATGTACTGGAGGTCTAGTCACAGTTGGCGAAGGAAATAAAAGTTGGGAGTGTATTAATGTCATGGTCCCAGACTTTATTCCCTCTCCAGAGCACACACCATTGCGACCTCAAAATCTGAAAATTAAACTGAAGGGAAATGTTTGTTCTTACAAAACAGCAATTCATTACTGGGAATGGAGATATTTAACCAATAAATGATTGCTTAATGGTCCATAGGACCTTTTCTGCAGTTACAAAAACACTGCATGTTGTTAAACAACCAAGTATACCTCTTGAAAATGCCATGCTTACAAATAACATAAGGGTTTATTTGCTGTTTGATAAATGTCCATAAACAGATACTCCCCGTGTGCCCTGGCATAACACAGCACTGGGGATCAAGGTGGGGTGGAAGAGGGGAAGCAGGAGTTGAGATGGAAGAAAATGTGACTGTCTCTGGTTACACACCTCTGCAATGACTTACAGCTTACTCAGTCTGTCTGCTTCAGTGACGACTTTTATCTTATGATGGGTGTCTCAGTGTTGACTGAAGGGGAGCAAAACCTGTTACTTTTCCCAGAATACAGAAGAAACTCTTTTGGAAGAAGAATGTTGCCATGAGACTATATTTTCAGGCCACTGCAGAAATGATCTGATTGAACTTCTTATGGCTGTTGTAAAACCTTTCTCTATTTCTCATGGAAGTCCAAGTTTACCAGTAAGCACAACAATGTCAGCTTTTCCTGCTGAGTGGAGGAGTAAGTGCTGAACATTAATATGGGGCCTGGCTTTCTGCAAGCACTTCCAAGTGGCAGTTGCAACTAGGCAGATGACAACATCTGTTGCTAGGTACGGTATTATAAGATCCAGTACTTTTGTTGGTCCCAGCCACCCCTGCTTAACACTGGGCATTTCCATCATGACAACTGCAGTAGGAATTATGTTAACTCCTAATGCCATATGAACGTGGAGTCACAGAGCCTGGAGCAGTGACTGTACATGTAACTCATCAGAGTCATTAACAGTGATATGAATTACTTGTGGCATTTGAAAATAAAGTGTGTGTTTGAGTGCGTGTATACATGTGTGTGTATGTAAACAAAACATTTGAGTTCAGAGCTTCCAGGGAAACAATTTTTACTCCCTTTTCATCCCAGGACACTGTTAGAGGTTCCTAATTAGAAACTTTCTCCTTCATTAGTATTCTCTTCCTCAGCCAGTGCTGGCATGGATGAATATCCCAAGATATTTTAGTTTGTCATTTGGGCAGATGATTTTTGTAGTTCTCCCCACTCAATAATCTAGGCTCTGTGCAAATGTGTCCAAGAAATCAAACTGCAGGGACTGAAGATTCTGATTCCTTCATCAGCCGATCAGTAACATGGAGAGATCTTCAAGGACCATGTGGTTCATTTGACTGCAGCCACAGGCATACCCCTAAGTATGTCACTGTATGGTAAAGCAACAGCAGTTAAAGAGCTTAGTTTGGTTCTTTTGTAAAGGTCCAGTCATTCTAGGGAAATCAACAGTTATCCTTAATGTGATTAAGAGAATATTTCTGTCATATTCACTAACTACATAGTATTACAAGTAAATTTGAATAGAGCAAGCAGATTTTACTATCACCAATGAATTAGTGATTATTTAGTTATAATTTCATTATAGGCAAGCAGAATTGATTACTTTGACAATAAAACAAGGTTCGAGTTCAGCAATGCCATTCCACTGCCCAAATATCCTCCCTTAGGGAGAGGACAAAAGAGTAAACAGGTATGAGGTAAGTGATAGTCACATTACTAACTAGAAAGTGTTAAGATGAAATGACAAAAACAGTACAGGAACATACACAGGACAGAACAGATACACCACTCACTGCCCTTGAATAAAATCTGTGGACACAATTTTTTTTTTGTTCAGAAAAACATGATAGTATAAACAGATACAAAAAGGTGACAGCAATGATAGAAAAATCAGCATTGGGGTTATGACAGGGACAGCAACGCTGACAGTCAAGTCCTACATCTGCAAATCAGGACATGTAGGTGTATGTTAAAGAATGGGGCAAGAAGCTATTCTGCCATAAACCCCCCAAACCAGCCTTTTATTCTATGGTCACAAGGAGAAGAGGTTAATCCTGTAGTCAGGTATCTGCACTGCCTCTTTACTGCCTCTTTTGGACCAAGACTGTAACACAGAGAACACGTTCCTTAATGAGTCCTATCTGCGACAACTGATATGTGGTGACAGTCACTGCTATAATAGACCTGAACCTTTGTTGCTAGAGGTTTCTTTACTTTTTGCCCTGCTATCTATTGAATTTATAGTAGAGAAAAAGCATGTAAGGGAAAGAAAAAGCTGTCTACTGGAAACTCTTCAGAGCAACCCCACAGGAGACATTTGAATCTCCGATGAGGCATCAGATTCTCAATTACTTAGGCACGCCTTTTAACGTGCCCAGGAACTGACTTGCTGACATGCTCTGAAGAGTATATGACTTGCCAAGGTCTGCTGGCATCAAGTCTAAATGTTTCTCCTTTTTGTGCTCAGGTCTTCCATTTGGCATCAGAAGATGTCATGGTGCCAATGTCAGTCCACCTGGACTGCAAACAATGCTTACATTCACTTCCCAGCATTTAGTCAGTAACTAGTATCACTGGTATTTTCATTCAGGACTGCTTCCTTTAGCTCTAGCTCCAGGTGCCCTGGAACAACCACTGATAACAAGGGAGCAGTCGATTTACTTGCTGTAAGGACATACCATACGATATTCTCAGCAGCAGCACAAGGCAGGTGGTTTGTAAGGCAGCTCCGATTTGTTGTACCTGCCAATGGGTTGAGCAGACGATAGGGCAGACTTGACCAATTAGCAGTCACACATCTCCTGGCTAGACTTAGTCTATGACTCTTGCTTGCTACTGCAGCTGAAATTCTTACTAATATCCTGGCCTAAAAGTCTTGGAAATAAGCTACATGGAGCACCCTCTTCAGTGGACTTTATTCTGGTGTGAAGTCCACTTATTCTCTTTGTGCTTAACTGTATTTCAGTATTATCAAACTTAAACTCATTGCTTATATAAGGGCAAAGCCCTGATGTGTCAATACTCAAGAAGGCTGCATGCTAGGCTATAACTTTAAATTGGCATCAAAGATGATTTAACATGTCAAACCTTCTGACGACTCTTCAGAAAGGTCAGAAGGAAACAAAGAACTAGATTTGTCCTTAGCATACTTTCTTGCTTTTAATAGAGTTATGCCAGGACCTAAAATGTCCATCAGAAAGGAGGGTTAAGTTGTCTCCAGCTAACGAAGATGAAAAGAATAATTTAATGGAGGTGGGAGCCAGAATGCAGTGTAGGGATGAAAGGACGAGCAGTAACTGAGACTGAATTTAAACAACTCTGGAGAATAAAATGATCCTTTAAAAAAAAAAAAAAAGATAATTATGTCTTACAACAATTACCCTGGCTATGAAGCAAAATTAGCATAGTCCTTTCTAATTTAAATGTGTTGAAAGTGCCTGAGCATGACAGCAGAAAATTACAAGGTTTACGACACGGGCTTTGGTTAAAGTGATGGCAATCGGATTATTGTAGCTTTTTGTCTGTTGATAGTAATGATTGCAAAGTTACCTATAAATATTAACTATTTAGTACTGGGAGACTTTTGGTTCAGATGGCTAAGATATACCTCTTCTATACACTCCAAGGCATAAAATTAATGCACAGAAAGCACTTTCCACTTTGAATTATATATGGTTACTTCTGATTCATTAGTCTGCTTTTCTAATATAATTCCATGAACAGGAAAATCCTGGATTATGATTTAAGACTGTTGTTATAATGATAAAAATTTCAATATCCATTTTATAACTACTTAGTACTTTTTCTTCAGCTTTTTCATGCAATATGGTCATGAGAGGATATTTAGAGTCTGGATCAAAAATATTTTTATTTATGGATTGAAAGAGTCAAGCTTGACCTTGTGGAGATGTTTCTCTTTGGTTTCCAAAGTTTTTTTTCAAGACATATCTTTAGTTTCCCATATCAACTCTGCCCTGCAATTAAGCTGAAGAGTTATTAAAAGAAATTTAAAAATCAGTAGTAAATTATGATTTGCACTTACACAGTAGCATCTGTCTGGCAGAGATAAATTAACCTGTGGATAAACTCACCTGAGTTTTTCCTGGACTGATCATAGACACATTAATACTCTATTGCCCACATTTTGTTTACATATGTTTTACTTTGATTACACTATTGATCATCACTTTTTACTCTGAGCTCTCAAAGTAACAGGCAAAGCAATGCTGGGCAAGACTCATATGCACTAAATTGGACTAGAACGTACCTTGGGCAAGACAAGATGTGTAGTGCAGGCCACACTACAGTCCAACGGCACGTTGTACCCTAAAGTTCATCCCACGTTTTTGTAAACATTCTGTGGTGGAGTCTGTTCCTGCTCTGTGTGAATTCAGACACCACAATTTATATTTGTACTAAGGTCAGTTGCTCAAATACTTTCATTTATTAAATTACCTCTGCAGTAAATTAATATGATTTTCTTAAACAACCTTACAACTTGGGAGGTTTGGAAAACAGAATTGAGCTCAGCTGCTTCCTGTGGAATCTTGTTTTCATAACCTCACTGAATCTTCTCTGCTTGACTTGAGATATATCTATACATCTATATATAGATAGATAAAAATTTTAGTGTACATGAAGCAAAAAACATGTGTAGATTAGAATTTAGTTTCAAGTACAAGTCTTGATTCACACATAAACTGATTTGCTTTTTGCATTTTTGGGTCTGACATTCAGATTAACTTAGGTTCTTCCCTTTCCAAGTTTACTAAAAGCTTTCTCAGTTTTTTTTCTTGGCAGGATTCTGGAAAAAAAAAATCCATGCTACTGAAACAGTGGCTTATTAAATTAATACAATTACATAAAGAAGCTGTGTTATATTTTAAGTAGATCTCTGGTAAGACGCTTTGCTCTGAATACTAAAAAGAATTTGGTCTCCCTGTATGCCTGATTCAAATGATTATCAAAGGCATTTAATTTTTGTATGTGACATGTTGTTAAATATGTTAATTTCCTAGAAGCACAGTGTAAGAAGTGCAAGAGCAGCTGTGTAGGACAGTGAGCTTAAAAATAACAAGGCTTAGTCTTCTTAGGAATTAGTGTGGTCTGATGGGTAGGCAAGTAGCCTAGGATTCCAGACACCTGGGTTCTGCTCTGAAATTTGCCACTGACCTACTATTTTCTACTGGGCAAATAATTTCACCATTTTCTTTTCTGTTCCTATCTATAAAGTGATTGGGAATAAAATGATATTTGCCTTATAAACAGTTTTGTGTCATTATAATACAATAGAGTTTGATATGTGGAAATGCCTGAGTAGTAAAAACTTAGCATTATTCACAGATAATTGATGGCAGTTAGAGCCCTTTTATTTAAGGAAGAAGAAAGAAGCCTGACTGCATCTAGATAGAAACTTATGGAACATCTCAAAGGCCTGGCAGATAGAGCAGTGGTGAACACGTGTTTTACATGAATAAATGGTTTCAACTTGCATAGTAGTTCCATTTAATTTTTGATGGTGGGCAGGGCTATTTAATTGAAATAATAATTGATTTTTATGATATTACCTGCTTGAGTGAAGGATATATGCTGCAAAGGGAACCACTGTGCTGTGACAGGGAGAGAACCAGTGATATTCATAGGCCAAAAAGGAATTGATAAGGGAAATCAGGACTTGATTCTGTGGTTAACCTGCTTTGTAAATTTGAGTTATTCACTTCATTGTTTCCCATTAATATTATAATAATAGTCCTTTTCTTTTAAACTAGTGGAAGGTAAGACAGGTGAGTGCAACGTCATGCACATTGCAGGGAAAAAAAATGAGCTGGTCATGTTGTATTCCTCCCTAGCAACTCCTTTCTGCTATACTGGATGCATGCTGGGGATGAAGGTACAGCCGCTGCTCCATCATAGCATGTGTTCACAGCAGGTATTTCTGTCTGTATCTGGACTCAAAGTCTGGACAGCTTATGAAAAAGGCAAGCTTTGGATCTTCCATTTATTTGTGCCCCTAGATGGGTCTGTGTTCAAGTGCATGATTTAGCCCATAACGATTACTGAGATTTTATCTGTGCATTCCACATCTCTGAAGAATACAGAGTTAGACTGCAGTTTGCCTGGAGTTCTCCTGCATTTTTCTTGCTATTCCGGACTAGGAGGATTATTTCATTACTTTCATATTTTAGATTCTAGTTTCAGCCCAGATCTGATGAATTTAGAAGCTCCTTGGAACCACAGAAGCAAAAGACTTGGTAAACCACTTCCTTGGTCAATCCATTTGCCCAGTTGTCTCAGTGTGTCCTGCAGGTCCTTCTCTAAGTCCACTACAAATATCCTAAATGTGAGGATTTCTCCAAATTCTGTTCAGATGTTAAACTGTAATTTTGCTCATCCTGTCTTCGGAAATGTTTTTCCAATGATCCCTTTCTCCATTTCCTCTTCTCCAAGTTTCTCTTTTCTTTTCACCAGGCTTTGTTCTGCTAATGCAAATACCCTGAACAAAAGTTATCAAGCGCTGCTCCTGTTTGGTGCCCAGCACTCCCTGTAATTTCTACACTGAGCTCCCTCAGCTGTGGAGGAAATGTTCCCTTTCTTCCAGGGTCAGATCACTTCACTTGAAAAATCAATAACAAAGCATCACCAGTGATCAGGATCAGGCTTCCACTATGATAATTTGTATAAAGCCAAATATTGTTTCACATTGAGGCCTTTTTACAGAATCCTCGAAATAGAAAGGAAAAAAAAAATCTTAAAGGTGAGGTAAATGTGACTATATGCTCCTTAAAGGCTCCTTTGTACTATCAGACTGTTATATATGTATCTTGGTGTAAGTGACACTCTTGCCGGTAAAATTTTCAGATTGGCTGTGGCCACTCCTGCCTAAAACCCACATCAGAAAGCCAGAAACAAAATTAACAAGAGACAAAAAAGATCCCTCTTTTAATAACAATAATTAAGGCATGAAAGAACTTTCTAGGGATCTGAAGACAAATTATTGGGAAATACATTCTGAGGGTGATTTTTGTTTGAGTTTCTGTTCATTTTATCACTGAGTTTTATGTTTGTACTTATTTAAGCTGTCTGGGAAAAAAGGCTGTACATAAAAGACGATTAGTTTTTAAAGCACTCCAGGGTTGGTTTCAGGCAGAGTTCTTTGTTTTGTTTGTTTTAACTTGTTGTTGTTGGGGTTGTTGTTTTTTTTCCCCCTTAGATAGAAGACATAAACTGTAGCTCTTAAATAGATGAATGCTGAGAATAAAATTACCCAATACTACTTTTTAGAAAGGAAGGCAAAATAAGAAAAGAACAAGGAAAAATAATCCATGTCCTATAGCAGTCATGCAATGATACTGAAATACCAGGCCAAATTCTCAGTGGGTAGAAATCAATATACTTCCAGTGAAGTCCATGAAGCAACATCACTTTGCACAAGCTGAGGAGCTGATAGCTACATATATATTTTATCTATCTGTATGCAGCATTACAAAAAAAAAAATAAAAAGGGGGAAAGAAAAGAAAAGATGAAAGAGCTCTTGAAAGTGAATGAAGTTGATTCTTAAAAAAAAAAAAAAAAAAGTGGGTTTTAGATGTTGAATATTTAATTTGCTGATAAAAAGACCCTGATTTCCTGCACATAGCCACCACAAATAAAAAAAAAAAAAAAAAAAAAAAGAAAGAAAGAAAAAAAAATAAAAGAAAGGCACATCTTAAAAGGGAAGCAATGAGCAGAAACTGACCTTTCTGTGAGCAAGCAGATGAGAGAAGGTATTTGGTTAATCCCAGCTGTCGCTGATTGGTCAGACAGAGCCGTGTTGAAAATGTCTCCATCTGGGCTAATCTGCTCTCAGTTGGATGAGCTGAGGCCTTCAGAGTTAACCTGACATTTAACAATAATTACCCTTTCGGATGACCCCGGCCCAATCTCCTGCTCTCTTAGAAATCTCTCTTTTTTTGTGTGTGCTCCCAAACCCCTTGACTCTTGTGTTAGAGATAGCTGAAAAGTGATGATACGATAATGAGATATGCTATACAAACATACATACACACGTGCACGCGCACGCTCGCACAGGTATGCATGTGATCTCACATTTAAATGTACAGTGTGTCACGATTGTTCCTGCACTGTTTATCAGATTCCTGTGGCACACAGGAGGGACGATATTTTAAAAATCAAGGGAGGGGATAATTTCCCAAATTAAAGAGTAGTCATGCTTGCTTGCTAACCTTTGTGTGAAAGCTCTAAGTTTCTTTCTGGCACTTGGAAGTCTCTTATCTGTGGTGAGGAGAAATGGTGCATGGAAATAGGTTCAGATAGAAAAGCAGAGTTCAGAGGTTGCAAAGGCTAACTGTAGATGAAATGTGGCTATTTCTTTTTACCTGAGGCTGGCTTCATCTTTACTCTGAAAGGTCATTGCGATAAAACAAAAACACATCTCAGGAGAGGAATCATTTATCTCTGGTCAGATTCTCCTTTCCATTCTGGTACTTTATTTATTTTTCTCATCTTTTGACCACATTTCTCCCAGTATCACCTCCTTCCTGAATGAAGTGAAGTCCAATACTGAGTTTTGGGTGTCAGTAGAAGTTTGGCCTCATTGTACTTATTGTCTCTGTTTTAGTTGGAAATCACGTCCAGAGACTTGGATGATTCCCCAAATCACTTTAATCTGTTGGTGATGAGCTGAAAAGTTTGAGAAAATAGCCATGTTAATGGAAAAAGAACAAGGACAAGTCTATATGATAGGAAGCTCATTTCCAGTGTCTGATTTATTTCATATCTCCGTTGTGACCATACATAAATCTTGTCTCTACCTCAGTTTCTTTATTTGTCCAACTAAGATTATAATAATCATTTCACAAAAGTGCTATGAGATTAAATTTAAAGCACCTTGAAATTCTTAAATAGAAGACAATTAAGAAGAACTATATATTTATACATGGTATATCCTCTTATATCTTGGGTTGGATCCAATAACCAGCCTTAATTACAATAATTACGTCTCTGGTCACAGCCAGAAGCTGGGAGTGAAGTGAAGGAAATCAGGAAAAATGTTTAATCAATGCCCTAAGCAAAACTTCATGATAAAAGTCTTGTTTTCTCAATTTCTAAACAGTTCTCAGCTGGAAATTCAGGTCCAAGTTTATGGAATAAGGGTTACAGGCAAGGATTTTTTCAGTTATGCACTGTATAGTTCTTCGTTTTCAGTTAATTTCTTATCCAGAGGATGGATCCCTCAGTATTTATAGGCAAAGTTCCTTTGACTGCAAAACTGTTGAAAATTATCTGACCTTCAAGTGAAATCCAGTTCTGAAGATTTTCATGATCCAAGAAAACAGTCCATTTCACTAAACAATGTTCAAATAGTCATCACTTGACAAAATCTCTGCTTATGCTTTTGCCAGCTAAGAAAATTATGGCTGTTTACTTGCCCCACAACCTACAGCGTCTGTGGTGGCATGAGAGCGAGTTTAAATTCAGAGACTTTCAATCTGAGGTTTTAGCACCTTATACACATGATAGTTCCAGCAATTTTGGGGATTCTCCAGATTAATTCAGGTATGATATCATATCTTTTTTTAAACTCCATTGTAGACTATTATTTTTCCATAGGTGTTCAGAAGAGTATGTAGTGAGGAATTCTTCATTTGTAACTCATTAAGAATAATAATCTGTATTCTGTTTTCCTCTGTGTTTCAAAATAAAGCCTGTGTCCTGGGTTGTTGCCCTCTGAAATCAGCCATAACTTTTCCCCTCATATGTGATAAAATAATTTTAGTAGAGTTCTGATCAGTCTCTCAGCACTTCATATATTTTCTTAGATTAAGATGTGTTTCAGTTCTGGGAGAAAAGATAACAATTTTCTCATGTCCAAAAGAAGAGTCTCTGAAAAAGAAATTTAAAAATTCCTGCAGTTCTGGATGAAGATGCTGTCTCCTACAGCAGCCTAGGCTACAAACTTTCTAGACATCTCCGGGTGTCCTTAAGAAAAAGCTTTTTTTCATCATTTTGTTTCTTCCTGGCTGCAGCTGCTGATAACATTATGCCCTTTGACTTGTTAAGGTAAGGACGTTGGCTGCAACCTTGGACCTTACATTCATATCAAAGGTCAAATTTCAATGGAAGAGATGGTGTTTGATTTGGGTAGAATGAAACAAGCTAACACAGGGGCATTTGCTCACCTGTATCTCTGATGATTTGCTCTACAAAGTGGTTTAGCATAATTCCCAAACAATGTTTTCTGCCCTTATCCTCAGGACCAATGCTGAATTAATTTCTGTAGTGGATGATCAGAAAGTTAAAATGCTGAGCTCTCAGTTAACAGAACACACATGCTAGAAGAAGTTTCATTTTTTTTTCCCCAGGCTGAAGAGACAACTAACCATTTCAGGATGATTAACAGATGCCAAAGCTTTTCCTCAGTGATGAGAAAGTGTGCAACTTTATTTTCCACTAGATACTATTCAGCTGTCAAGAAGATAAGTCCACAGTGTGCTTAAACCATGGTGAATTGTTGTTAAATAGTCTCATCCATATCTGATAAACCAGCTCTTGCCCTTAGAAGCAAAAGCAAATATGCTTCAATAATTAGGGTTCAGTGGGACTAGTCTAATCACCATGAGATCCTATTTAAGGTATGTCCATTTGAATTCTTAAAGTTTATGTACCTGTCCTTAAGCTGTCTTTGGAAGATGTCATCAATTATTACACAGTAAAAAACACACACTCAGAGGTGCGTGGACACTGAATACACAAGTAGATTCTCTTCCTTATTCATATTAGACAATGCTTTATGCCCTGAATAAACCAATGAAGGGAATGAGTTGAGAAATTTTTGTTAAACCTAAGAAAGAACATAATTTAGCCCTTTGATTTAACATCAAAGACAAAATTGTCTGTCTCATTCTCAGTGAATGACACAGTTTTAACAGTACCCTCAGCTGGGGAAGTTGCTAACCTTCATGAGCAAGGGTGCTGGGGTGTTATCCAGACCAAACATGTAACACTCATTCCTTACTGCAATAGAACTCATCATGGTTTATTTTAGTTAGGTCATGTCAGTGTCAGCTTTTATTAATTCACATGATTCTCACATCTGAAATAGAATGATAATATCAGTGATACATAGTAGTGGATTGGCTCCTTTAAGTGTTTACCTCTTTGTCGTACAGGAGCTATATTCCTTGACAGTGTAATTGAACCAATGTTTTGCTTCAGCTGATTTCCATCCACAAACTGTTTTGGAGTTCAGAGAAGAGATCACCTTAAACCATTGAATTCTCCACTTTCACAGTCAATTAGTGATGGTTGCCAATATGGAGGAGGGCAAGGGATATGGGCTGCCCTTGAGAAAATGTCATACTATGCTGATGTCATAAAATAATAATACTACATACTAGGCGTCATTACTTTTGCTAGTACATAAAGGCAGCCAAGCACCAGAGCTACTTGGCTGTTCTGTTTAGACAGGCTGGGTCAGGTAAAACTGTGCTGCTAGAAATGCAAATTGAACAGCCTGTGCCATTTGGACAAACTCAAATCTAATACCACAAGGTTAGAGTTTACAGCATTAGTCTGCCTATTATCCAGTCCTGATTCTCAGCCTGTATAAACTGGCCCAACTGCTTTGAAATCAATAGAGCTACATGAATACATGGTGTTTTCTCATTTTATACACTGTGAGAATCTGGCCAACCATTCCTCTGTACGTCATTCAAATGTGGATATATATGTGCCTATTAATAGCCTATTGAGTTACTCTGAACCTTATAACAGCCTCTGTATTCCCAAGCCCTTAGGAAAATCTGCGTAATGATCATGCAGGCAATAATTAAGCCCAGTAATACTCAGGCAGACAGAATCATAAACACAAAATTCTCCATACAGAATTTTCTCGGTAGGATAAAACACATGAACTACTGCTTGGCCCTTGCCTCTGTGCTTTTTTTTTTCCTGTAACATGATCAAACTAATTAGCTTGATCACACTCTGACACCTATCAAGCTGCAAAGGGGAAATACATATTTTGGTAAAGGCAAAGAACTGTCTGTACCCAGACAGATGGTAAACGTGTATCACTTTCCTCTCTCTCCTCTTTAGTTTTTTTTCCTTTTGGTTTAAGTCACCCAGACCTTGTCTTTTCAGTAATGTCATAATCAGCAAGCTGAAGGCAAGGCTGCTGATAATTGTTCTTTATGTTGCTCTTTGTTTAGTATCTGATTCAATACATCTGTGTGGACACCATTCCATCACCTTCTTAGTAACAGAGGTGAAAAAAATCAATGGCAATCAGATTACCTTGTTAACAGAAAGGCTAAAGGGCCAGTGTGTTAAGTTCACAGTGCATCACCTTTCATTTAAAACATCTCACTTCTGGGGTTTCTGTTTTATTTTTTTATTATTTACCCTTTATTATTATTTATAGCACCAAGGGTTTCTCAGTATACCTTGACATAATTGCATTAGTCTTCCCCTAGGTTAGACTGGACAGCTGTGACATCTTTTCTGAGGGATGCAATGTGAGTTTGATAAGGCAGCTCTGTCTGCAGGTCCTTGTTGTGCACATAGTACATAACAAAATCCAGGAAAGTCTGAACATTTTGTATAATTGTGTGCTGAGGATTTTTACTGTTCACCCTCTTCTTTCTCTTTTATTCACCGGGCTAGACTGAGAGACATAGTGTGACTTACAATATGGGCTGGATAGAGTGGCCATAGCGTGTCACCAGGTGGTTATTGAAGAAACCTACAGATTTTAAGCAAACAGGAAAACCAAAACAAAATTAACAACAACAAAAAAATGCAGGATACAGTGCCAGTGGCCTGTGATTCCCGGAGCACCCTACTTTTAGAATTTAGGGGTATGACTGCAATCTGAACTAAAGAATCACTCTAGTTGTTTGCAGTTTATAAACTTGCTGTGTTCTTTTTAAATGTCTAAAGAGATTTATTAGAACCATTCTTCTGACTGGACACAGTTTGCATGATTACCTTATGCTTTCCTATATAACCCAGTTATGTTCCCTTCTGCACCTTCAAGTCCTTTCTTCAGCACCTATAGCTGCTGGAAATACATGAGAGTTCAGTATCTGAATCAGGCATGTCTCTGCCATGGGTAAAACAATTTGTGTATATTTTCTGGAGACTCTGGCTGGTTAAATCTGTTGAAATCTTTTCTGAGAGATAGTGCAGCACAAACTTTATTAATCAGGCTGGGATGTCACAATTTGCTATCATAAATATGAATAGCAGGGAGTGTCTACTGAAAAGAGCTTGTTGTCTTTATAACTATTACATGAGTCATTCTCATCAGCCAAGGAGTATTTTAGAGTGGGTTGGAGTTAGGCTTTTTAATGATACTGACTTTACTGTAGTTTAAATAAAAATAAATAAATAAATAAATAAATAAAATAAATAATAAAAAAAAAAAAAAAAACAAAAAACAACTAGTCTTGTATCTGCTATTTCGTCTGTCTTCTGAAGTAAAAGTTATGCTTAGGCAGGTACTATGTGTACATCAGCTGGCAAAGAATTATGTCCAGCAAATCCCTGAGGGAAAACAAGAGGCAGGATAAAAAAAAAAAAAAAAGCAGATGACTGATTAAATTCAACAGGGTCTTTATTTTTCATTCCTTAAAAAATGTTGTTCAAGTATCTTTTAGCTCTAACTGAATTCCAGGTCGAATTGTATGTAACTATTAGAGACCTCTTCACCACGGATTCCCACAGCTGGAGTCATTTCAATTAATTAAGTGTTGCAGAGGTTGGTAACGATTTTAAGTTATGGGATGAAATTACTTTAAGAGATGGCAAATTCCTTGTGTGTTTTCTCCTCCTTCATTTGAGTTATGGCTATGAAAAGTATAATTTTGACAATGGATTAAAAACAACTACATATCTAACAGTCATAAATCCAGTCCTTTGTTTTTAAGGAAAGATGCAAAAGGAAAGTAATTCAAAACTAGCTGGGATGAAATACTTGTTTCTGTAAATTTTCTAAGTGGTGTAAGTCTGAAGACCACATAGAAGACCATTCAGCAAATTACCTATATCAAAAATAGTAGAGGAAATACAGATTAATCAGACATTCTGAAGTGATGAGTGATTTTTGATATCTAATGCAGGCAAGCATCTCTACGGGATCCCAAGCCAGTAATGTTTATTGGATCCTAGCTCTAATTTCCCTAGTATTTTTCCAGTTGTGAGCTTTGAAGCCCTGAGATATGTTCTTACCAGGGACAAACACACTGCATCAAGGTCATGAGGAGGAACAGCTTTAATCTGTCAAAGAGCATGCACCCAGGCAGTTTCAGTGCTCAACTCCGCAAGCAGACAGCAGAGAATTTACAGCCTCAGCCTGCTCCAACGTCCCCATAATTACACATGCAACCCTACACCCCTGATAATTACCAGCCAGGCAACAAGTTACCCTCCGGTCCCACATAAGGTGGTCTATTTTGTACCCGGAGTTTTCAAGTGGAAAAAATCCCAGCTCTGGTGGGATTTCAGGTTACACTGCTGTGCAGAGCAGTAAGACCCATGTTTGGTTTGAGTGTAACACAGGGGAAGACGAAGAGGGGAGTCAAAAAAGGAGAATACAGGTAAAAGCAAGAAAAGCTCTAATCCTGTAAAGAGGAATCTGTGTGGCTCCAAGGAGCTGCCTGTGCTGCACAGAGTCAGGATTTCAGCTTGGGTGATTGGGAGGAACAGTGATCATCTGCTGTGTAAACCAGAATACCTCAAAAAATTCTTAGAACATTACATGGTACTTTTGCAACTGATATAGAATTTCACACCTGTGGTACACATTATCCAGCCACCAAAGACAAGAGCAAGGTGTTTAAGACAGATCTATAGAGGCTGCAATGTCTAAGATTTACACATTTTCTTTACTCATTTTATAGAAGAAGCTGCACTGTGAAGCACCAGGCACTTTTGGGAACCTGTGAGGAAACATTAGGTGAATAAAGGGTGCCCTTACCCTTCTGCAACACAATCTTTCAGGGACCGAGTTGGTTTCTCTATCAATGAAGCTTTGAAAGGAACTTAGGATTTATAAAGTGCACTGATGGAGAAAGCAGCACTGTCCACAGGAGTCTGATTTTCTGGCTCAGGGAACCAGGCCCTCCAGAGGCCCTAAACGCCTTGTGCCAAAAGCCTGGAACAAAAGGACACATTTCTGTGTGAAATCCGTCTCTTCCCACGCTTCATGCTTGCTAAGATGCAGCCTTACAATGGAGAAGTGAAAAATGCATGCATTTTACTAATTAACATAAATGATATCAACCTGGGGGCATTTACAGGTATGTGAAATGCAGCTCACAGGTGACTGGTGTTTCTGATTACACCAGGTGAGATATATCAAGTGCTGAAGCAAGCAGTTGACTTTTTTTTTTTTTTTTTTATTTTATTCATTCTCCTCTTGCTTTGATAATGCTGTTAGCCAGAGAGCTGGAAGCAAAGACTCTTATGGCGAAAGGAGGATGGAAAAGTTTCTGTGATAGCGAAGCTAAACCTAGATGAACATTACCCCAAAAGGTTTGTATTCGGGTGATTTCTCTAGGAAATAAGAAACACGCAGCTCTTGCAGAGGGAGAATCTAGCTGTGGGACTTGGGTCTCCAAGCAGCATGGTAGCCTGAGCTATACAACTGCTTTAAATAGGGATGTGCAGGAGGAGGCTTGGTGCTCTCCATGGAAGTGCATGTGCCAATACCATATGAAAACTTGATTTATGGCTCTTGCTGGCTGAGCCTGAATTATACATGCTCAGGAGATAGCTCTTGGTACTCCTGTGTGGAGAGGACTGTTGGAGACAAGGATGGTAGCATATTCCTGTATGTGTTTAGTGCCCTGTGTGCTGGAGGAGCAGAGGAGCTGGGCAGCCCCAGTCACTGCAATAGCTGCCTCCAACCTTGATGCTCAGCTGATTTCTGTCCTCACTTACACAACGGCAATTTAGATTTTGACCAGAGATTTAGTTTGTTATTAGGGCCATGTGTTTCTCATTACTATGACTTCTGTCAGAACCCATGAGCATTAGGGGCTTTTTTGTTCAGAATAATGGAAAATTCCCATTGAGCAAGATTCCACTATGTGCTGCCATTAACTTAGCTTCATATATCTTCAAGGGTGTGGAGAGGGAGGGTTTTAAATATTTTTAAACAATTAATTTAAAAAGCTTTTTTCTTCCCTTAACTTTTCTCATTACAACTTGATATTAAACTAAATAGTTTCATGAAACTTTCTTCTTCAAATTAAAATTAATGTGTTTCCTTTTTCATAACCAAGCCACAAATCTTTATATTTTTGGAGCTGAGGAAGTGCCAAAATATATTTACTTAAAAAAAACACAAGCCAAAATTAAAAACAGAAATGGGTTGAGGTAGTCTATATTTGAACTATAACACAAATTGAAAGATCTTGCAGGCTAAAGTGTAATGATTACTGTGTCTGATTCAACCAAGGATCTATACAGAGAAAAAAGAGGAAGAAAAATCAAGAGACTGAGACCTTTCCTCCAGTAAAGGGTGATGTTGCTGTTGAATTTTGGTAGTCAGCGATGATGTGCGAGGCAGAAAATACTTTAGTTGTTTCTTTTGCAGATTTGATGCAGTAGCAGGTTAACTAGAAAAAGCCTTGAAGATGTATTACAGTCAAGAAGGAGATGGAAGCTACTCTTAGTCACTTTTCTGATCTCATGGGTACTTCAACAACCGTTTAAAAGCTTGCTTCATGGGTAACCTGGGTATTATGTATTTCAAACTGGAGTAGTAAGTCACGCAAGGTAATGAGACCTCCATAGAGGCAATGAGAACGAGAGTCCCACAAAAGCCTAATGACACCAGATTTAATTGGAAGACTTAGTTGGTGAACCAATAAAATCCCGTAACCATAAGTAGCAATATGGGGGCTGGGGTTCTGCCCACAAGCAATTGCTTCATGGTGTAAAGCATTGCAGAGAAAAGCCAAAGTCATATTTTTGCTATTAGAGCAGACAGAAATCAGTTCACTTGCTTTCTTGTTTGGATATTCTATGTGTTTAAGACATTAGATTAATAACAATCTAAACTGACTATGTTGTGGCTGGGCTAATCTTTAAATATGTTATAGCAGAGTAGGCCTGCATCTTAATGTGGGTTTCAGCTTTGTCTTACATAATGGAAATATTCACAAAATATGGAAAGCCACAAAACCAGCACTGGGATTTATTCAGTCTCAAAAATATGATGCTTTCTGCCCTACTCCTAAGGGCTATAGTACAGTTATATTTTGATTATGCTACTTTTCAGCAGGTACCATTGCTACAGATAAAGGGACTCCGCATTACATAATTTCACTGAAACGTAATCCTCAAATGTTGTGCCTTGGTTGTGCTTGGCTTGGCACTCTGTCAGACACTAGGTGCCCTTGGAGGATGTGTGCTATCCTTATCAAAGAGGATGCTTTCTTTGGGATGGGGGATTATCTGCACACACCTTCTGTCTGGAATGAAGAGCCAAGCACACATATTTTTCTGACTGGTGACCCAAAAGAGCTTTAGGGTAGACCTGTGACAAACTTTGTTACCTATTCCTTATTTTTTCCATATATTTCTGTTTATAAGTCACTTGCCTAAAACACCCTCCACAGTACCTGTGCTATTTCTTGTATCTGCAGAGTGACTTGTTTCTTTTGCCTTTTCCTTTAGCTCATTTCTGAAAAAAAAAAAAAAAAAAAAAAAAAAGAGAATTAAAAAAAAAAAAAAAAAAAAACAAATAAACAAACAAAACAAAAAAAAAAAAGCCAAACCCCCAAAACCTCCCTAAAATAACATTGAAAATTTATTCTGATAAACTGTTTTGTGGAAAGTGCTTTGAGATCACTTCTTGAAAGACGTCATGAAGTGCACATATTTTGAGGAGATGTTTGGCTTGCTACCCATTGGCTTGTTGATGTGATGTTTTTCAATGGGAACTTTTTGACATATTTTTACTTGGAGTATATGTATTAAAAAAAAAATACATCTTTGTATCAAAAAATAGAATACCAACACAAAACTCTTCTCTTTTATTTTTTATTTTTTTTCCTCTATACAGTATATATGGGCACACTGCTGCCTCCTCTGAGGAAGAAAAAATGCATTTATTGGAGGACCTAAGGTGTCAGATTCTTCATGTATTGGTGACCCCAAGACAAGGTAGAAGGTTACAGCCTGATAGAAATGATTAAAAAAATCCATGTAAGTTGTGAAGATGGACACTCAAAGCTTACACAAGCGCATATCTATTGTGGTTTGCCTAACAGCAGCCAGGGAAGCTCACATGAATACCATGACAGTTCTTGTTCCTTTGGCTTAAGAGCTCTCTTAAAGGCTCACCATTGTGCTAAACAGCTCAATATGTGAGAATAATGATATTTCAACTGTCAAAATTCAACAGAGTTAGTTTTGTTTATATTTTTGATTTTTTTTTTTTTTTCCCCATGTAAGCTCCATAACTACTCCTGTGTGTGTACGCATGTCTCTGAAGCTGCCATATTGCACAATGTATTATCATGGTAGGTCAGATTAGAGATACACTGCCAATACTATTCCAGTAAGAGAGCTGGCATGAAGAAAAGATGACTGAATTAGTGGCCAATTGGGACATTTTCTGACCTACTCTTTAGGAACCAAGTCCTCTGAACTTTCCCATTATCCTTCGGCTTCATCCTTTTAATAGGGACCAAATCTCCATTAACAATTGAACACCGACAATAAGTGCCATCAGGAAAAGGAAATTCAATTTTAGTGGGGGATGACAGCCTTACCTTTTCGCGCTTAATTGGCCGTATTGTCTCCAAAAGTTAATTGGTTACTTAGTCCAGGTAGTTAGTAAAATGTTTAGCTGCGTCAAAAAGCCCAGGCTCCTACTGTTAATGGGGCATGAAATGGAATGTTTGATACTGCAAATAAAATCAGTGATATTCAAGGATGTTATGGTAGGTAATGCGTTGAAACTGCCATTTAATGGGTCCTGGAAGATTAGGGTAGTGTCAGCTGGAACCGCCCGGTCTCTTTTCTGACATTGTTAGTTGCCTCTTCATTTACTTAACGGCTGTCTGCACTGATTACATAGGCATAAAACTCCCTACAAAAAAACAACAGAGACACGCTCTATTAGCAGTCCAATTAGAACTATTTGCATATTACAGTTCATTTCTGCTTAAGTGAATCCCTAATACAACTTTAGGAAAAAAAAATTCTATTGTCATTTAAAAAAAAAAAATAAGGCAAGAAAAGAAAGGAAAAGCCTTAAAGGTGATCTCTACCTCTTCTTTCTCTCTGGATAAATTCAGTAAAGGTCCATAAAAAAACAAGGTGGTTGAGTAGTCTAAAGGCAGGCGGTTTCTTTTGCAGCCTTATATGATGATGACTTTTTAAATATACCAGTAAATTCATGCCAACTTTTTTACATGGCGATTGTGGAGTATTTTTCCTAGATTGTTTTCCAATTTATTTATTTTTTTTTTAATATAAGTTTTCTTTAAAATATCCTAAGGTAGATGTTAGATCAACCTTCACCTTGGGTTTCTTGAGCTAAATAGCGAATGTGTCTTGGGAGGAAGCACACTTGACGCTGTGCAGTTCACCTATCCTATTAGCAAATGGTGGTAAATGATCCCTCCTCTCTTCTCCCAACCCTCTCCCACATCTTTAGAGGCTGGATCTGGATCTGATAGAGAGATAATATAGCTTTTCTGTATCCTCTCAAAAATACTTCTGCATGAATTTTAACCCGTTGCCAAATAGAATAGATGATTTGGTAATGAACTGGGACAGGTGAGAACAAATGCCTCCAAATTATCAGAACCTGAGAGTCTTCTCCTGCAGGGAATGAGGATTGAGCTAGAAGTGGTGGTGGGTGTTTGCTGAAGCCCTCTTTTCACTCATCTGTAGAATAGGAAGAGGAATATCCATATGGCCAAGTCACTGTGGGTCTTTGGCCTAAGTGGTAGCTGTGCTTTGAGATCTGCTGGTGCAGCTGCAACGGCAGCGATTGTGCTCGTACAAGCAGCAAGTGAGCTCATGGTTTTTGATGCAGTGTCCTTCAGGACTCTAAGGCAACTGTTTCTTTAAAACAATAACAGTATTACTAGTAATAACAGAAGGAAATAATTTCTAGTGTTCCTTTTAATATCTACTTTCCTATAGTCTGCTGAGCCTGTGTATTTAAAGGCCTCTTTTTAAGATGTTAATTACAATTTGTGCACGCTTGCTCATGAGGTGGATAGGCTGTTTCTCCTGTGGGGAAAAAAAAAAAAAACAAAACCCTCATTTTTTTCCTCTCTTCTGTTAGCACATTTCCTGTGGCACTGCTCTCATGAAAACCTGGGGACTGACAACCAGTGAGGAGCTTCTCCCTGGCTCTTGGTTGGCTACAATATATCTTTGAGGGCCTCCAAACTGGGTTGGCTGGGTGGAAAAGCTGAGTTGGTTGATTGGTACTTGGATTAGAGGTACCTAGAGGAGCCCAGGGGAGATCTTTGATGTTCAAATGCTAATGTAAATACCGACAGAGTTATTTCCAAAGCTCGCACAGTTCAATTCCTTTTTACATGCAGACCTAATTTCACAGGTCAGCCAACCCACCTCTGCTATTATCTGGATTTAGCAATTAATAGAGGATTTCAGTAGTTGACTGTGACAAATAGTGACTAGGGAAAGGAGGGAGTGAAAAACTGTTCTAAAATGAGGAAGAATTTTAACAGGTCCTTCTCCTGAAATTCATTATTTTTATGCTGACACACAAACAATTGCAAACAAACTCAGAACCAAAAAAATCTCTCAATGCAAAGAGTGAAATTCTCTGTTTCTCTCTCTTTCAATTCCTGCTTTGCCCATGAGAGGAGTCACAGTGTGCAATATGTATTGTTTTTATGCCCTGTTGGGTCCTTTGTATCCAGCCTCCCGCTTTATATCTCACACTCATTCACACTTACCAGAGATGAGTCTTGTCGGACAAAAGTCTGGCACTAAAACTCCCATTGCCTTCCCGTGCTGGCCAGCCGCAGAGGGCACAGCCGTAGGGGGTACCGGCAACGGGACATGGCCCTCTGCCCCCGCAAATACTCTGTGCTCCCTGTCAAGAAAATGGCTTTCTGGAAAAGGACTGCCTGCTAATAAAATGGACCTAAATCAGTAAGCAGTGATTAAGGATTGGGCAGTGCTTTCTGCTGCTGTTACTTGAATAAACACTTTTCTCTCAAGCATTGAAAAAAACCTCCAAGTTATTTTAAGGAGTAGTGTCTTGCAGATGAGATGAACGAATGAGAAAAGCAATACTTGGAAAATACTCATTTTCTCGCTTGTAAAATAAGGAATGGCAACCAGAATTGCCTTTTTAAATAAAACATCAGCCCAGGAATGCAAACTCTACTCTGTTTATATTCAACCTCTAGTCTGTCTTTTTTTTTTTTTTTTTTTTTCCCTAGTTCAATGTCATGCCTACTGGAATAGCAATTCACAGAAAACATGGGATAAATCATTAGTTCCAGTTTATTCTACTTTTTATTTACAGCAAGTATTTCTTTATTGCTCAACTGAATTGATTGCTGGTGTGGGATTATTTAATTATTAGTGTGGGACTACTCAGGCACTGCTGTAGGCTGTGAAGGAAGGTGATTTTTTTGGGTGCAGAGGGATTGTGTAAAGGCCTGATCTGTGGCGTGGGAACACATGGCTTTCTGTAAGGGTTATTCTGCAGATAACTCTAGATTCAGGAAACCTTTTTGCCTCTTCATTTCCATTAATCTTTTTAATGTGAATTAGCAGAAACTTTGTCCATTTTAAAAGAATCTGCTAGTTTATTAGTTACTTGCAAAAAAAAAAAAAAAAAAGTGTACTTAGTTATTTGTTAATCCTAGTGCTGATTTTATTTTGTTTCTCTTTCAGTGAGAGGGAGAGTCAGGTTGCCAGTTGCACTTTGCATTTATGATTAGATTCCCTTACTGATCCTCTTGGGAATTCCAGTACTGAAACAGGAGGTGGGTTTTTTTAACTTTTGTTTGTGTGGTTTTTAACAGTAATATTGTTAAAAATGCAAAATTTTGCATTAAAAATATTTCTAGAGACTTGTTTTTAAAAAAAAAAAAAAGGTTACTTTTTGTTACCATCTAGAAATTTGCATCACAAACTCGGGTGGACTTTAGCTGTGCGCTGATGACCAGTGTGACTGTGAGCCAAGAAATTTGCCTAGTAAAGGAAAGACGTGGGCTGAGAAGCTCCAGGGTCAGCTGGAGCTGGGAAATGCAGTGTCACAAGAAAAACAATTTGCATGAGTTCTACAAATGTAAATGGCCGTATTGACGTCTCTGTGCCTGAGTATAAATCTGAGGGTGGGTCATTCTATTCTGGTTTCATGCCTGTCTTTTAGGGAAAATCAGAGCTGTTTCATTATTTTTTTTGTGTAACCGAGTCATCTTTCCCCAGTCTTCATTTGCCTGTGTCAGACTGGAGTTTAACTCTGAAGCCCTGGCTCTAAGGCACCCTTGTCCTGACCTAGAGTTTAACAGCAGGATCACATTACTAATGAGTGCATGTTTGAGCACAAATAATATAAATACATTTTACAAAACTCAGGCCAGTTTCAAATATTCAGGCAGCTGTCTCTGCCAGTCACCTGCCAGTTTATTGCTTCAAGTTCTTTCCTCTAACTTAAAATCCTTTTAGCCCCTGCTCAGGAACAAATGACTTTTGTTGTTTCTTTTTGTTTACAGCTTTGGCTGTACACGAAACCTTTCTTGGAAATCTCTTCTTTCCCAAGTATGGTAATTTGGCACATGAAATAATTTGGCTTAAAAAAAAAAAACCACCCCACAACATTTCCAGTATTTCTGTCCCACTGGAAGGAAAAATGCAAGGGAAGACTGGATTTCTTACTTGTTGGAGAACTGGCAGAAAAAAATCTGTTCATTAAAGTGAACACAGAGTTGGAGAAAATGTGATATTTCAGATTCATTTGCATATTTGGGTATATCCTTCAGGACCTTTTCCAGTACTGTTTGGGAGAAGGGGGCAAAAAAAATTTTTTTTTTTTTTCTCCTTTTGTTCTTTCTTCTGTGATGAAAGTTCCCATATTGAGCACTGCTTTTCACCCAGGCTCCTGGTTGCAGCAGGAGCTTACTTCCACAGCTATTCTCTCCCGTAGTAATTTCAGTTCCATTTATACCTAACAAGCTCTAATATATGTATGTGCCTGTGCTCATATAAATAAATACGTTCCCCGCCCTCTGTAATTGCATCAGTACTTTCCAAACTTGTTGAAACACAGGCTTGTTGTTAACTCCCTGAATTGACTGTGAACAACTGTGTTTTCATGAGCCATCCTAAATCTTTATAATCAAACTAGTGATGGAGACAATGCTGCCATTGACCATGCTGAGTACTCTCTGAACTTTACAGACCATTTGAGTATGTCTTCCAGCCTTGCTTCTCTGTTTTTGCCTTTTTAAGTCACAGTGAACACTTATGCTTTCTTCAGTTTTATGACAATTCCCCCATGTCCTATGACTTTTTTTTGCTCTTCTCTGGCCTCCATCGAGTTCTTCCATGTGTCCCTGCTACTGCAGTGTCCAGCACAAATTATGGAATTGTAGGTACACTTATAACAGAGTTTTGGCAGACAGAGCTCTTTGAGGCCAATGGCAATTTCATGGACACACATCCGAAGGCATAATCTGACCCCAAGGAAGCCTGCGGTTAGACATGGATAGCAAGCATTTGATTACCTGTGTGCACCTTTAATTATATCAAGGTGCATGTAATTAAAAATGAAGTGCCTGATTCACTGCTATGTTACTCCATTTCATGCTGTAATAATTAAAATGAGCAGGATGGAGCCCTGGCAGAAGCAGTGTAAAACCAGAGTGAGAGAGGCATAAAGGTATTCTCTGGTAAGTTTTCATAGAGTTGGTGAGTCAGTGTCACACCTTGTGGGGTTATTATCTTTCTATATATCTAACAGAACACCATAGATTGAGCACACACACAAACACATGCTATGTTTTCATCATTGATTAACCAGTTTCATGACCTTTTCAGGAGAGAAATAATTGGCAGTTTTAACTAACAATAAATTGATCCCATTATTCAGTATAGAATATTCCACTGATTTCAAGAGAGATGCTTATTAAAGAGGCCAGCTACTTTCTATCAGTGTCATGCATATGTAAGTAAGCAGGGCTATTATATGCCATCTATGACAATGGCAGGACAAGTCATAAACACAAACATTCACACACAGCCAGGTCTCCAAAGCTCCTGTTTGCCAATTACAGTAATGCTGATGACATATCTAGTTTAACTCACACAGCATTAAAATAGTCCCCCATTTTCTAGGAAAATCTAATTACACCAAGCCCAAGCACTCAATCAAACCTGTTATTCTGTGGCTAAACAGCCCAGTGTTAATGTAATTTGAGGAGATCCAGGCCGTGACTGGGAACGTCATGTATTAACAATATCTAATGGGAGCTCCCGTAGGTAAATGAATATGCTAACAAGCAAGGTCGCTGCTAAATCTAATATCTTTAAGCTGTTTAATTCCAAACAGTCCCTTAATAAATCAATTGACCGGGAGAGCTGATGCCCCTATCAATTATTCAAGAGGGCAAATAAATATTTCAGATGATTTGATAGGAAGGCTAGTGCTGGTCTTATAGAAAGCTTTGCATTTCATTAGCCTCTTGCTAAAAGTTTTATAATGTGTGGAACAGTGGTGGTTTTCCCTAATCTAGAAACCCCAAGTGTGGGGAAGAAGATACTGAAGTATCCTGCTTCAGCCACGTAGTCTGCCAGGGACCCGATGACAGCTGACACGGGAAGAGGTGGGAACAGTGTCAGGCTTCCAAGTGATAACTTCTCCACCACAACAAATGACGAGAGGAAAATCAGAGCACACTTTCATTTCTGGGGAATCCAAAGAAAAGTAATCTAAAGAAGCTAGGATTAGTGGTTAATACCACGTGCCGTGCTGCCTTTTGTAAACGAGGGAAGTCATTTGTGTTTGCATTGGATTATTTGTGTGTTTATGTTAACACTGAGCCACGATTCAGGTTTGCCAAATGCAATTCCCTTGAAGGAAAAGCAGAGTTATTAAAAGAGGTGCTGACTGTAATTGATCTGCATTAAGTAAGAGAAGCTTGCAAAGTGCTTGAGATACTTGGATGGAAGAAGCCCGGAGTGCAAAATATTATGCTATAAGAGCAAAGTATTATCATTGTATCTGAAAAATTGCTGATCATTGAAACATGTGGTTTATTATAAAATCAATAAAGATAAAGTTACAAGAGAAAGAGAGAGAAAATGTACCTGACGCTGGAGAACAAAGAAGAGGGACGTCCCTGAGGAAGGTTCTTATTTAAGCATGTGTAAATTTGCTTGCCTCTGTCCCATCCATTTATACCACTAATACAGATTAAAAGTCAATGACTACTTACATAAGCATTTCAGTTTATGAAAAGAAACCCGTGTCATAAAAAAATAATCTATTGTTCTGCAATGCATGGCTAGCTCAGTATATGAATCTATGTCTCCCTGTGATGACAAGTCAGGGTCTATATTCCTGCCATAGCTCTCCCACCTAGAGTGTCTCTTCCATAGAGAGTCCCCTGTAGGAACAGGGCAAAGAAATAAGCTTAGAATGTAAGTGTGTTGGCATCAAAGTCATCAACACTGAGCCTGAAGCCTCCCACTGAATCTCATCAGTATGAAGAAAATAAAAAACTAGATTCTTGGAACAAGTGCTAGCAGAAGTCTCTGCCTGGCATGGTGCTTCCGAGGGAGGGCAAAGTCCCCAGTAGTTCCCTCCAGATGAACACAAGTCATGTGCTGATGAGGATGGGGACACAAATCCTGCTGCTTCCAGAATTATAGACTGGATGAAATTCTCTGAAGAATGGTTTACAAAGATCTCCGCACTAATGCAGCCCTGCATAAGAGATTTTCTACAATCTGAGGGAGAGGAGTTCCAGCTACAAAAGTCCTGTTGGTAGGAAGGTGACTTAAAAATTAGATGTAAGGGAAGTTTTAAAAATAATTTTGGATATGTAAGAAAACACTACACTTTCAGAAACTCGACTAGAAAAGCATTTGACACTCCAGACTGGGTTCTCAGCAGAAATAGTCTGATTTACGCCTCCTCTAGAACGGGCTTTTGGTTTCTTCTGCTTCTTCTCCCTAAATAGCAAGATCCATATAAAAATCACTGAATGAGGATCTTCTATGGCAGCAGTTTTACATTGCAAATTACTCAATGAAGTATGAAAGAGACATCTCAGCTGCGCAAAATCATAATTTAAATGTTAGGTTTGGTTTATTTTCAGCCTCATGACTCAATGGAGTAGATCCTCTATATGGCATTGAAAGTAAAATATGGTCAAGTTTAAAATCAGATTCAGGGATTTTAACTCGTCATTAAGTAACTTTTTTTTTCATCTCAAAATACCATGTTAGCATGCTGAAGATGAGTGTGTGTGCCACAGAAAATTGCATGGCAAAGTGGGAAGGGGAATTACCCTGCATGTGGAAAATATTAAAGTCTATTAAGACACAGTGGAATTATTGAATCTTAAAATGCTTTTTTAATTTTAAGTCCAGTTTCTACTTGTTTTTTAAAAAAAAAACCAACTTTTCAGAAACAAAACTGTTGCTTTCATGACAATATATGGCTCACATAAACACATGTAAGAGTGGGTCTGTGTTCCTGTTTTCAAGAGGAAATACTTTTTCAAACTCCTGCAAAAGCTATTTCTATTATAAAGGACAATATCCCTAGCAATTTCTTGGAAAAATAGGGGTAAAATCATATGGGAAATTGGTGGAAGAGGGTTTTTTATTTTTCTTTTTCTATTTTCCCTTAAAATAGGAATTCTCAAAACATTTCCCTTAGTTTCAATTCATAACAGGTCTTTGAGATTCAGTTATACTTGAGGACCTCAAGGTCAGTATTGGTGAGGGTTTTATGAAAATGTTGCAGAAATTCATATGAAGTTGTTTATTGTGTTGAATCATGAGTGTCTGGATAAGGGATTGTGGAGCACGTTCATGACAATCAGGTCTAGTGATTATTGAAGTCTTCATGTTTCTTTTACTCCAATAATTTTAGACTTCCATGAAGGACAGGATCTGTACTAGTAGGATTGTCCATTTATGCTCTTCTAGCTATGGACTAAATATATGCAACTATGCTGATTTGTCAGCAAAGCCTCTGCTATTAGTGAGAGCTGTTTTGAAAATGTGTCCCCTCACAGAAGTACACGGAGATGTTGTTGATGTCACTTTTGTCCTTTTGTTTCTTTTTTTTTTTTTTTTTTTTAAAAAAAGTAGATAATAATAATGAGAAAGTGTTTGTCTAACTCATTCACAAGGTTCTACCTGCCATCCCTTATGCTCAATGAGTATGTGAGGGCACTGTTAGGCATATGTGCATGTAAATTACCTCTAACTGCACATCTCTATTATAGGCAATTACACTAATGTGCTGGAATGATACATTTAGTGTCTTCAGAAGATAGAAGCTGGGTGGAGGGCAGACTGATTTGAAGATCAATCTGGATGAAACAAAGAATGGTATTTATTTGGCAGACCACTGGGGAGAGCTGGCTAAAACTGCAGTATGAAATAACATTAGCCATTTGATAAGTGAGGATTGCAATTTAGGAGTCTTATTTGCTTTTAATTTAAAAAAAAAAATAATGTCTGTGGATTTCTAGGCTAAGATTGGGAATTACTACTGTCTGTCTGTATAATAGCTATCTCAAGCAGTATGAATTGGCATCTAGGAAATGTGCCAGGTGTTTGGTCTGACTTATTCAGTCTGTGACTCTATTCAGGTGTCAAAATCTGGGATCCCTTCCTCACACAGGCAAGGCAGTGCCCCTGTGGTGACTACCTGTGGGCAAGAAAAAGTGATGCCAACATTTTCTATGTGGTTGCCAGCAAACCTATGAAGTGTTTCTTTTTGAACAAGGGGAATTCAGTGTGCTTGCCTGTCTGTGCCTTCATCACTGAGTTTAAACTCCTGAAATGCTCTTTGCTGGAAAAATTCTGTTGGCTGAAAAGAAAAAGAGCTGAATTCATAACAGCAACAATTTTTGGTAGCATTTGATCCATCCTGTCTGCTTTTCAGTGTTGCATAGAATTCAGAGTACTTTATACTAGTGCTTAAGTCTCAAATGCTTTATTTAGAAGTTATGGGAGAAAAGTTCTTGCTGCTACAGATACTGTCAACACAGAGCCTTGAGGTGTGGAGAGAGAAATTTCTAGATTAAAGCACTGGCTAGCCCCATGACTTTCCCTTCCACAGTACCACTAAAACTATGGACTGCTTCTGCTATTTTTTCATATTCTAGCCTCACTCTTACTTTCATTTGGGAAGAAACAGAGGAAAGTTGCATGAAGTTACATATGAGGGTTGAGTGACAGGTCAGGTGACGTCACTACCCAATATTAATACTATCACATGAGTTTTCTATTTTTATAATTGTTTTGCATGTGGTAAGTCTTACAGGAGGGTTGGGACAGAGACTTTTCATACTATTGTTTTCTATTTCAAATACATAAACTTAAAATGGCAGTGAGATGTTAAAATTATTATCTGATAATATAAAATATCTTGATCAGAACAACCTATGCAGATGATTTGTCCTACTGAAAGCAGTGAGAGTCCAAGTACAGAAAATGGGCTCATATAGATGCTTAGTGAAGTGAGGAAAAAGTAAATAGGAAAAAGTAAGCAATCTAGTTGTCTTCTACCTCTATATTATAAGAAAACATTATCGCTGGTTTCCATAGCAGCATAAAGAAATCCTGCACACTACAACTTAACACAGGACACCCTGTGAGTACTGTGATGGTCAGAAGTGATGATCATCACGAGGAGCTGTTTTGATAACAAAAATGTTTGATAATCCTGACTGCTTGGAGGTGACAGAATGAGCACACTTCAGAGAGACACTGGCCAGTGTGATGTTTTAGGGGCATAACGTTCAAGGCACAAGATGAAATGGTGAAACGGTGTCGTGTGTATTTGTAGGCTGTAGGGAAAAAAAGAGAGGGTGAATGGAGGAAAAAGAAAGATAACTCTGCTCCCAGTGTGAATAAAAGGGTAGATATCTTTATAAGTTTTCTGAAGAACTTAGTAAATTTTATACCAAGCACCTGCTTTTACAGGAATTTGCTTTGGATCCTGCAGGCTGCTTTAAAGAGTTTTCATATTTTGTATTAGGCTGCACCATGAGGGGATTACTTCCTGATACTTAATAAATGCAGAAAAGAGATTCAAAGGGCTACGCATGCGCACACACTCACACATGCATGCAACTTAGATGTCCAGCAGATAAATTCAGTATTTTGTTTACAAGGAGATATTACACTGGAAATCCTATTAGCAATCAGTCAGTCTTCTGGCTGGATTTAATAAATTTCAACCAAAGGAGTTTTTCAAGTTGGCATGTTAACCCCCTAAAGGCTTAGTTTTACATTTTAGGTGCTCTCCTAACTTCCACCTGCACTGCGTAATGTTGAGGTGGATGCCCTGTGTGCACAAGAGGAGTTTTGCCAGTTAAAGTGTTTAAAGTCAAGCCAGAAACTCATGGATACTCAAGATTGGATGATTTTATTGCACTTACATCTGCAACACAGGGATGCTGCTGCATCTTAAATGATGTCTCATCATCATTAAATCTTCCCCCAGCCCTAGATCTTAGTCCCATGAAGTTTGTCACTATGAGAATAAGGGAGGAACATATCCTTTTCCTGGGGACCAAGGCTCTGATTTGGAAAGGGTATACAGGCAGACAGACTCCATCCCCTCAGCATCTGCCTGTGTAAGACTCACTGCACCATTGTAGCTTAAAAAGACAACAAGCAGATGGAGAGCAGAGAAGTAGGATGCAACATACACAAATTAAAAAGTCGCAGATGTGGTAGACGCATATCCTATTAGTTTTGTCTAGAGTTGGTTGAAAAATGCTAGGGATAAAAATTCAAATGGTTGCTGAAAAAAAATAGTGTTGAGGTATGTAATCTTTTTAACTTCTTTCTAGCTTTACCTTGTATCATTTCATTCCCCTCAAGATGGGGGGCATACACAGGTGAAAGTGACAGGCTGGGGGAAGAAAATGCTGTTAAAAGAACCAAAGGATTTGAATGTATGTATCTCCAATGTGCGAGATTTTTAAAGAAGAGCCTGGGATGCTTACATCCTAAAACCTGTTGAGTATTTGTGCTCTTAGGTAATGTGTTCAAAGATACCAAAATCTGTAATCAAATTGGAGATTTTTATCTTTATTATCTTCAGGGATTCATTAGGCTAACTGATAATTTAGTCTCTGGTTCTGGACAAGAAAATTCAGATCTGAATTTTGCTTTGGTCAAGTGTTATCACAGCATCAGAAAATCCTGAAATGATGCAATGACTTAGGGTTTGGGGTTTTTTCTTTGTTTTTGTTTTTGTTTTGTTTTTTTTTTTTTCTTTTTTTTTTTTTACTTTTTAAACTCTCATTTCAGCTTTTATCTGTCATGCATTTTGAGCTATTAGCAGTGATTACACTCACAGTTTATGACTCTTTCTCAGTTTATTTAAACTCAGCCCTCTCTCAGTCTGCATTTCCAACTGTATGTCTTTTCCTGAGGATGAATCATTTAACACCACCACTCTGACTTTCACTCTCCTTCACTCTGTATGAACTGAGTTTGTTTGACAAATTCTGATCCTTCCTGAAAATACCTGGCTTAGTTTTATAATATTATTTATTTTTATAGCCCAAAGCCCAGCAGGTGAAGAAAAAAATGAAGACAATTTGGTAAATAATGAACACAGGGATGACATATTGTTTTCCTGCAATGAGGAATAAATGCACTTTATTAAGTGACCTTTCCTCTAGTGGCTGCCAAGAAATTGGAGATAATAAAGCTCTTACTTGCAGAGGATTTTAGTTGAGAGGGAGTATTGCTTAAAAAAACCCCTGTCCATTCCTTTATTAAAACCTTGTTGCAGCAACATCAGTATTGGCCAAAGAATGTTATTGAGACTATTTGTGTTGTGGTTTTGTCTTTCTTTTAATTTATTTATTCTTTTAAATCCTCTGATTCAATTACTGTTGCAAATGAGAGTTTAATTCCCCACTCTGATACTTTTCTGATTTGCAAATGTTTATCCTGGGTCTTGTTTTACTGTTCCATGTCTTTTCAGGAGGCATGCTGTGCTTGCTGTGAATTGCACCGGGCGGTGTGTGCGTGTGAGTGCCAGTTGCCTGTGTTGAGCCGTTGATTCCACATATGATCATAAGCAACTTAATCAGATTTAGATCTAAAGGGGTTACTCTGACTGATGACCAACAGGAATCTTTTCACTTGTTCCGGTGTATTAACCATCTAATCCAAAGTGTCAGGGATGGCTGGGAGAGGATGAGGGGCTCTGTGCATGTGTGGTGTGCAGGTTAATGTCCACTGTGTGTGAGGATGAGGGAGATGTTGAAGGTTTGGGGTGGGTGATCTGTAGAAAGGGGTCATCCCTCTTATAGGGTGTGCCCAGAGTGACTGTACCATCCACGCACTTCTATAACCACTGTATGTTTGTGTGGTTTAAAGGCTTTGTATGGAAGGCAGGAGATTTAGCTCTAGTACAAGCTTCCTTCAGGTGCAGTTGTGTTATCTTGACTGAGAGGACAGAAAGTATTTGGCCCAATAACTCTACAGATACTCTTGGACTTGACAGAATGGATTCTCTGTGCACAGTGTTTCTTTCCACACCCTAAAATTTAAGAGTATCTTCTGCCCGTGAAACCTAGACTTAGGGCTCACAGACAGGAGTTAACATGTAACTTCTCACAGGGCTAAACATGTTCCTTAGCCTGCAGATAAGGATGGACTGGACCACATACCAGGTTAATTGTCCAGTAGCCAATTCCTGGGGGAAATCAAAGACCAAGCAGAAGATCTGGTCCATAAGCCCTGCAGCCAATGTCACCATATTATAATCGAGCGTGGATTAGGGACAAATCCTGCACTAGAAGCTGTGGTTTGAACTCAAGCACCAACTGCAGGGATATATATATATATATATGTATGTATATATATGTATTTTAAAGGATGTCATATCTTACCTTAAATATGTATGAATGAAAATGAGGTTTGATACTGGTGAGGGAGACCAACAGAGGAATCAGAACACGAGCCCACAAATCCTTCTCGAAGGTTCCCCCCTCCCAAGTTACTAAAAGCATCAAGGAAGAGAAAAAGAAGCAGAGATATAAAATGCAAGTAGCACTTTTTAATAGATTTTTCTTCCTTTTCCCCAAAGGGTTCAGCTGCAGAGAAAGAGTGGAACATAATAATCCTTAGCATTTATATAGCACTTTACATTTCCAAAGCTCTGTACAAACATTAACTGATCAATCTTCACAACACCCCTGTGAGTTAGGGATGTATGATTAACCCCATTTTACATTGGGGGAAACCATAATATTTCAGAGCCTGACTTCCCCCACCCCTCCGGAGGTGCATGGCTCTTGCAGATCCTGCTGATTTAAATTGGAGTTATCCCTGACACTTCTGAGCACCAGGAGCTTCGTGACAGCCTCAGGGCTACATTGCTGGTCTGTGGCTGATGCTCCAAAGGGTCTGTCTTCCCTTCCTCTGCTCTAACCGTTGGATGGCCCATGATTTTGCACATCTTTGTCTTTCCATTTCTTTGGTGGAGTGGAACCAGTGACTGGAATTTCAAGAAGCAAAACTATACCTGGTTGATGCGCCTACTTGAATATTATAAAATTGTCTTTATCTGGAACCTAGGGAAAAGCTTATTGTCCCAATGTCTTTTCCTTTTTCTTTCTTTTTTTTTATTTTCCTTTCTTTTCCAACCTCTGGAATGATTTAAAATGAAATATAAACCTGTATTGAGTGAAAGCACACAAATACAATGATATGCCTGTTATTTGATGCCTTTTTTCCCCTTTCTTTTTCAATCTTTTTTTGATAATTTTATGTGTTTTAGAGAAAATGTCAGGTAGAGTAGGGGATTAATGCAAAAATGCATCTTTCTTCTCTTTTTTTTTCCTAGCGTAGAAATAAATAGATGTCTTTAACATGAAGTCTTAGTCTAAATTGTTGAATTATATTAACTTTTTAATGCTTCCTGAGTTTCCATCCCCTGAGCATGGATTGCCTCTTAAAGCAGAGTCCTGCTTTTACAGGAGATGGAACTGTGTGGCAATGCTGTCATTTTGGTTTGCTCCCTGTTTTGCTCCCAGTCTTTGGTCTCCTGAGCCACAAGTCCTTTCGTATTAATTCATCTTGGGTTCCCATCAGGATAAAAACAATACGTTCACCCAGAGAGGATGCCCAATTGTGGATAAAAGAAATTTTTCTCCAAAGTCATGTCCTATAAGCAAGGATGGCTGCATATAACGTGCGGCAGGAACATGACCAGAGTGGGAGAAGACTTGAAGAGAGGACCCCAGGTTTCTGCACCAGCTGGTGTGGACTGACCCTGGCACAGGTCATATGGAGAATGCAAATAGAGATAACAAATGCTGTGAAGATAGCTGCTGACTACCCCAATGTACACAGCCTTCCTCCCACCCAGTGCACATTTCTCCTTCAGGATACATTGTCAAATACTGCGGACCTCATAAGAGTCTCTGCCATTTGATCTTCATCATCAATATTCACTCTTTGGGGCCTACTAATTAGCTCAAAGAACATTGAATCTAATTAGGAAAGGGGTTTCTTGGTCTCCTCCATCTAAAATAGGACTTAAGAGGGAAGAAAAAGGGTTCTAAATAAGACTGATGGAGAAGAGGAATTAGATAATTTTAAGAATTTCCTCAAATGTCATTGCTTTAGGTATTTTGTATATTTATTCATTATTTATTTACCAAGAAAATATAGTATTACTACAGTAATAGGAGACTCAAGTCCAGATTGATACTCTATTTCTGGAAGAAAACTGCTTCTTCTGCACTGGGATGTGACCTGTACCCTATTGGTTTTTATCTCCGTTATTGAATCTTCTGATATGGGAGCTGTGCAAAACAGCTTTTCATTCTGAATGCTAATCAAGAGTGCGTTAATTAAATATACTTCTAATGAAACTAGTTTGAAATGAAACATGCAAGCCAGAGTCTGCCCCTTCTAAAGTTAATGAGAGATATTGAGGGGATTTGGATTTATTTTTTTTTTTTTTTTGATGGGGGAGCTGGCTACTGATATAGAGACAAGCGTTACTGTAATGAAAACTTATAAAATATGATCATCATCTACCTGAAATTGGTGGAGTCCCTCCAGATTTACACTGTGGAAGATGAGCTCTGAATTTGGCCCCTTACTAGTTAAAAATATGTAGTTGCCCTTTAAGATGTAAATCTATTGAAATCCAACCTTAGACATTGCCAGGGTCACTCTGCTTATTACTTTATGACATTTCTAGATTAAAGGTGCAGTGGGGGCTCACATTAATTTGCTTTATGTTTGACTAGAAATGCTTCCCATCACTATTAGAGCACACTTCGAGCTCTCTTCATTTTAGAACGCTTGTCAGTCATTCGAGAATGATATGCCCTGCGTCTGGGATGAATAAGCACATCATATATTAGCTAGAGGCTTTTCCTCTGGAGACGCTCAAGAGAACTGACGACTACCTCCAAGGAAGGTGAAAAACATACACAAGCCCAGCAGCTGAATGAGGGAGGAGCAGGGAAATATTCTGTGAAGATGACTCAAAGCATCCAGGTAGTTGTCCCGTGATGGCAGTTTGTAAAAACTCCAATCTGTGGGAATGAGAGGAAATGAGGACCAACACTTCTGCATGCATCTCTGGTCTGCAGGACATAGGAAAGAAATCTTCCATGAGGAGCTTGTATGTGTCCATGCAAGCCACTGGGTCCCAGCCAACAAAGAGCCCTATGCATTTAACAGAGGGGGAGCAATCTCTCCTAAACAAAGCCATTTTCCTTTTCAATTTTATTTTTTCTGGAGAGAAAAATAATTGCTGTCACTTATTCCACTAACTTCTGTCCTGAAATCTTTCCTAGTTCTGATATTAGTTTTGAAGCAGCTTGCATGTTAGACCTTTAGGGGGGAAAAAGTGATGGTTGTACCATGAGGGTAAGAATGATAATGTACACCATTGTTTATCAGGTGTTAATGTGTTTCTGGGTAATATCAGTGTACCCCAGCATGGGAAGTATTTGTACCTTCTCTACCAACAGGCAAAACACCAGTTTGAAGATCTGCTGATGCTGCTTCACTGGGGAAGGACTTTTGCTGAATGTCACAGCAAAGTCCCCTTGATGGCTCTTGAACCAAGTGACCTCTCAGTGCACCTCTGTGGGCCACAAATCCTGCAAAAACTGGGGGAGAAAAAGCAAAATAAAGTAAATTTGTTTGAACTTGAAGCTCAAAGCCAGTTGCGAAAATACCTTTCTCTAAAATCACAAGGCCTGATTCTGAGACAGATAGGTGAAAACTACTTTCTCCAAAGCCACCAAATTTTAGGTACCGATACAGCAAAACAGGCATAAACACCTTTACCTTTATACTGAGGCTGGTGGAACTGTCTGTGCGCTTGATGTGTGTATGTTTAAATGTCTGGCATCTCTGCCCAAGGAGTTTCAAAGTATTGGGCCCTTCAGTTCGAAGTGATGAATTTCAGGCAGTCTTTTAAGTTTCCCTTTTTGCACCTTCATAGATAATTTTTTAAAAATGTGGATTGGCCTATGCATTTATTTTTCTATAATCAGCATTTGTTCTCTGAATGCAGTCTCTAGGAGGAATGTAATGACAACATGGCTAAAATAACATCAAAAATATTACATTCCTGTGGAGGGAAATTAGAACTGTAATGAACAACACAGAGACTCTCCATTTTTTTACACACGATTAACTGTGTGCTATTATGGCTCCTTGCAAACTATATCATAAGGACAGTGAGTTCCTGACTGATCTGTGTGCCTGTCCATCACTACCTGTGACTGACCCATATCTCCACCTGTTCCTGTTCAGCCTCTCTGGAAGGTCTATCAATCCCCTACAGCTGGAGATCTGCCCACCCAGCAGCTTCATCTGCTCTTGCCTGTCTCTATTTTCTGTTCTATATGACGTCCTAAAATGCTTTACAGAGCAATGTGACTTGGTAAAAACTCACATTTTCACAAACTGAGTGGGAGAACTGCAGTAACCAATTGACTTGTGCATACCCACTTTTAGCTCTTAAGTGCTCCATCCTGTCCCTCTTCATCCTCAATTTAATGTTCTAACCTCAGTTATCCACTGAATTATATAGCTTAATATATATAGCTTAATCCATTCCTGGGATTTTATCTTTCCTTATATTAACTTATCTATAGATGATCTTGCAGGGATGGCATATGTTGGAGACAGTCATTTTTAAAGCCATCTGCAGCTGGTTCTTGTGTGAATGCAGCACCCTGCAACTCATGATTCCTCTTCACTATTAATTATTTCCTATGGCTTTTAATACTGCTCCGAGTCTTAGAATAGCTCTGAATGATGATAGACATATATTATTATTACAGGTTGTATTAAGCAGTCGTAGCTCAAGTTCTAATTACATTACCCTTCAACCACGGCAGCAGTAACACTTGGTTTGGTTCTGGAGTTTCTAGGAATAATCTTGCCAGTAGTTCTTAGTCAGACTGCAAGGTCAGGGAGAAAGGAAATTCTCCTGCCCTTCTTTTCTTGTAGGACCAGAGAGGATATCTTGTGAAAAGGGACAAATCTGGTCATGAAGAGAGAGGATTAAAATGAGAGGCTCCATGTGTTGCATGCTATCAGGGACAGTAGCAGCATCATGACTCTGCTCCAGAAAGTGTTAACACCCCAGGAAAGTGAGTGCTGGGGGTGTGCACATGGTCTGAGAGCATGTGGGTGCCTTTTAGGATGCTTGAGTTATGAGTCTGGTCTGTTAAGCCTCAAGTACCATATAACTGAGGATTTCTAATTCCATCCAACAGAAATGAGAAGTACAAAACTCCAGCGATTATTTTTCTCCTAAGCCTAAAATTTTTAAGTGGTTGCATAAAGTCCTGTAGAGTGGAAACAATGTGTGTATATCTCATTTTAAATTTTTTGACTGGGGAAAAAAATTCTAGTCACCGTGATCAGTGGGGAAAGGATGACTTTTGAACCAAAAGATCTCAAAGCCAGGAGTCAGTTAAAAAGTATTTACATTTTATTATTTTTAGTCAGTGGGTGGCCAGTATCATCATACTTAAATGACTGTTAATAACAATTCTGATTTGGGCCTGTAACATATTTATTGGTGTTTGGTGGTTGTTTATAAATCTTAAGAGAAATATTTTTATGATTTAAAAATTAAATAGAAATATGACAGACACTTTTCAAAAAATGTTTGAAAAAATTCCTGTGGTATTGAACAACATGTGCAGAACATAAGGACATGATTTGATTTTTTTTTTATGTTTGGTTATCCAAATGTCCAAGTAAATAAACAGCATAAATAACAAAGAGACTATTTCTTTGTTCTCAAATTCCTTTATCTGATAATCTCAGGCAGTATAAATAACTAAGGAAAGGTTTTATTATGTAATACTGCACAGCAATATAGTATTGCAGGTTCTTTGGGACAGTGAGTCTCTCTCCACAGTCCCTAGAACATTTTGGCTACTACTATAAACTTATTACAATCTATTTCTGTATTGTAGAGTTTTCTTACAGTATCCATAAAAGCCAAGCACCTGATACTAGAATATCTCATTTATATAGCAATTTCCATCCCTCAGCGTATAAATTTTTATGTGTATGTCTGTTTGTGCTCCAGATAGTTTACATTTGTCATGTATGTATCTGTGAAAATCAATATTCATGTTTATTAGCAATTAATGATTTTCAATAAAAATATAAAAATAAAATAATCATCACTTTTAGGGATTAAAAAAAAAAAGAATCTGTTTTATCAGCTTGAAAAAGAATGAAAATCGTTTTCTGACTATGTTAATTAATCGCAGTTGACAAAAAGTAGGATCCTTCACTCCTCCTTTCATGTTGCTAATTCCATCCCTCCCTCCCTCTCTCTTGCTCTCTCCCCTCAATTAAACATATGAGAGTATCCCCTCCCCTTTTAGAAAGAAGCTTTTAGATTAATCATATTATCTTAAAGTTCCAAATCTCAATGCCTGCGTGACCTTTCTTCCGTTAGAATCCATTATCTTAAACTATCACAATAATCCTGGCTTTAGGGAGGGAGAGCGGGAAGCAGGAATCAAACCTAATAGATGGCAAATAAGATTAATCTATGATCTAAGTGCCGATTACACTTGGCCCTGCCCTTGAACACCCAGGTGTAACCTTGAAATTCACATCCGCTAAGACACTGCAATTGGATTGTGGGTCCCCAAAGGGTTGGAAGGGGCAGCTGGCTAAACTTTACCCGTTATTCCCCAGTGAGACATGAGCTGTCTCAGCCTGCAACTCTCTTACTTGTGGAATTTGGCAGCAGCACAGCTGAATGTTTGTTTTGGGATGTTTAGCATTTTTTCAGATAAAATAGTTATTTTCAGGTCCTTAATTTTTGTTTGTCAGAAGCAAGCAGCCAGGGAATGGGTGAACTTTTACCTGGACCTCACAAGAGGAGAAAGCTCTCTTTTCAAAATCTGATAACTCTGCAGAAGAAAACAGAGATATTTTCTTTCTTTATAGGCTGACCTATGGACCCTGCCAAAAAAAATGTTCCATGTGAACTTGAGTTTTCAAGGCCCTTGTTTTCAATCCTAAATACTCTGCGTTCTGAGAAAGGACATCTGTGATAAGATGGAAATTGGCACTGGTAACTCATGCACTATAGTTGAAGCACACTCAAAAGAGGCAGACCCAGAGGTAATTTTTCATCAAAGAACTTTTTAAAGTCATTATTAAAACTAGCATAAATTTCCTCCATTTTTGGCAGCTTCAGCAGGCAGGACAGGAGTGATTTGGATGTGGCAACTTAATTTTATCTATCTATCTATCTATCTATCTATCTATCTATCTATCTATCTATCTATCTATCTATCTATCTATCTATCTATCTATCTATCTATCTATCTATCTATCTATCTATCTATCTATCTATCTATCTATCTATCTATCTATCTATCTATCTATCTATCTATCTATCTATCTATCTATCTATCTATCTATCTATCTATCTATCTATCTATCTATCTATCTATCTATCTATCTATCTATCTATCTGTAAGGCCAGATTCTCCGCTGTGGTAAAACAGTGAGAATTTGCTGACTTGCTTGAACCTTGCCTGAGTGATGCTGGAAAGAAGTGGCAGTGATGTTCAACTGGAACCATCCACCCTTCATCAGCTCCATTTAGAGGTGACAACTGAACTCCACAGCAAAGGGGTCATATTTCTGTTTGTCCCTATCCTCTTACAGCAATACTCTTGTGGGTTAATAATGCAAATGATAGGGCATTATCAGGAAAGTACACTGTAAGAAATATTAACATGAAGCACATCTGATGGCTGGCTAACTCTCAAGTGGTCCTTCCGTAATCTTAAAATTATAGGGGAGTGGAAGAAGAAAGAGAAAGAGAGGCAACATCATGTGGAAAACAGCTACCACCCTGGTATCCTTGAAGGGTCACAAGTTATCTGAGGGGTGAAATTTCTGCAGCCCCCAGCAGCAAACCCTCCGGAGGGCTGAGAGAGTCCTCCAGACCTGCCAGGCTCTGCCCACCCCTGGGCGTCACATTTTAGGAGGCATCCAAAGGATGTAGTTCCCTTCAGGGAACTGCCATGCACAGAGGGTTATTGTTTTGCCGCCTCTTTGCTTTCTTTGCCAGCTCGAGTGTTGGCTCTCACAGGTGTTTTAAAAGCTTTGCTTAGCTTCCAATGCCACAGGGACAGTTAATGAACAGCATGGCAGAGTTTGTCACCAGTTCCCTTACCTGGAAACTGGCCTGGTGGGATTTGCTGATGCTATGTAGGTATGTTAATAAAATAGGAGATAATCTGAACCCACTCCTATTTTAAAGAGAAATCATTCTTTGGGGGGGGGGGGGGGGGAGTGGTCAAGTGGAATTTGATCAAAAAGTAAATCTGCTCACACAAGTATTGATTAGCAATATCACTTCTTTCTCAATTCGCTTTGTGAGTACGTGAATACAGTGTTAAAGGTGCCTGTTATCCCAGAATTGTGATAGGTTAGAAGTCTTGTAGTGTCATAAAATGCTAGATTCAATCTACCAGGTTCAATGGTCAATATAAATGCGAATCTGACATTAGATTTCTACTAATTCTACAAAAAGCCTCATAAGGATATTAGTTTTATGAGTGTGTCTCTTAAAGATCCTATAGGGACAACTCCCAGCTTCAACCTGGCTTTCCCTAAACCTGGAGAAAGTAAAGGGCTGGATTCCATCCCATGCCTAGTAGTTGATCTGGTCTGCAAATATCCATGAGTCAATAGCTGGGACGCTCTGGGACATGGGGTGCAAGGCAAAACTTGCAGCCATGGTTGCGGATGATGATGGGGAGTCGGGGGGATGCTCAGGCGATGTGGTGACACCCAGAGTGAACCAGAACACACAAACTCTGTGTCTTCTGTCCAGAGAGGGTTAACTTGCACTTGCAGCAGGCAGCCTCATGCCATTAAGTCAGGGAGAGTAATGAAATTTCATTTAATTTGTCAGGAAGAAAGTGCTAATGTTAAAAGGCATTTAATAAAAAGGGGGAGATTCTTTGAAAGGAAGCCTTTAAGTAATTACTTCAAGTGTCTTAGGCCTACTCACCAGAATATTTACATTAGTGTCTCCCAGCGCCAAAGTGTAATTAAATTAGTGCAGCATTTACATTCCATCCTGTTTTTTTTTTAGAAGTGTGATTTTATTAACAATTCTCAAAAAAAGAAAAGCAAGCCTTGATCTAATCAAATCAGGTGTTAGTGTTTTTTTAATGTTCTCACTGAGAAAACTACCCAGTAAACTGGCTTGGAGAAGAAGGTGGGGAGAGGGGGAGAAAGAAAACTTGAGCTCAGTTTTGAGTTCCTGCCCTGGGACTGATGCGGAAAACTGGCCAACACTGTACAGACTGCAAGGGTCTCCTGGTAGAGATTGTAGTGTAAGTCTGGCTGTCTTCACAAACTGTAAAGGTGCACACCCGAGAAGTGGAGGAGGAGAAGGAGAGGCAGTGAACACATCAGTTGGAAGAAACAAGGGGTAGACCTGGGAGCTGCCCATCCCATGGATGTGTACAGGCCTCAACATCAGCCCACAGCAAGCTGCAAAGTACTAAAAAATGTTTCTTTGTATATTTTGCTACTAGAAAGTTTTCTTTTCTGGAAAATATGTAATAGTCTTCTAGGGGAGGGCAACTTTTCCACTTTGAACTAAAAGGAATATATTCTATTTTCCTTAGCTTCATTATAAATGTATAATTTTAAAAGAAAATTTAAGAAATGACAACAGAAATTCACTAGAGATAAAGCACATCTGGGCAAATCATCTTTCTGTGACAAAGGTGGCTCTGTAATACACAGTCACAGAATTGCCAGTGCTGGTACCAGAGGACATTGGTGCTGTATATCAGGAAAGAAAAGCCTATGGAATAATTTTCTAACAGAAGAAAACAAAACTAAACTAAACTAAGCTAAACTAAACTATCATTTTGCAAATGTTGAAATGCTTTGGTAAAAGATACATAATTGCATTTAAAAAATTACCTCAGGAGTTAGCTGACTATTGTATGTCACTTTGATCAAAATGAGAGAAAGGTGTTTCCATCACAGAGTAACTAATATCTTCTGGTTGTTAAACTCAGCTAGGACTCTGTGGGGACACAAATTCAAATCCCTAAAAGAAAATAAGCAAAACAGAGATTTAAACATGACTCTCTTTCATCATTACCTAGAAAGAGGTTGCTTGACTGGTTTTATTTAATGTGAAACTTTCCTAGATAGAAATGTATTTTAAGTGATGATGAACACAAATAAACAGAAACATTTTCCATAGTTGCATTGAAACAGTACCTATGGCTATATGAAAACTAAAGCCACTGTAACTGCTGTGCAACTTTCACCTGGGATATATGAGCCCAGATTCAGATTTCTGCTGTGTCTACTTAGGAGTAGGAACTTCATCTAAGGTGTCTAGTAAGATATATGCAGTAAGTGTCTATAAAGGTAGAGTCACGCTTCCTTAGCTTGCATAGTCCTGTATCTTGTAAATGCTCTGTGTAGTTATGAGGAACAGCTTCTAATTTGCTAGGTGAAAGATAATTTTTAAAAGAATTTAAGTCCAAATGTTCACCAATACAGAGGGTATCAGTGTCCTTCGCTAGCAATTGATTTTCACTGTGTCCAGTTTCCCTGTAAGTGACTCTCAGAGATGTTCCAGCAGGAACAAGTCTTATTATATTGAAAAATTAACACACACTGTAATTATAAGCTTTTGCTACCTTGTGTTTAAAGACTTTTCTGAAAAGAAGAAAGAAAAATTTTGTGGCTGAGAAAAAGCCCTTGCTTTTGCCACTACTTTAAGCATCTACAGTGGGGGTGGCTGGGATTTGGTGCTAAATCAAAGGATTTTGCAGGATAACAATAGCTGAGCTATTGGTAGGGGAAAAGCATACATGTGTAACTCCATCCTAGACACAGTGGTTTCCTCTTCCCGTGGTACAGTGGATTCAAAGGCAATCTAAACACTCAAAGATCCTAGAAAAATATCTGAGCTAGGGGAAACCATCCAGCATGTCAATGAAATAGTGACGGGCTGACACTTTCAGAAGGAAAAGAGGAAAAAACTGTAAAAGCAATGTACTCTGCTTCTTCCTGCCAGGGCTGTGATGTTATTTACAACTTTGTAAGTCCTCTTGTATGTATCTGCTTGATTCAAAGTGGCTTTTTTATTTTTTCCTGTGCTCCACAGGCTTCACACCCTTTGAAGAATGACTGACTAAAGGTTGTGTTTTGAAATTGCTGTTTGAGTCATGACAAACACATTCCAGTCTCCCAAAGAGACTCTGGCAGGGGCAAAGCCTGGCTGGGACAGTGTGGATGGTGCTGCCATGGTCAAGGATGGACCTGGACAGGTAGAACCTGATGTTCACTCAGGAGACAATATGTTTAATAACAGCATGGTTAAGAGGAGGGAAAGGAATTGAAAAGCCTGGGTGCATAAAGATGTCCTGAGCCATGGAAATGGCTGGGCTCTCAGGCTGCTTCATGTGTCCCATTGGGCCTCTTTTAATTTAACCTGTGGGCAATCACAGAAGCCCACTAAACCACATCTCCATTGTTTTTACCTTAAAGGACATCGATCCCATCCCCCACCTCTCACAACTGATTTTCGAATAATTTAAAGATTGGCAACATGTGTTTTATTTTATTTTTTACTTTTGAGGTATTAGGTTTTTGAGTGTGGAGCTTTATTCATGGACTGGCAAATAAAACATGCAGTGAAACATGCTGGGAGTGCCACCACCAATCCATGGTGTGTCTGCACAGTTCATCAGACCTGGTGCTATCAACAGCTGTTGTGTCAGAGTGCTAAATCTAGTGTCTATTTACACGGGGTTCAAATTGAGCACCTGGAGTTTTTGGAAGGTACGAGCATTTCACACTGCTGCCATTTTGATCACACGTTTGTAAAGGGAGATGAGGTTTAGGACAAGCAGCACTCTGTTCCTGATTAGGGCAAAAATAAATCAATCCTGCGAAAGGGCTCTGTGATCTGGAGAAAATGGAACTTGCTGAATATTGGAAACTTTTGATAAGCCGCACTTTTCCTCTAGATGCCTGAGCAGGAGCTAATCTCTTTCAGAGATCTGGTCCTGTCTCTTAAAAACACATTTTTTTTATGGTAGAACAGCTGTTGTTGCTTCTGTTGTGATGATCTGGGTGAAAAGTTTGGTAACAGAGAAGGAGGCTTTAAAAAAGCAAAAGGCAAAAAAACTCCAAAAAAATTCCTCCCCAAACCCACCCACTGAAAAAACCCCTTCTGCTCTGGCCTTCCAGAGACATAAAACTTCTAGTGCTTTTTAATGCAATTAAAACAAATGCTGACATTATTTATAGCTAAATTACTGGCAAGAAAAATAACTAATGACCAAATCCCACATTTGTACCATTAAAAAAAAAAAAAAAAAAGAAAGAAAATCCTAAAGGGAATGATTTGTAAGGATGTGGTTAAACCTATTTATACCCTGGGTTCTATTTGTTTTACAGCCAGCGGTGCACGAACAACATGAAAGGTTATCTTTGACAAGGTTTTAGCTATTATTTTCTTCCAGTGAAATGGTATTTCTTGAGAAAAAAAGGTCTTCAGAACAAAATAACAATAAATCCTGATTTAGATACATAAAGCTGCCATCGATATCACATAATATCAGTGTTCTTTCTCACTCGATACAGGCGTTTTTAAGATAAATGGTAAAACTGAACTGGAAATCCATCTGGCCAGCTGCCTGATCTAATGAATAACCCCACTTTGGCTCCTGCAATGTAAGCAGAAAGAGTTCTCTCCCGGCCGCTTTCGTCTGTCATGAATCTACAAGACAGCCGACATAATATCTGGGCGACAACAGCGTGCTAACAGTGCAGTGACTTCCATTTTCTTTGCTTTCTATTGATTTTCACTTAATAACTGGCGAAATACTAAACGTCCGCCTTGAGTACCTAATAAATCCTGCCTGAGCTTTTTATTGAGGAGAATTTAATAAAAACAACCATTGCGGCTGAGGGATTTTTCTTCTGGACAGAACATGGTGAGGGGTGAGTGGTGTGCATGGGGATGGGGGGAGAGACATTTGAATTCTCTAATTTTTTTAATTTTTGTAAGTTATCCCCCCCACCCTTCTCCTCGCTGCCCTCTTGAGGACCCACCATTGTTCCTTCCAAAAGGACTCAGTTATTTCGTCTTGTGTTTGTTTTCTCCTTGTCCAGGAATGACTACTGCACACACGTATTGCCATGAGACGGAGAAGAGGAAGGACATTTGCAGAAGGACGGCACCTCCATCACGTCCATCGTACCCACCCACGCTTACTTCTTCAATCTGATTTCAATTTTGTTAATTGTTATGAAGGCTCCCTAATTGCCAAGTGCGGGGGCTGTCAGAATCCTACAGTAACACGCTTTTTATTGTCCCATTTTACAGCTCTTTTATGTTTGACACTTGACACGCAGGCGTGAAGATCCCCTGTCGGATTGGTTGGCTACTGTAACAAAATGGCATTTTTAAGTTATACGAAGTGTTAAATCTGCATCCAGTTAGAAACAAAACAAAACAAAACCCCATGGTTTATAAGTTGACAATTAATCCTAATTGTTAGCTTGGGAACAAAAAAAAAAAAAAAAAAAAACCAACACTGGAAAAAACAAAAGTAAAGGCCAAACCTCTTCTTTCTCTAGCTGTCCAGCAAGTGTGTGCATGTGTATAAATATGTTGATACGTATGTTATGTAGAGTTTTCCTTACTCAAGATGAATCAAGAGAGACTGGGACACCATCCCTAAGCACAATGCATTATTTTCCTCTGCATAACCTCCTGGAACGGCTCTCTTTTTTTGCCAATAAACTCAACAGAATTCCTATTATACAAAGCTGCTCTTTTAAAGCATTTGACAGTTTTTATTTTAATTGACACAGAGGCAGTTTCAAAGTCATTGGGTTTAATGAACAATCATCTTAGCATTTGCCTGCTCAAATCCTCTTATTCCCAGCAGTTCACAGTAAAGTTTATTCTAACGGTTGAAATTAAAAAAGGAGAGAGAGGCAAGTAGAAATGTTGAGGAGCTTATATAAAAATCTGCGAATCTCAAGTTTTGTGCAGTGCTGTTATGAAAACTACTCAGCCATGCAAAGCAATAAGAGGTTTAATTACTCATTGGTAGTCCCTCTGCTGCTCCTGATGTGGTGTGTGGTGTTGCGGAGGCCTGGGAGAGATAATTGAGGCATATGGGTGGAGTACAGCACTGTTGTGGCAGCTCATCTATGTTTTTCTCTTATGTTTGTGTGTGCCACTGTCTGGTCTCTCCCGAGGGGCTGAAGGCTCAACAGTCCAGTGTGGAGAAATACCCAGTAGATGACCCTCATCTGAAGCATGTAAGAACCTTGCAAGGCAGGAGAACATCTCCTGGTGGTCTGGCAAATCCATGCAAACTCGATCCAGTGTCTGCAAGAGACAGCATGCGAATTAAATCTCTGAACCTCGCTTTATTTTCACGTTTGGTTTAAGTTATTCAATCTAGGCATTACTGGGCTCATGTGGCCAAGGATTTAATGGCTCATAATAGGTGTCACACAAGTGACAGCCATGGCCTTTCCCTTCTGCAGGGTATTACAGGGTAAAGAGAAGCACACGATTACTGAACCTGTACAAAACCTGGACCTCTAAAACCACATGGAGGGAATATTCAAACCCAGGAATTCTTTAATTTATTCATAGTTTAGTGTCCATTTTAAGGCAGACTAATTCACGAACCACTTTCACCACATAACTTGATGTGGCAACTCCATGAGAATAAGAAAGCACTAAAAGTTTCTCCTCTGGTTTATTAATATATGTTAATGACATTCAGCAGCTGGAAGTAAAATTGATGTTCCAGCAGGGCATGATCAAATTGTTCTCCATAGCTGACCAGACAGTAATTCATATATTACCTGTTGTTAGAGCTTGGAAACCTCTTTCCTAAACTAAAATATTTTTTAAATTTTTACCAAATGGATAAAACAAGAAGAAATTTTATCACTATCTAAATGGAGTAATAGAGTGACAGGACATATTTGCATTCTGAATAGATTAGCTGGTCTTTTAAATATTTATTTGTGTCTATTTTCAAAGTCCTTGATCCTCTGAAATTTTCCAAACACTTCTGATTTGACAGACTGGGAAATCTGTCTGTAGCTCCAATTATACTTGAAAAGATACATATAAATGATTTGACAAGTTAAAAATTAGCAGCAAGTTCTTTACCTAGCAGGATTTTGTAAGCAGCAGTTCATAATTCATGATACTTCACTCTAAAGTTCATGTAAATTCTGCATGTGTGAGATCCTTTAATTGGTAAGCATAAAGGTGTGTTGCTATTCACCTAATGTATTCTACTGCTCAACAAAAGGTTGTTGTAGTGAGCTCTGATTGTGACAAATGATTTACTATTAGGAACATTCTGTAATTATTGTTCGGTGGTACCACAGACCGATACATCATTAGCATGATAGACGACCTTTTATATCAGCAAAAATAACTAAATTAATAAAAATGGCTTCATTCCAAACCTTGTCAGAAAGCCAATACTCAAAACAATCAAGTATCAGTGATACCTGAAAAGACCAGAGTTATATTTTTGTTAAGCAAATCTTACTGTTTGTGTAATAACATTGACATGTGCTGTGGAACAGAGGGCCGGATTTTCAGCTGCTGTGAATCAATGATCTAATTAATTCTATTTATGTAGAGACACACCACTCCACATCTGTCAAGGGTATGATATGTAGGATTTTATTGTACTGCTAAAAGCAAGACTGTAAATGAAGTATAAGAAAAGTTGTTTTTTTTTTTTTTTTTTTCTCTTCAAGAATTCTGGGAACTGATGCAAGTGTGCTCTGATACTCTGGTTCTTCAGATTCTGCTCCAAATTACATCCATGCAAATCCTGTGCAACTCTCCTAAATGAAATATTTCCTCCAAATTTATATCTCTGTCATTTGAGTGTTGAGAGGCTAGAACTCCATTCTTTAACCATTAAAGTTATGAATTTAGAAAACTTCCTGAAGAATAGATTATATTTTTCCTACCAAATAGTCTAAGCTCAAGATCATTAATTCTTTGTTATCCACTATGCTGTATTAAATTTTTGTGTTTTTTTTTCAAACACTTGACAAGAGTGCACTTTCTGACGGAAAATAGTGAGCCATTAGTTCTGAAGACAATGTTGCTTTGCAGAATACAGATAACTTGGAGGTGATGTCATTTGCTGTCTCCATTTAAATTCCTATCAATTGCAGATAATTTTTATGAGGAAGATAACTATCTTTTGGGAAGTGGTGTGAGTCCCCCAGGCTATGTCCCTGAGTCCACTAAGGAGCCAGCAAGGAGTAACAAACACAGGTATTACTGCTTAGGGAAGGGTTGGGGATAGTGGCTACAGAGCACTTCTATCCATTAATTTCTTTCATGTCTTCCTTTCTAACAGCTTCCATTATCTCCCTGTCCTTTAGTACAAGACAGCCCCCATATTGGTAGGAGGAAAAGCCATGTTGAGACTGATACTGGAGCAATCCCTTCAGAAAGCCATGACCACGGCTGAATGCACCACTCTGGACTATTCCTCTATGGGATTGTGTTTTATTAGACCCCTCCTATATCCATCCTCTCATTTTATCTCTTCTTCCTCCTTCTGTCATTCCACCAAGCTGTTCATTCCCAAGGCAACCCACATAAAAAATTAAAGAGGTGCATTGAGCTCAGCTGGACACTTGTCAAGTGCTCAGTATCACATCCCTCTCTCTCTTTTTTCCCCAGGTCTTGTTCAAGTGTTAGTTCCTTCATCAGGGACTGTTCTGTGTATCGGTGTTTCACGCCTGGCTTTCTCAGTTGTTCGTGTAGACATCACAATGGTAAGTAGGGCAAACAAATATTAGGTGGATGGATCACAAAATGTTGCCTGATACCTGACTTGGTTTGCTTCACTGTAATAAATTCTCAGGATGTTTTTCCAGTGACACATGCTGAAAGAACAAAAAGCCGATTAATGTACAGGTCACTGTCTTCTAATAGGCAAAGAACAAGATTTTGGGACTTCACTCCAGCAGCTGTGTTGCTAACTCACTGTGTAACCTTCAGCAAATCCCTTTATTGCATCTCTGTAAAATATTGGTAATGAATTTACGTTTTGTAAAGTGCTGGGAGATCCACAGATGAAAAGCACTATATAAGCTAAGTGTTATTAATGTGATTCACTCAGTGAAATGAAATCTCTGTTGAGAAAAATACTGTTCTGTAAAATTTATATTTAAAGTTACATATTTTACAGCACCAAGAGAATGAAGGTTGTGTCACTGTTTCCAACATATAAACTATATTTAGCAATTTATTCCTTGGCTTCTCTCTAAGTAAAAGAAAACAGCTTGATGTTTAAAAATAACATTTTGTAGGCTTGACGTTCATAATTTGGACTGGAATATTTTTTAAACAATTATTTTAAAAGAATGAAAAATCTCTTTCTGCTCATATAGAATAAATTTTAATTCTTGCATGGGCCATATGTATGAAGGTTAGCCATTTATGTTGTAGAGTTAATTCAATTTCATATGAGCATTGCTATGGAAAAATGTTTCTTATGTCAACCATTTTTTTATTTTCTTTTAACGTATAGCTTGCCTTTTACTGTTGCACCCTGTTAAACAGTGGGGCAGTGTTTGAATAATGGACAGTTCAGTTTTGTAACAAAACCTCTCTATTTTTACTGCTGAGATGGGTTAAGTTGAAAAAGGTTATACAAACCACATAAATGTAGGGAAGTGCATTTGACTCTTAAGAAACCTTTTGATTTTATTAACTGATATTACTTATAAAACCTTAAAGGAAATTGGTTCAAACATCTGTGTTTTAACCCAATAATTTTTTATTTTTTTTTTTAAGAAAGAGAGCATTCATTCCTGATCTGCTCCCATAATTCATTTTCAGACATTTTTTTTGTATAAAAAGATGTTCACAGTGACTTCTGCCAGGAATACAGCCCAGCTTTTTTGTCTTGAATCAATTAATCAATTATCACTATTACTGGAGTCTAGGAAAGGAGGAAGAACCTTTTACAGAGCTTTACCAGAGGTTGAAACTAGTCAAGGAGAGATGAATCTGGATTCCATCTTAAGAATATGATTCTGATAAAAAACAAATGTCTGTGTAAGGACTGTGCACAAAACTCTTCGCATTTGTTTCCTTGGTTTCTACATGTCATCACCATGCCAAGAGACACTAGAGTTAGACTCAAAAGTACCCTCTGATGAGGAGGTCAAACTAAATTGACACCTTTTTCTAGTTCCGGCATCTGAACTGCAACTTTAAGTTCCTACCCCCTGGCCTTTTTTTAAGTTACACCCCCATTAGATACGAGTCATTATCTATAGAAACCTGTTTGACCCACTGTCATATTCAAAACCACTTTGAGGAGCTTGAAGAAACAGTGAAGCGTTTACCCAGTTATTTTCTTCACTTATACAAGACTCAGGTCCTGATGGATACAGTGCCCTAACTTATTGTGAATGTCTAGCCACTAGACATCAGCTTCTTAAGAAGTCTGGAGGCTATAATTAACCTGGAAAAGCATAGCTCTGAACTGGAAATAGAACCTATAGCAAAATGTAAATGTAAACCAAACTGATTGAGGAGGTGAAGGAATGTTTTGTAAAGAAAAGCACACAACAGCCCCTGGAGCCATGTCCCTGTTTATAGTAGAGGGATAAAAGTGCTACCACAAACTTGCTTTGTAGCAAGGTTTGTAGCTCCTTTTAATCCCAATATAATAATTAATATAATATGATTAATATAATATAATATAAAAATATAAATAACAATATAATATAACAATATAACAATATCATATATCATATCATATAAGATAACATAACATAACATCAGGAAATTAGGCAGGTGTCAGACTATTTCTAATCTCCAGCAACACAAGAAAAATCAATCCCTGTTGCTATTGCATTTCCTTGGAATGTTACATGGAGATATTAAGTAAATCCTATGAATTATTTTCATTTTCTTAATAGGTCCTTGTTTTCCAGACTTTAGTCTGAAAAAGATATTCTTTGTCCAGTTCTTCTAGATCAAGGCTAGACTTCTTCCTAGCAGTCAACAGTGACTCTTTGAAATTGTTTTCAAAGCCAAATGTTGGCTGGAACTATTTTAGGCCTTGCTTTTGCTACCTTGGCCCTATCTGAAAGGAAGAAGTTTGCCCTTGAAAGAGAGTTAAACTGCTATGATTCACCGACTTGGAAGAATTGCAGGATGCTGACTGCCTGAAGTGGTGCCTCCCACTGGACCAGTGCAAGTTTCCTTCCTTCTTGTCTGACCAAGCCATTAAGAAGTTAGTCAATTCCCTGAAGGTTACTTCCAAGGAATATCCAAAAAGGAAATACCAAGCCCTGGAAAGGTAATTTACCTAGACAGGATCTGAAATGCAAGGTTCTCAGCTGAGGGAGAAAGTCCTATATCCCATCTGGCTGTGGAAATACAACTTCACAAACTTTTCATCCCTTGAGCTAACAACTTCAGATGTTCCACTGGGAGGTGTCCTATAAAATCCAAAGTACTTGGAGATCCATATATTACCTCATCTGACCTACTGGAGACAGAAATGTGGCATATCGGTGTTCTTGGACAAACAGTGGCAGAGCAGCATCCTCAATTTGAGAACAGTTTGATTGCTCATCTTTGTGTGATGTCTTCTGAACAGAAGCTATTTTTGACTTGGTGGAGGCACAAGTGGGAGGAAATGCCAACTTTCTGTCTTTAGGGACTCACTGTAATTTGTTTCCTTTGTTCTTAAGGAACAGATCCACAGTTGGTGTGAAATGGCATTTCAGAACAGCTACTCTTGTGAGAAACCAGTCCTAATGCCTGCTACACTGGTGGAGACTATAATTAAGTAAACAGTCTCCAGGTCAAATTATATTATACTCTACCCAAACACAGGGATGCTATTTGAAATCAAAGGGAATCGTAGGCTGAGGAAAGCTCACACAGTACCTACCTTTTTAGGGTGAGAAATACACTTTGCAGACCCTCCAACTAGTTAAAATGTTTATTAGAGTTTATTATTTTTATTCTTTCTGTGTTTTCAAAGTCCAGTTTACTCCTGAGGAAAATGCACTGGAAGGGCACTTGTACGGGACTGGAGTGACTTTATTGAAATGGGTAAAGGTGGATTGGGAGCTCTGGAGCAGTTTCTTGGAAGAAGGAGCATCCTCATTCCTGTGCTTCTTGGTCTCCTGGGAATTTCTGAGAAAAAAAAAATGACTGCAAGAAGATATAGCACCAGGAGTAGAAGACTGGTCTGAGAGCACCAACCCCTTATGCAAATGAGGAAAGCTTTTATTGGATAACAGATGAACACAGTTTTAATCCTTAATCAGGTTGGCTTTGGCCTGTAGGACAACTGCATATATATATATATATATGCCTCTTCCCACCACTTCTCTCCTTCCCCACCTTCTCTGCACTTGTCCAGGCAAAAATGCTGAAGATGACTTCATTAAAAAAAAAAACAAACCAAACCAAAACAAAACAAACCAAAACAACCACAAACAAACAAAAACCACCCAGTGTCTCCAGAATATTGGTATATTGAAAAACCCCGACAACTGTGTGAACATATTTTCAACACCTGTTCAGTACTTAGCCAGATGCCTCTTTATTGCAAGGTTTGTGAACACTTACCTGCTTGTTCGATATATTGGGTTTAAAATGTACAAAAAGATGCAGCACGAGGAATTTGTGAAAGTTCTTTATCACAGTTCCTCTTTTGAATCCCAAAAGTGAAACTCTATGGATCAGATCAACAAAATTCTTCCTTATCTTTCTTACTTGTGTGTCTCTCTCCATCTCTGTGCCTTAGTTTTCCACTCTATAAAAACTGCTTCTGGTTTGGACTTTGAACTTTACTGTGATTTACTGATGCAAAGCGGTGCTTTACACTACATTACAATTTCCAAGTAAAGAACTGCTCCTCTCCATAATAGCCAAGCTGGACAGTAACTGCAATGGGGATGTGACTGCTTAGTGGGGAGAAAGGAAAACTTCCTTGGTCTGGTCACTAAGATTTCATCCTTTACACCGTTCTCATGACTCAAGGCTATTTGGCACATGAAGGTTTAAAGGACTGTTCCTTCCCTGGGTGCAACTCTGATATGGATACATAAATGTATCAGAATTTTATTAAGCCTGAACACACTTTTCTCAGAACTTTAATTTTTGATGTTAAAGATACAGCTGTCTCACGGCACAACAGGCCTCAGACTTTCACAGCTCCAAGACATAGATGTCTGATTACTTAAGCTCTATTTGAAATTAAATTCCAGCCTCAGGGGCATTTTGATAATAAATTCATTTAGGGAAGAAGTTTCCTTCACAGACACAAACATCCTCTACAGCCATGCTCCGTGCCAGTATATCCACAGAGAAAACTTAAGGGTACTTTCCCCACATTTCTCCTTCCTGTATTCTTTTCTATGGTTTGATTACCTGATTCACCACTTCTTTTGGCAGATACTACCCTCCTGCACTTGACTCAGCTTTATTGCACTTCCAAGTTTTCCTCAAGCTAAGCATGTCTGCATCGCTACTTAAATCTGCCTTTGAGGATGCCACCAGCCCGCCAACACGTCTGAGCTTCCTTTCCCCTCTTAATTCTGCCTTGTATTCATAGCAGTCACCTTGATGACTGGTTGTTGCTTCTCCCCAGATTCCCTCGCATTTTGTGGGAATGGAGAGAGGAATTAGCAATCAGGCTGGAAGTGGGGCTCATGGAGTGGATGCTGGCTGGATCAATGTGCTCAGACACCATCAGCCAAAGAAGCTCCAGGCTTGCTGAACACCCAGGGATAGGGACCAGGAGGGTGAGGACATCCCTGTGGGCAGATGGTGGAGTTGGGCTGAGTCCTGACCCCAAGCTGATACTTGGTATGTGTGGAAGGAGAGGGAATTTCCCAAGCAACAGTAGTTTTGCTTCCTTGCAGAGAGGAAGGTAAATATAATTTTAAAAATGAGACTGAGAGAAGTGAATAGCTTTCTGCTGGCTCTGGTTTCCCCCAGGAATAATTTCTTATCCTGTATTTTTGTCTCTAACAAATTTAGACCATATTTTCCTGTTGCTGTATTTCAGTCTTCATTTGATACCAGACTACAGTGGCTTATAACAGTGATCAAAATGAATGTTGAATTCCCAAGGACTTTACTGAGGTTGCTGTATCCAACACTTAGAAAAACACTTTGAAAAGGGGACTAAGGATTATTATTCCCATTTTATGGATACAGTGTCATATTATCGCAGACATCAAGACGAAGGATTGTCTTGCACGTATTTCTTGTCCATAGGAAACCAAGGAGAGAGGTGAAAATCTCAAGATAAAGCATATTCCAGCAAATGTGCAGACTGCTTCCAGCAAAAAGATAAACACTTCATCTTCTGTGGTTTACCTCACCTTGATTTCTACTTTTTTTCTCATACTAACCCCAGCTAGAAAGAGGGAAAAGAGAGAGAACATTGATGAAGGACTTGCAGGAGTTTTGCTTGTAGCCAAATTCTGCTATTGACCACTTCTCATGAAATCTTGCTTACAGGGACTGGATTTTAGGCTCTGTATTTGCATTCAATGATAATGATTTTCTTTTAGTCCAGCTGGGATAACTGCAAAGATAGCGCCCAACTGCAACTCTGTTGAAGGGAGAGTGCAAAATAAACTACACTTCTAAGATGAGTGGAGCAGTGGAAAGGCAAAATGCTCAAGAAAAATCTACTCTGTTAGAGCCAGGACAAGGACTCTTGATTATGCAGGTTAAAATAAGTCCTTGGCTATGCCTTATATCCAGTATTATTATCACTTCCAATTGGGGCACTTATTTGTTTGGGGTTTTTTTTGCTTTTTTTTTTTAAACAGGTAAAGCTTTAAAAAAATATCCTGGATCTTTAGATAGAATTGAATGTTCTGTGACTTTAAATGAAAGCTCCACTGTTGTTGGGCAAATAAATTTAAACCACTTAACATGGCAGAGAAGGTCAGGCAAGCTTATTATAGTGATCATAGCGTTACAGCTATTGCGATTGACCGCTGCTCTTTGGAATCACCAATAATCAGAGGCCGCAAGCTGTGTTTGCAGAGAAAGGTCATCATTCATTTTTTTCGAAGCATTAATATCTTTTGTTTGTTTGGCTCAACATGAAACAGGAATCGATAGAGGTAATTCACAGAGCAATTAGCCCCTCATCTGTCAAACGGTGTCTGGGTGTATTTAACAAAAAGACCTTTGGAAAGGTTTAAAAAGGAAAAAAGTGCCTGTACAATCAACAATTTATATTTTCTACATGACACATTGTGTATGTATCTGTGAAGAGAAGGGACCTTGGGACTAAAAAAATATACATTAAACATGCTGTAAATCTGTACTCAGACTTTAAAAACCCACAGTGAGACAAACTGTTAACTGACTTGGAAAAGTTTTCCATGCTGTTCTTAGCAAAAATAAAAATTTTCTACCCAAGACTCATGGAATAAGTTAGACAGCTGTTCAAAAACTTGTCAGATTAATTACATGAAAGGGGATGGGGCAGCATATAAAATATAAGAGGACAAAGACAGAGGCAAAAGGTCCCTTGCAGCCTTGCTCCTACAGTTTAGGGTACAGTGAGTCTCTTTCCCCCCCAAGAGGTTTTTCTTTATGGGGACACTTAGGAATGTTAAGGAAAACTGAGAAAAAATACAAGGATTAGAACATAAGTTATTGCTCTGTTACACTTATGAAATCTTCATATAAGCACTGTTGAACTCTCAAATTTGAGAGACTAAACTAGAAGGATAAAGCTACAGTAGATCAAGGGCACTTTATTCTGAAGAAGAGTGTCTACCATGGGATTTAATATACATTAACAGTTGGCTGTATAGTGCCTGTGTTTGGAGGTAGAAGACTGGCAAAGAGCATATGGACTGTTAAAAAAGGGTGTATTTTAGACATATCATAAAAGGTTTGGAGGTCGTCCCAGAAGTTCAGATGCTTATTCCAGATAAAATTTGGCTATCTCCGCTGCTTAAGAATAAGGTTCTGGACTTTATTAGATGAGTAATTGTAAGTCAAGGTTTCCTCATTTTTTTGTCTCAATGCTGAAATTCTATAGCACATTAGAAAGTTCAGAGTTGGTGAAAATTAAGACCTCCTCCAAAGTCCAGGACTTTGAGTTCCTGCTAAAGTGAATTTTAAAAGTCCCACCAGAAAGTGTTCTGTCCTTTCATATTCTTGGTGATTTTTATACCTTATCCTGCAGAAAAAAAAAAATGATTTAGCTAGTTATTTAGTTATTTAGTTATCCTCAGGACTTGGAAGGTGCTGTGGAGCCCACCCATTTGCTTAGTTGGAGCCTGTAGAAGTTTGGACCTTTAGTGCTATAGACCTAGTCAGATGCTCATTATACTTGCTCAATTAATTTAAATAGGTTTCTAGCAGAAGACTCAACATCAAGATCTTCAGATGGATATAAGGTGTGTTAAACCCTGCTTGCTAACTATGTTGTGGCCACAGCATGTTCTTTAAAGCCTCAACTCTATGTTATTGTCAAAGGCACCAAAGGCACCTGATGAAAAAGCAAGAGAAAATGGTTCTTGAGAACTTCTAGTACTTTAAAGTTGCTGTCTTCCTAGATCAAAGACTGACTCTTTTTCCATCAAGCTTTCCTTGGTTTTGTTTTGGGCCTTTTTTTAAATTGAAACACTCGCTGAAATTATTTGAAACTTTTTACTTCATGGGTGATGATTTTAATTTGCAGTAAAATGGGGGTATTTTCTTTCTGATCTCAAAAACTCCATCAATGATTAGTGGAACTTTCATCATGTATTGTAAAATTAACATTAAAAATGTTAATGTTTATGTTCTAGAAAAAATATGCTATTTCAATCTGAAGAAAATTTAGATTAAAGGTTAGCAGTCAGCATTTTGTTTGTGAGATCTTCGCTTCTTAATATTCAAAATGCTATATATAGTAAATGAAACTAAATAATAAATTAATTTAATTTTCCTATTTCAATCAATTTCCTAATAGACTGATCTCCATTTCACATCTCTAGTACTGTAGCATTAGTTCACAAGTGCTTCAGTAGTTTCTTTCCTTGCTTTCTTTTCCTTTTAGATATTGCTATAAGCTCACAAAACCAATTCTGGGCTTCTGCTGACAACAGATATAGGACAAACTTTTCCTTATTACATATACACTTTTAAGTCTAAGGCATCCAAAATACAATAAGTTAAACAGTCAATTAATTTTTTAGTGATATTTCACTATTGCTTAACATTTGTTATTTACATTGCTGTGCAGATAGCTTGAAAAACTTCATAAAAACAAGCATTCAGATTCTAGTCTGAGGGAAATCAGTGGTCTATGAGATTACGGCAGGTGGTCTTCAACGTCCTATTATCTTTGTGGTCAAAATTATATTATCTTTTTGGTGTTTTTTTCAATTAAAATTTGATTAACTATGCTTGGTGGTTCATGATGAATTTATAGTGCTGACAATGCTCTGTTTGCCCCCAAAGTGTGAGAACCAGTGCTCTAGAAGAGAATTATATTCCTTTCTCTTTTGATAATGTGAGTCAAATTCTTGCAGGCTCTTCTGTGATTTTTCTCTGATTTTATGAACCTATTTTTAGATTTAGCTAGATGGATAGTCTGCTGGGGACCGTGCTACTCTGTTATTGTCACTGAGGTAGGATAGTCCATCAGCAAAACACCTCTTAAATATCAGTCCTGGCTACCATCCAGAGAAAACCAAGACATGCTATTGAACAACACTTAGGACCAAATCTTTCTTCCTCCTCTGCCACCACTAAGCAAATTCGTTAAAGGTCTTGGCCTGTATTTAAAATAACATGAGCTTAAAGAACTTGCTAGTGTTTCATCTTAGAAGACATTAAGTGTTAGAGGAAAGGCTGAAAAAATGTTGGCAGGCTCCTCATCCAAGAAGTTCAAAGATGGTGTTGATACCTAAATGTCCAATCTATCCTTACACATCTGTTTGCCAGGCAACTTGTCTAAGGAGTTGGGCAGGGTTTTCAAAGGAGCAAATAGCAGTGAGATGGTTGACTACCATTTGTGCCTTTGAAAAATCTACCTTCTTGTCTACAACGACGTTTCCCCAAAAATTTACCGTCAGCGGTAAGAATAAATGGTTTTGACAGTCACTCAACAACTGCAAGCAATTAGAACCATCTAGATCTGCAATGATTCTACATGCCACGGCATTTAAAATACCAGCAGTCAGTTTGTTAGCACTCCCACTGGTGAGCACAATCTCTGTCTGTATCTGTGAAACATTTCCAGGTAAGTCAGTCAGTTATGAATAACTGACGTTCCAAACAAAGTTAAAAAAAGAGGTGGAGACCTTTGTACCTTGCACAATAAAGGGAAAATATTGCATAAAAAGTCAGCAAAAGCCAAAGAACATCAAGAGAAAGACAAAGCTTATTTAGAGGATTTACAGTAGTATTTTTACACATTACAGCAAGTCAGAACTAGAAATGATTGAGTTTAAGGCATGCTGTCATTCAAAAAAGGAACAAAGCACTAATTGCTGTTTGGCATCACGTTTTTGTTTATATTTATGACTGCCTTTCTTAAAAGTCTGACTTCCTATTCATGTTCAGGTTTCCTTAAACAGTTTTAAACTAAACAATTAAACTTTCATTCATGGATATAATCTAATAGGAAGGAATTCTTCTGTCATATTGTTTTATACTCCCGATGAAGAAAATAATTCAAGTTAGCTTTTTTAGAAATATAAAATCCTGTAGGACAGCAACACTCAAGAATAACCCACACTGGATCCCTACATGAGAGAAGGTAGCAGTTCCTTTTTGTGGTGACTTCAGCAGCTGCATTTTCTTAGCTGAGAGCAACATTTCTTGGAAATGGAAGGGATATTTATCTCTGTTTTGCAAAAGCCCAGAATACACCTTTTCTTTATCTCAAAGACCTAACAAGGGTAACTTCAAGACTTGCCTGGTTTTCCAGACTATTGGCAAACCTTCAGGTTTAACCTCAAGAAGAATCAAGGGTGTCCCCTAGAGGGGATGTGCCCTATCATCCTGAACAAGAATAGCAGCCAGAAGTCAGTTTTCAGTCATGTGTTGGACCATGGAGCATCCTGCACTTACAAGTGATTTCTGCAATGACTCATAAAATATCCAAAGCTTAAGAAATGTGAATGCTTTGTCTTTGAGGACAGGAAATTCTAAAGGAAAGAGCTGACAAAGTGTAGAGATAGTAAAGGAGTTTGGCCCAGATGACACAGAAAACCCATAACAGAGGCAGAAAGTGAACCCAATTCCAAAGCAGGGACAGTTGCCATGCTCTTCTTAGAAGTCCTGTAAATAAAGTCTCTGTTGAAGCTGAAATATTTCCATAAATCATTTTGGCTTTGAAATAGCATATTTTACTGAAAAGTTTCCAGTTAACTGTGTTGTTAACATCAGGCCAAGTCCTGAATTCCTTTATTCAGGTAAAAAGAGCAACAAAATGTAGAATAGCTTCTACGGTGAACTCAGATGGTATCAGATGGAGAGATGTATCTGGAACAAACTTCAGGCCTGGATCAGGAGGAAGCCACGCTTGCTCTCTACTGGAGCCATGTCATGCATTTCTGTCTTGCCATTAGCGTGGAAATGCTTACACAGATTGCTTTCAGAGCCTCTATAGTGTTTTATGGACGTTAGGCCTGTTATTTATCTAGATCCAATTTGGATCTGGATATTGCTGAATTTTTGAGGGCCCTCTTATAATGAGCTTTGGGCCACAGTCAAATCTGTTCAACAGAGCAGGCATTTTCAGAAAGAGTCCTGTAAACCTATTTGGAATGGATTTTCAAAAGCACCTATGTGAACTACACTTTTTCAAAGACTTGTGAGTGCCCTTAAAAATTCCATCTTTCGAGATTTAATTTTCAGAAAACATTCAGGCTGACATAAAGGATAAAGTTCTTGTAATAATAATTGCAGCATCAAGGCCTGTCCAGTCTTTTCCTTTGACTGAATTGACAGCACATTTCCTCAAACCAAGGTAGGATCCAGTGTGCCTGGGTTTCAGTTTTGCCATGTCTTGTTGAATGCAATAATAGCATAATGTTTTTTTGTGTTTTATTTTGGGTTTTTTCATTTTTGAAGTAAAGACCTCCTAGAAGAAAACTGTTATTTCACCTACAGTTAGCAGACTTGTGTTTGAGAATCTGTCACTCTGCTGTCATGCTTCTCATCTATATTATTAACTATTCATACCTCATGGATAGTTGCTGTTTATGTTTTTTTTTTCAGATAATAAGTCTTTTCAGGTAACCTCATAGGGTTCTAGTGTTCAAATTTTACTGAAGAATGACCTGAATATCACATTTGTGAGCAGAACTTGATTTTCAGTTCTTATATTCCAAAACTGTAATGAAATTCTTTTGTAGCTCTATCTCAATCTCTGTCAGACTATTGGTTTTATGTGGACTTGTTTATGACTGCTGGAACCTACATAGAGATGTCTTCTGACACTCCTCTATGTACACATGGTCTCGATACCTTCCTCAAGCCCGCTCCCTCTCCTGAACATATATTATATCTGCTTTGATATTTGATCCATGTGCTCCCAGTAGGAATCTTGTGACAAATTGTTCTTTTACATCATTGCCAAATGCCTCAAAGTGAAAACATACTTTGGGTGGGGAAGGAAACCTAGTTATCAGTTAAATAAAAACAAAATTAGGGACCTGATAATAAAATTAGATTTTCTTGACACTTTTAGTCAATGCAAAAATAATTGTGGGAATATAAAAGGATTTTTATGGTCAATTATTCTTGTCTTAGTAAGTATCTATAATCATAACCGCCTCTGAATAGGTAATAATCCTCAGTAGGGAGAAGAGAAACTTCCCTGCAGGACCATAAGGAAGGTAAAACGTTATCACATGCATGCATAAAATATATTAATATTGAGATGGTGCCAGTGCTAAGGTCAGATAGTTTGACATCTTTTCTTCCCCAGAAAATATACTATTCCACCTTATTGGAGTGCTGACATCCAATTGATCTGCATTATTGCTCTTTGGCAAGTGTATGTTCACCTAAATGTTTCAGATAATAGGTATTACAGTATTAGGTAAAAGCTTCCTTGAAGTCTCAAGCAATATCAAAGAAGTATAAATTGTAGAATAGGAAAGATGAAGATGACACTGGAAAGCTTTGAATGAGATGTCATTTTGCATTTAGTGAGACAACTGAAAAAGTTAAGACAAAAAGAGGGGGAAAATGTTATTCCCTAATTTTTTCAGGAAATGCCCTTAAAGGCTTGCAAATGACCTCTTAGCAGAAATGAGTTTCTCTTGGGTTTCAGACACTGTTTATTATCTGGAAAACAGATGAGGAGGAAAAAGTGACAGAAAAGTCTGACAAATTATGCTTATTTGAAGGCAAAATTCTTCCCATCGGCAGTGCAGTGAGAATGTACTGTACGTGTCAGTTGGTTGCTAACATGTTCATGCTCTTCACAAGACCCTTCACCAAGTGAGGAGTATGAAGAACTTTTCTGGAGAAAATCCTCCTGGAATCTGAGTCAAGTGACATCACTACCCCACACATCATGCCTGGGAAATCCAGATTACTCCTGGTAATGAAAGGGGAAAGGGAAGCGTGTTCTGTAAATAGGGAGCTTGAACCCAGATTCTCTGGCTGCCACCCAGATGTCTCTCAGTACAAATGGGCTCATCTGATCTTTTCAGTCAATTTTATTCTGGAAAGTAGCCAGTGGGCCTAGTTCATGACCCAGTGATGTCATTATAATTCATTTTCACTCACCACCAAGCCTTCTGAACTTTCCATTTTACAATGGGTCTTTTTAATAAAGAAGGCAGTCATGAATAGAATTCATAAGCACTCCTAATGATTTATAATCTTTTTTTTTTTTTTTTTTTTTTTTTTAAATGGACAATCCTGCCTTCTCTGTCAAAACTGCTTAGGGAGGTTTATTTCTTCTGTCATAAAACACAGTATAGATTTTATAGGTAAAAGGAATGCTATTGCCACCTATTTAAAAAGGGGAGCTCTTGTGAATATAAAAAGTCCTCTTCTGGTTCAGCAGCATGAAGTTACTGCAATAAAGAGGCAATTACTGTATCGATGGGTCTCTGGTTACGGCAAATGTGTGGAGGCTTTCAGTGGAATGACTGGAGCACTTCCCCATCACCATCGGCGGGGTATTGCAGCTCACACGGCACGGTACGAGTGTGCCGGAGGATACCTGAGCAGCCGCGGCATGTATAACCTGCAGCCTGTACCTGCACAAACAAGACATTGCTGAACTTGGCTCCAGCGCCCTCCTGAAGCCTTGCCTCATTGAACTTGTTTAACCCCTCCCAGCTAAAATAAACTTTCCTGAGATTACTTCACTTATCCTCGGCATGGATCTTTTCACCCCTGGGTTGTAGGAGCTGAGTGGATGATCAATGCATTTGCAGCCTGCACTGTAATTTAACTTGCTGTGTCTGACAGGAGATGTGGAATTGCTAAAGAGAGGCTTTACTTGTAATCTTCTTATCATCTTATCCTGGAGTGTTTGTGAAGGGGGAGGCCTTTCCAGCAGAGACTTGGAGTTGAGGGTTAATGCTGAGAAAGAGAAATTGCCCTATAGTGTGTCTGACTTGGTGACCTGATAAAACATGCTCTGGACAGCTCATGAACTCCAGCCTCTAACGACACCCTGCGCTCAGGCTTTCCTGCACTAATATTGCTTGCCTTCCTTTCATAAGCTCATTAAGAAAAGTCCCTGGCTGTAAATATGATGGTGAAAAAAAAAAAAAAAAAAAAAAAAAGCAAGTATTTTCTCCCTTTCTCTCTTTCTTGCTGTCTTTCATTTCTGATGCTATTTCAGATCTTCTAGGCTGAACAATAATTAGCACAAGTCTTGTGTGATTAATGGAAACGAGATGAATGGCTCAGCGGTACTAAACTGGAAGGAGGCAAGGATCAGTGGCACAAGGGGAAAAGGTGCAGGAAGTCAGGAACTAAGAGGTCCTCGAAAGTGGAACTGAGTGAGGAAATGGAAGGAATGGAAATAAGAACTTAGGGGAATATAAGGAGTGAAAAGAGGAGCAGGAACTGAGAGGAACCTGGAGGCAATGAAAGAAAATAAATACCTATTGGAAACCAAAAAATGTGAAGAAATTCAGGCATCTGGGTAAGAGCTAAGAATTGCTGGCTTCTAACTGGATCTGTGCAATGCATTTGTTGCATAGCCTTAGCTGAATGACTTCTTTGAGGAGTAAGCAAAAGGAAGGGAGTGATCCTGCCAAGCTCCCATTACCATCTGTGGAACTCTTTCTATTTCCTTTACTAAGAGCTGGATTAAGCTCTAGGAGAAGGGATGTAAGAGGGGCCAAACTGCAGAGACAGCTAGTTAAAGTAGAAAGGGAAGAAGTGGAACTTTAGGATTAATCATGAAGCTAATGGGGAGCGGTGACAAGCCATGAAAACCAGTTTTTGTAACATAACATCCTGCAGACATAAGTGAAATGTCTTAAAGCTTTCACATGCAGTCATACTGTAAAGTTGATAATCCTACAGAAGTGCATGGAATTAATTAAAACTCCTTTAAAGGGCTATTAAGGGGAATTCCAACTTCTTTACTGTCTGAGTGCTGTTTCACACAGTTGTTATTGATTAGACTTGAGTTGTAAAGTGGTTTGTAAGAATTAGGGAAGGGCAAATGGTTTAGAAATATACACGGTGGGTGTTCAGACTGGAGCAGACCAAACTCAAATAGTTATGGCTACTGTATTATTAGATACTCCTCTCATTTGAGAAGGAGAGAGGAAAAAAACCTCCCTTGGGTGAACCTCAGAGAAATATTCCAATAAGTCTTTTCCCACATCTGAGAAGTTTTTGGTAGGAGGGGGTAGTCAGATCTCAAGTCTAGAGAGCTTTGCTGGCTGTCAGCTACATTCAATGTATGTGGCCCATCAAACCATAGGTGCCTGTGATAGGAAATGTACTCCTAGGTGAGTCTACTTCTGATCCTAGTTTTAGTCTAATTTTATTAGTACCAGATTTGTTGTAGACTTCACTCACAGTCCTCAATGTGATGAGCTCTTCAGGAAGGTGTTGTTACATCTAAGTAGAGAGGGGGCCCTCTGAGCTCAAACCAGAGAGTTTGCTTTATTTTCATCTTTGCAGCACTGGGGGGGAAGGGGGGAGTGAGCAACTGTGTGGTGTTCAGTTTCCTTCTGATCTTAAACCACGACAGGACTGAAGTCCAAGATAAATATGTAGCTGCTTCTACTTGCAAGTTTATATAAAATAAAATAAAATTAAATTAAATTTAAAAATAAAATAAAATAAAATTGAATTAAATTAAATTAATTACTAGTAAGCATGAGACTTCTGAAGTATACTGTACCCAGCTTGCCTTGTACAGATCTAGCCATTCTTTTCTCTGTGCTTTTGTCTTCAAGTTGGGCTTCTGAAATGCTTTCTCTAAGTCTAAAGAAGGTAATTCTGAGTAACAAGTGTCATCAGATAAATCACCTTGTCTTTGCTAACATAAATAAAGCAAACTTTTGCACTAGAGACTTGTTTTCCCTCTTTTCTACACTAGAAACATGTGATTGTGCAAGGGGTGCTTTGGATCAAGTCCAGCTCACAGCCGCTAGAGACAACTTTCATACATAATAATAAAATCCATGGAATTATCAGTAGTTTTTAGCTGATTTAGTGATTTTGCTCCTCTGGTCCTTTATTAGAAGACTGTTCCAAGAACTTTCTTCTAATTTCCAGCCTAAGGGTACACAAGGTTAGTATACCGGCTTTTGTTACTGGGTCACAATCGCCTCTTTGGTTATAGAAGTCTTTGCACTCGTATCAGTTTTTTCCTGGTGCATTTATAGAGTGATTATACCCCTTCCCAGGCAGCATTTTGTTAGATTAAACAAGCCATATGCCCTTTGTCCTCTTGGAAGACTATCTCTCCAGCAGGATTTGAAGTAAATGGAAAGAGACATCTCTGCACAACCTCTTAAGTCCCTTACAGTGGGTGTAAAAGTACAGTCTTGGGGAAGCAGCCAGTCTGCTTTCCAGTCTCTGAAAATATAGAACAGATGCACAGGTTGTCTTATGGGGAGATTTTGTGTCCAAGCTTGGGTGGAGCCCAGCATTGAATGTTGTCTTTAACTCTGGTACAATGAGTTATACACAAATATAAAATCTAAGGCAGAGGAAAAGAGGGGCTGACCTGCTTATGACTTCAAGGAATAAGTAAATTGGGAGTAGTGGGAAATTATGCGATCTGTCAGTCTGATCACCAGCCCACATTTCTCTATGCATTTCAGCCATCACAATCAACTGCAATCCATCTTGTATCATGACCCTAACCTTGTTATCTTTCAAGGTCTTGAGTCTTGGGGTACTCAGAGAACTTTTCTCTTTCTGGCTTCCCATGACAAGAGCTGTTCTTTACTTCCCCCTCATCCATCATATTTCACAGAAAATCCTTAAATACATCTAGAGTTTGCAAAGCTACCAGTTTTTTGCTTTACAAGTATTTATGTTGCAAACAAAAAAACCTGATGCTAAAATCTCACCATTCTTGTTGGCGAAAACTGAAATAATTGCTCAGTGGAAGAAACTGTGAATTTTCACAGTTTTATTCTGGGACTGAATTTTGGCCATTTTTGCAGTGTATGTGTTTTTTATGTGTGCGCCTGCATTCAAAAGGCCTGGAGGAAACACACCTCTTATTTAGCAGAAAGTCATGAAAAATATTTGGACAAACTCACCAAAACCACTTTAATTTTCATAAATCTCATTGTTGTGACCTTTGATGCCAGGTGGTGAAAAGCATGAAACTTGAAGTCTTGGCTTTATGGACTCTGGGTATTGGGCTCGTTAGTGTCTGATCAGTCTTTGACATCACCATCAGCAGAGCTCCCTATTTGTCAAATAGATCATAGTTACCTACTTCCGTGTAACAGTTATTTATTACGAACTACAGTGCTCTTGGTGAAACGTTTTGATAGCCTTGACAGAAAAGCACTGAATGAACAAAACTATTGGAAGTTAATTTTCTGCCAGGCTGTCTACCTACTTTATAATGATCTCATGCCATTCAATTAAGAGGATTTTACCATGGACTTCAATAGGCAGATATAGTGGATCCCCAGTTGTCCCCGATGACGAAGAAGTTCCCACTTCCTCATTTCCTCATGACAAATGCTTTAATCTTTTGGGGGCTGTGGGTTTTTTAAGCTTTTTTTGTTTGTTTTTACTTTACAGCTGGGACTATGAAAGGGACTTATCTTAAAGACAAGCTAGAGTTAAAAAAGACACCATTTTTTTGATGGCAATTTTGGCTACTCCTCATTTGAGAGGCAAATAGAAACTCCCCACTTTGAGCAGAGCAGTCTGGTGGCATTATCAGAATACAGTAGCATTCCAAAGACAAAAACACCCAAAGAAGGAACCACAATATTAATCTAATCTGGTGCATTAGGGAGCACTTGCTTGACATTTGCTGCTCCTGTCAGGCTTAATAGAGAAATTTTTGCCTGTATTTGCCTATTCAACATATCAGACCCTCAGCCAGTTTTGGAAATTATTTCTGATTTATGGCTCTCATTCTGGCGAGTGTCGCCTCAACCTGTCAATTATCCCTCAAAGCAAATGCTAAGTGAATGCTAGCTGAGTAAAATTAATAAAGGAAACCTTTACTTTAAAAAACCCGAAGACACTGGTTTATGAAAGGGATAATTCAGCCAAGCTTTAACTCAGTTGCTGCTCCCCATATTTTCCAGTAACATGGGGAAGATGCTAGAAAAAAATAATGCAAAGAACAAAGAATGTGGTGAGGTGACCATACTTTTTTTAATTCCTCCCCTGTAAAGCTGCTCAAGTTGTCTTCTGCCCCCTTATTCTGAGATTTCATTGGTTCTGTATAATACCTTTAAGTCACCTGGAAATGCACGAACCCCCTTTATTTGCTGTAAACCCCATCCAAAACACAGTCAATGCAAAATAAAGAGCTGTGACCAGTTTTCATGATGTGCTTTGTGTTGCACTTCCACCTCACAGAAATATGTGTAGACAAGCCATGGAGAGAAGCACTGTCAGATTCTCATTTTCTCTCCTTGTGCCTGTTTGCATTTCAAAGATGACATAATGATTTGTAGGGAAACATAGGGATCAGCCAGTCCATAACACATCAGGAAATGCTGTGGTGAATTCCTGAGACTTCATTATTAACATCTTCTTGCACCAGGTGCCACGTGAATGGGAAAGCTTTCATAAAGGTGTACCTTACTGCAGGTGGGATCTACTTGGATCCTTCAGTACCTGCACATTTCTTGCATGTATAGTGCTTAGATTTTGTATTTAAATGATTTTAGAGACCTTGTGTTACTGTGAAAATCCTTTATCATCATTCGGAAAAAATCAAAAAGTTTTAGCCACAGTCACTCAAATAACGACTATGCCATTGAATTGATCATTTTCTTCCTGGGTTTGTGTTTGCAGGATGACTTTGAGAAAGAGGTAAGGCTTACAAAAAGCCTGACTGATCTCATGAGAAGTATTGAACCATGTTCAAGGCCTTCTCTTGTTTGTAAAAATGTAATTAATCTAATCAATGAGTGATAATAGTGGCATGTGATGAAAGCATGGCAACCTCAATACTAGGCGTCCAATCTTGACTTTCAATTGCATTAAATATTATCACCTATTGTAGTGCTTAGAAATATTTTGATTTGAAATCTCTTTAAGATCCTTGCAGATAAATTTGCCCAATATGATAGAATACCATAGTTAAAAATATTACCATGTATGCACACTGAAACAAAGTATGTCTGATTCTTTCTTTGTCTTTCTGTGAGGATGCTGTGGTTCTTTATCTTATGGATCTGACTACAAGAAGATTCAAACAGCTAATATTTTTCCTAGAGCTATTTGAAACAGAAAATTGTTGTGAAATTGTGCCTGAAAAAGTTGGTGTTCTACTACATATAATTTTATAAACTTCATTGCATATATAGTCAGTGAAATTACATTTTTTATCAGACAGCAGTGAGGTATTAACACTTGAGGACTTTTTTATTTCTACATTTCTCCCCCCAAAATGTTTTTTTTTTGCATCTGACAAAAAAAAAAAAAAAAAAAAAAAAAAGAGAGAGAACACATATATATATATACATACACACACACATTTCCTACACTTTCACTTAAAAGTTTCATACAGATCTTTTCTTAACTGTAAAGTCTGCTTATTCACTGATATGTATGTGAAACAGACTACTGAATGTGTGTCCTGGTTGGGGCTGGCCTAGAGTTCCCGTGGGTCTGGCAGCGGGAGGAGCTGCAGCCCCCTGAGACCCCAGGGGCTCCCCAGGTCCCAGTGCCCTCACCTGTGTGCGGGGGCGGGGGGAGCACAGCTGGAGGGCTGGGCCCTGATTGGCCGATAGTCCAGGTCATGTGACACTGTGCTTACTATATAAAGGCAGGAGTGGGCTGGGAGGGGCTCTCACTTCCGGGGGTGTGGCTGTGGGGCCTTTGTGTTCAGGATCTCCGGCCAGGAGCAGGTAAGTGATGAGCAGCTGTATGGTACATTACCCGTTGATACTGCTGTCAGCGTATTATTCTGTTACTGTTGTTAAACTGTTTTTATCTCAACCCGCGAGTCTCCCTTTGCCCCTCCGATTCCCTCCCCATTCCCAAGTCGGGGGAGGGTGGGTGAGCGACTGCGGGGCGTTTAGCTGCTGAGTAGCTCAAATGATGACAGTGTGTCAGTCTCTAGACCAGGCAGACTCCAATGATCCCTTGGTTTTTCAGGGCTGAGTCTGAATTCATGACCTTCAGATTTGGGTGTTAGATTTATACTATCAGGCCTTTTTGACCTTTGGGAAACCTGGATCACAGATGTGAAGGGACCCGAATGGCCTGAGTTTCATAGTTGTTGATCACCAGCAACACAAATTGAATTTTACTAGGAATTGGGACAGTTCAGCACTTCTCATTTTCAGGTTGAAGATTTCCTTGACCTACATGAAGCTGAATTATATTTCTTTCTTATTTGACCTGTTCATCAGGTCATATTACCTTTGCATAATTAAGGATATTTTAGTTCCTTCACTTTTGGATAAGAAATACTTCACTTTCAAATACCACTGGGTAAGAATTCACATGAATCAGGAAAAAAAAGAAAAGCCTGTTCTAGTTTCATTTCTCACCAGGGAAAGCACTGACTATTCAACTGGTCCATCTGTCTGGGAGAAGCCTCCACATAGCTCTCCCTGCATGACAGAATCCTTATGTTACTCCACTGGATCAATAATTTCTCATTTGGGGGCCAGCAAGGCCCTGTGAAAAGTGTGGTTCAAATCAACCAGGTCCTGCTGCAATACTAAACCAAGTGTCTCTGCATCTGAATGTTTATACTGTGTCCATCTGGGTTAGGAATTTCTTATTTGGGGCCTGGTTATGTCACAATTGCGTCATCTCCCTTAAAGGGAGGAGAGAAAAAAAAAGAGAAGTCTGGTTGGGTGTCAGAAACCTATATAATTAAAAGGCAAGAGTTCAGTGTTCAATGACACAATGGTGAAATGCCCTGTTTTTCTACAGCCTCGGGCTATTGAACCACAAATAAATCCCATTTTAATGAAAGAAATCTTATTTTGTCTACAAAAATCTGAAAGTCCAGGAACATAATGAGTGTATAGAGAAACCTCACATCATCCTGGCTGTGCAGGGGTTTGCCTGCACACCCTCATATAATTATATACAGACCGCATATGTACCTTTATCACAGGCAGCTGGAGAGAAATGAGCAACAGTTCTACAGTCAAAGAGAGTCAAGAACCACAGGCTGTACATTTTTATGTGACTGTTACTCTGAACAACCTCCTTTAATTTTCCATTCTTTCATTTTAACAAAAGCTTGAACACTTCTCTATTGATTTGCCTATTCCACAGAGAGACAGACAGAGAGAGGGAGGGAGTAAATGAGGGGTGGGGGTTGATTTCCAATATTATGTAAAACATTTGGTTTCATGAAGCAAGCTGGAAGAGGGGATGAAAAAAAAACCCTTTAGGAAAATAGTTTTCCATTGAAATCAGTGTATAAAGTAGGTCCCATTGGGAATATGTTTTCTCAAAGCTAAATTTTTAAATTCTTTCTACACTTCCCATGCCACTTGTCAGCAGAGAAATGAAAGAGAAAAAAATAACCCTTGGGGTTTCACAGCTTTGCACATTGAAGAAATAAGGGATCACTCAATGGTTATCAGAATTCAGCATTTCTTGTAGAGGAAGAATCTGGCATCCCTCAGACTGTTTCACACTTGTGGACATAATAACTGGAAAGATTAATTTATTGTGGCATTACTTTTGCAGTTTTGGAGGACTTCTGTGTTGCTTTGTTTTCTACATTGTTATTAGAAGCCAATAAAGGATATCCTCCTACATGCCATTTTGTGCATGTGTATTTTGCACATATCAAAGTCATACAGTTAATTATCTTCAGCATAACAGAAGCCACCCTACTTCCACCAATGTGGAGGGCTCCAGCCACTAAGACAATTGTAACAATATGAAACCATTAACTCAGACTACTAGATTGGCACAGGCCAGCCACTCCAAAAGCACTGAATTTGGGTCTGAGCCACACTAAAATAAAGAAACGGCTCTAGGGAAGATGGGAAACAATGCCGGCAATGCTGCTAGAACATCACACATCTCCTCAGAAGGAAAAGTTTACAGTTCTTATTGTTAAATTTGACAGGCCTCTTCTCTAAAGCCAAAGATTTAATATGATGCTAATAGTCCCTAAGTAGAAGGCTCCTCCCTGGCATAAAAATGCCCCAGTGTTATTACTATCACCTTTACAAACATGTAGATTGCTGTGCAAGAATGGCTGTACAAAAACACATAGTCATTTTATGCAGAAGTAGCTCTCTCTCCTAGCAAATAATTCCTGAAACATCAAGGAGAGAGCAGGTGAACATTCACAGCACCTATAAGAGCATTTTGCTTTATATGAATCTGTAAGGTACCTTTCTGAATCATGGGTTTTGAATTTGATCAAATCTTCCAGCTCTCGGGCCAACCACAATTTTTGCACTATTTTTTCTCAAAGCTATAAACTAGGTAAGGCTGTCTCACAACATGGCCCAGATTTGTGGACAGGCTTGAACAATGTATTTTGTGAATTCTTCTCCCAAATATGTGTGTACCCATATTGAAGTGCATAGCTGATAAATCAACATGACCAGATATGATCTATCATTAAGAGCTATATTAAGAAATTGCTATAACTCTACTGAATATTGTGGTGAAACCAATGCTTCTTTTTTCCTCTTCTGTTTCCTTCTATTTTCCTCTCAGGTTGTTCCTTTTTCTTTTCTTGGTTTTTTTTTTTTTTTTTTCCCCCATTTTGGAGGTGTTTGTTTCTGTATATTTGTGTGTATGAATAGAATAATTGAAATGTTGAAATGTTAAGATTAAAATTAAATATTTTTTAAAATGGAATTTACTTCTGGGGTAGAATTGCATCATAATTTTTTCTATATGAACAAAAATTCAGGAACTCTAAAAAACAACTGCCAGTTACCAGCCATTATATTGACACTTAGCTTCTGAGTTTTTTTGAGGACTTTTCCAATTTCTGGGTAACTCCAAGGGATGCTGCAAGAAATAAACAAATAGATGTTATTGACACATCGTCATATCATAGAAATAAATTTGTTAATAGTGAAAGAAAAAACAACTGTCATGATTATTGCCCTAGAAGTGTGGCAGCCATTCAGCTGAAATATGGCAAAAAAATTCCATCCCCTTACCTGTAACAGCCCCCCTTGAGCAGGCAGTGAGTAATGCAGTGTTTCATGTTGCCCAATTTCACAAGACATTTTAGAGATGGGGGTGGTGGAGGGGGAATCCACCATATCTTGGGACCACCACACGTGTTCTTGATTTAGCAGTTAGTGCTAGATCTCTGTTGAGCAGCATCATCATGGTAGTGATTGGCAGTGCTTCAGTGCCTGCCTTTGGAAATGCTGCTTTATAAATGAGTGGGTGGGTCAGCCTGGATACATATTTTATGTGTCTAGCCACGCATATTCCCAGGGACTTTCTCCCATGCAGCCAGGGCCAGTCTCAGGGCAAAACACTGCCTTGAGATTCTTGCATTCAATTCCCAGGGAGACTAGACAGAGTTGTGTCCCTGAAAAATTTTGGCTTATAATATGCATCACTGAATTCTGTAAAGCTCTGCTTAGAGTGGAAGAACATGAGCAGACCATGTTTCAACTTGAAATAGTGTGAAAATAGCAATTCCTTTTACGTGGGTTGCTTGCCTTGACTGACACTCACTGCTGAGGAAAGTTATGGGCCACACTGTATGGAGATTTTGCTCTCAAATGCCAAAGTCAGTTAGGAAACTTATTGCTTTTCCCTCCAAAATGTGTGCAAAAGAATTGGAGGTTTCCTGCCTGCTATAAGCTAGGAGGAATTGAAAGCAGGTATTTATTCACATGTTACTCAGCTGCCTGTTTGCGAATAGGGGGGCCATGTTTTCATAGACCATGTTTCATAGGCAGCATGTGTTCAATAAAACGTTTGTACACTTGCCAGAAATCAGGCTGCCAGAGTGATTTTCATGGATTGTGTCAGCAAATGTTATTAGCAAATTGCGTAGTTAACCTGGTGTAAGACTTTTATTACTGCTGGGTATACTTACATATCAAAAAGCTTCTGATCCCCGCCCACTCTAAGCCTTCGGCAAAGAGAATCTGTAGTTTTTTTAAGAGACTGTGTTTACAGCTAACTAGTATTGTTCCTAATCCTGTAAAGTCTATGTGGGAGAGAACCCCATCAGTTTCAGTCTTAATTAGTTTTGGCAATTAGTTCTCCTGGAAAGGACCATGAACAAGGTCCAGGAGGCTTCTCAGTGCATTATTCCTCTTCAGAAATGAGACTTCCCCTGGCTGTGTGAACCTTTGCAGGCATGAAAACAAAAAATAAGCAGTGTAAGTCACTACAGATATTGCCAGCCTGACTGAACAAGAAGTTGTGCTGCGGGAAGGCATGGTGAGAAAGCTGTTAGGATACAAAGGAGTGATCTGTGGCTATTTTATCTATAGGGAATTAGAACAAAAAAGCCATGCGCTACATCAAAGGCTCCATGACTGGAGACTAAATCTTTTCTTATTTAGCATTATGTTAGTAATTACTGATTTAGAGGAAAAGAGAGAGAAAATGTATAGAATTTTCTCTCAAGATGTGTCATTACATCATCATTGGTACTCCAGATTCTGTTAAATTATCAGATTTTATAGAATTTGATTAATTAAAAAAAGGTTTGTTCTCCCACTGCATTGTAAATTATTTAAATCCCAAAGTAGCTTAGCTTTCCCAGTTATCTATTAGACGGTCATCTTGGCCAGGGAAGACAAGAGAACAGATGACTTTTCCTGAATTAGAAATGTAGGTACTGAACACAGGACCTGAGCTCATAGCGCATTCTTTGCAGAAGCTGCTTGGCTTTGCTTTGCCTTCTCTCCTTGTCTGTTAAAAGATGCTGGTCATGAGGCTTCCCGTCTTTAACCATCAAGTGTTGTGTGAAGATGCATCTCCCTTCACAATGGCAATCACAACATCTTTCTGCATATGGCTAAAATCTCTCAGAAATTAAAAAAATAAACACTGAAGTCTGCCCTGGGTTTGGAACAAGTGCAAATGCATGATGTGGGGTCTGATAAAAGGAGCTGAAATAATTATTTCCTTTTGTCTTAGTGCTGAGCTCTTTATTCAACAACATTAGATACTGAATGCTGCTGTGCACCTGGAAGTATTCTGTTCTGAGGCACTGGAGACACTTTTTTCCAGTCTGTCCAGTATAAATATGTCAACAAATCCACCTGGGCTTTGTTGTGTTTGTTTTAACCAGCCTGCAGAATCTACTGGGGAAACAGAGCAACATGAATCTGTTCTAATATTTTGCCTCTTGAGCTTGATTTTTTTTTTTTATTTCTTGGTGTCCTGATGCCAGGGACAATTAGTATAGGTCACCAAGATGTGAAAGAAGGATTTGTTGCAATATCTGATCAGTTAGACACACAATGTGGTATATAAACTGCTCTCCTTGTAAAAATCATGGTGTTGGGAGGTTTGTATAATTTATTTTAGGTAGTATTGGGAAACTGTGTTACTGGGATCTTGTCAAAGTCCCTTGAAATCAAGCTGGACTGCAGTGGATCTTGGTCTATGCAGAAGCCGCAGGTTCCAGTGCATCAGGCACTTACGAACACACTTAAGCTCAAGTGTATGAGCAGGCATCTTATAAGCTGCTTGATTTCAATAGGATTTCTTAATAATTTCTTACAGTTAAAAAAGTTTCTTAAAGGGGGCAGAAGTATAAGCACTTAATTGCACAGGGGAATCATATTTAGGTCACAAATCATGCCATGACTTAGAAATCTATCTTGTTTGGGGGTTAAATTTCATTCAGTCATTTTAGCCATGAAACAAGTCAGAAAAGAATCATTACATAGTCTGGTCATGAGAGACATGGTAACTTCCTAAATTTTCCACTCACTGGTCAAGCAATGACCAAGGAGCTGGATGCAAGCTACAAAAGAGAGATGGGAAAAGAATATTTGGAAATTGTTCCCAGTTCTTCACAGTGTTGCCTCAGGGTGTCTCTCAGGTCTTCCTGATGGGAAGGCACTTGGATTTTCCATCAGGCTTGAATAGGAAATGGTTAATGCCATCATCACCAAGAATTGCAGTGTATGTGGAATAAAAGCTAGGCACTCTGCCGATCAGCCACCAAGAACATGTTCTGTGTTAGACATTTAATCATATTACTGCTCCCAAAGCCATCGGAGCCAATTTAATCAAATTGTATCATGGACGTGGTGTTATTGTTTTTAATGCCTATTAGGAAAATAAAAGTTAGCACTTATTAAATGAAGATCCTCTTGCATGTTGATTGCTTTGCTAATCTCTTGCTGATAAACTCTTGTTTTATCTTCAGAGAAAAGGGTGGATTTTTGTCAAGTTTTTCAGCAAAGGCTGGCATGCTGCAGGGTCTCAGACATCAGCTGCACATAGGAAATGAAAAATAAAAATAGAACCTTGTTCTTCTCTTGCTTGTACCAATACCAAGTCAGAACAAGTACAATAAAGTCAATGGAGTTATTTCAGTGTAAAATGAATGGATGTCAGTGTGACTGAGAGAGGAAGAGGGATGTCCATCCATTTTTTCTTGCAATAACTATATTATCACTCTGTTGCAAGAAGGTGCACAGAACATAGCAGCGAGACAGACAAACAAACAAAATGTGATAGAGTTGAATTTTGAAGGTGGAACATTTATCTGCTAAAAATCACCCACTGGCTTTCAGCAGTGAAAATGGGTTTTGACAGGATGGTGATATGGGGTGGAGGGTGGGGGAGGGGTGGGGAGAGGTACAAATTTCTCTCAAGAAATTGGGTACTGATCTGATCCCAGAAAAAAAAGTGTTGCATTTGGTTTGAGGCATAGGTGACTGGAACCATTTCTTGTTATTCCTCCACATTGATGTGTGATGGATCTCTGAAGGGTTATTAAATATATGAGTTGAATTCATGAAGTTTATATGTTGGGCATCCCAAGGGACTCATACCAGTATGACCCTACTTTTTCAGCCATGTTTAATGATAAAGGAAAGAAAGAAGATGCAAATATTAATTAATCAATCATCACAGGTGATCAAGATGAAGTACTTTGCCTCTCAACATCAATTGGCTAAATGAATGAGGCAGATCCTGTGTTTTTTGGGAAGCTTCAGTGAAAAGGCCACTAGTGAGACAGGGAACCTGTTTTGATGAGCCATTGCTTTGTTCCATTAAGGCAGATCCTCTGTTGTACAAAGTGCTTTGGCAACAGCATGAACAAGATATACCATACTTTCAATGTTTGCCATTACAGGAGTAGCAATTGCAGCAATACTTGAAGGAATGGTATTTTTCTTCCTTTCTTCCTGAATCTAATTTAAAGTTGAAAGAAGGTTTCTGGAATGGTAATAGAGCAACAGTAACCACTGGTTCTATTCAGCTTACACCCAAATAAAATGGTTCATTTCAGCTAAGTATAATATCATGCAATGCTGGTTAGTCTAAATGCTTTGTTTAGAGGGTTGTTTTTTGCTTAAAAAAAATTACACAGATACTGCTGAATGAGCAGTTAGGAAACACATGTTTCCGAACTGCAGTTACAAGTATTGTAAAATATGATTGATACCATATGCTTTCATTCTTTTCTTTTCTGCTTTTTAAAATGCAAATTAAATTTTGGAAAAGGGTTTATACTATTTTTATATTTCTAAATTAATAATAATAATTAAAAAATGGCCTAAGCCATGTGGTACCAGAGGTTATTGCTCTGCTCTGCCTCTAAAGAGACCCAGCTTTGATTCTGGGTGGAACATTTGCCTCCCTGGGGCTGGAGGCTGCTGTATCAGCCAGCTGGTGGCCAAGTATTTGAGCCAACTCCACCAATTAGTTGAGTCCTCCCATCCGGTGGCTGGACTTGTTCAGTGTATGTCTTGCACATTTTTTGCAGCTGAGATGTGGATCAGGACCCTTCTAATTTATGTCTGATGGTTCTGCCAGGCTTACCAAAGGACCTATGAAAGCATGGCTTGCTTGGAAACCAGTCTGCAAATGTGCCATGGAGGTACAACATAGTTGTGTGGTTGATCCCCTTGATATGATGAAGTAAGGGAGATGTCACTTTGGGGCAATATGTGGAAGGAAGGGTCTTTGGCAGTCAGAAAAGTCAATGAAGTTTTAAAGGGGCTATAAACCAAAGATTGGCAGACATATGAAAGCTTTTTTTTCTAAGTCGGCTTGTAGAATTAGTGAGAACATTAAATTCAGGGACAAATATGGTCAATATTTTTAGTGTTTTAGTGTTCAAACTGCTTGGGTATGTCTTCAGAAACAGCTTGACCTGGTCATAGCAAATCTTTGCATGAACTCCATGAGCTCCAAACCTCATTTAAGAGCTGTGCTGATGCTGAATCGGAAACAAGGAAGATGTAGAGCTCACAGCATGGGTGTAAACAACAACTACAGCTACATTTCAGTGACACAGAAAATCCAGCATTAGGACCCCTAGTACCAAGAGAAAAGCTGTGTGGCTACATAGAATGAACTACTGCTCTTACATAAATTTTTCCTCACTGACTTAAGTTTGTTAAAAAAAGATGTCACAGCTTAACTCTGTCCTGCTAGGCTTTTTGCCAGCACAGATATTGTCTGTTCATGCCACTCTTACTTTAAGCCAGATCAGATATTGTCTGTCTAGACACATCCAGTTTAAATCTGGCATAAACTCCATGTTGTGCGGCCTGGTTAGTTTGACAGAGATGGGGCTGTGTGTATCTGCCCAATCTGAATTAAGCTGTTACTGCTGAATGATCAGTTAGCTCAGAAACATGTTCTTGATGACAGCAGGATGATGGTCAGCATTTGAAAAGCACAGAAAATTGGCCTTCCCCTCCCTCTGTCAAAATCTAATATTAATAGGGGAAACTCTCTTAAAAGGCGGTGGTATAAGTACAAATGCAAATCTTATCTTTGTCTTGTTATTTTAATATTTCATTTCCTTCTTTCTACATGAATTCAGCAACTCTATTATTGCCAACTGTCAGAGGCATGTGGGAAAGAGGAGGTGGTGGGAATAAAGTAGTTGTATTTATTAGAACAGTGGGAACCATGGAAATGGACCTTTTCTACGGCTTCCCTGGAGTACCATTGTATCCTACTGTGTTACCTTTGGTACACTGATGTCAGCTTGGCAATCCCATGTTAAGGTACTCAAATAAAGGGGAAATACTGTGGACTGTGAGTTTAAAATTCTAAAAGGGAACACTTCAAAAGCTTTTCACATCTATTTTGTTTCACCTGTAATTCCCTGCCATTATTACCGTCATTTTCTAGTTCAAAGGAAATGCTATGGAGTAAATAAACACAATCCTTTTGAAAGGTTTCTCTCACTTAAATTCTTTTGTAGCTCAGCATTGAAGTAAGTTACCTTATGCTAAATGTTACCTATACACTGTTTTGTTCTAGTAGCTTGGTAGTTGGCTATGGGCTTCACTCATTGTGAGCCTGTTGTCTTTTCGCCATGTGGTCTTAAAGTGTCATCTTGTTCTGAGAGAGACTAATATTGCCAGAGCAATAAAACACGAACCAAATGTATGATGCTGGGAAAAATACCCAGGAGCATCCCAGGGACACTGTCTTCCAGCAGCATGTTTCTGTTACTAAGGAGGGATGTGGATGGGGTCCACACACCAGGCTGTGCGAGAAGAATGTTCTCATTCTTGTGGGTAGTGAAAGGAAGAGCTGGGTCTTGCTGGAAACCTCGCCTCATCCTCCCTCCACCCCATTCCTCCACCCCCTCATTTCTCTCCGCAAGCTCTTCAGCTTTGTTTATGTTTTAGGTGACAAGACACAAACCAGAAATGGGAACAGGAGTGAGCGAGGCTGAGTTTGTGGGGCTGTGCTGGAAACAGCGGACTGTGATTCCAGCACATGCATTTGGCATTTTGCAATATACCGCCTCTTCATCCTATGCTCTCTGTGTGGATTCCAAGGAGATGATTCATCCTGACAAGGGAGCCCATGGCTTCTTTAATGCCAAGCATTTACTCTGCAAAACGTGAGAGACAAGAGGAGAGGTCTATTTCTTTCTGAGTTTCCTAAAGAATTCCCTCCTCCTTCCCACCGCCCGCCCCATCCTGCATAGTTGAGACAGAGACTTTCCTATGAGAAATTTTGTGTTTATGACATAATTCCATGGTTTTCAACCCAACTTCTGCATTTTCCCCCCCTCCTGCTCTTCTCACAATTCACAAGCTGTATGAGATTACCAGTACAATTAAAGCCACGGAAAGAGGAAAAAACTGGGTATAAGGACTTGATAACCCTTTCAGGGTCATTTGCCAATAGGGAATGGGGGTCAGCAACAAATTCCAATTTTAGTGTCAGTGACAAGCAGTAATAATCAGAGGAACACAGGAAAGCAGATACGTGATCTGAAATAATCTATAACCAGAAGTGTTTATCTAGAAAAGCTACTCTCTGGCAAGATGTCTATCTTCTCCTTTTTGCATATATTTCTCTTTTGGAGAATAGTCCTTATCTAACATCTAACTTATTTTACAGTCCTAGTTTGGAAAGGTCTCACTGGTCACACGTACCTTTGCCTAGAAAGGAAGGCGTCTGATTACATATTTTTCTTAACTGGTGAGCAACTTGAGGAGAACAATGCAAGATATAATTATAGAGCTGCTTTCAAAGATGAAGATAAATTAAGCTGTTTCAGCCATGGGGATAAATGTTGAAAGGTTCATTGCCCACTGACTGGAGAAAGAAACCAGTTTGTGATCAAAAAGAAACCCAGTAGTAAGCTGCTGGGGATGGGCCTTAAGCATATTTGCTCAAAAACAGGGCTGGGATTTCGAAGGGCTGAGTGAAGAACATCTCTAGTTTTGATCAAACTCAACTTTGAACATGGAGAAGAGGATCTGAAATCAGATTCTGAGAGATCTGGCAGGTAGAATGGATATATGGTTCAGGCCTTCCTGTTCAGGGCTGTCCTATCTTTTTTTTGTTTGGTTGTTTTTTTTTTTTTAATTCAGTTTTATTTTTAGAGGCAATGAAGATTCTTCCAAGAAATCATTTGCATTCAAAAAATCAGTCCAGAAGTGCAAGTTGATTCAAGCTGCCTATAGGTAACAGGATTTTCTCTGATGACACACCAACACATAAAGTTTCTGGATATCTTCTGGCCAGATGTAGCACCAGACTGAGACAGAAGCTGGGAATAAAATCTCTGAGGTTTAGTTTATGGGAAAACATGGGGACTGTCAACTTTTTGTGAAAGCTTTTGTGGATTTACCCTAAGTGAGGTTGATCCTGAGCTTTGTGATTCTACAGTATTTCAGCTCTGAGGTTATTGTAAAATCTTGGCTTTCAATTCTGGTTTACCTATAACCCAGATATTTGACAAGGAGTTGAAAACAGAGATTCTAATGAACTGTAGACCCTTCTTTTGATTAATTTGTGCTGGAAATATAGTGAAATTAATTGTATTTTCTTCCCCTGCCTTTATGGAATTTCCCCTTACTGTCTTTGGCCATCGTTAGGAAGTGCACATTCATGTAATAATTTACAACCTACAACAAAACAAAAATAGGCATAAGAAAAAAAAAAAAAAAAAATTCTATTTTCCAGGAGATTTGGTCTTTTCCTCTAATCCATCCACTGTGCTTAATTTGCAATGGTTCTTAATTTAGGTCAGGCCAATTTGCTTACCTGTCCTAAATCTCCCCATCATTAAGCATTAAGATAGTAATGATAAATACTTATGTGTGAGGTACACTGATATGATGAATAAAGGTCCAGTGCTGTTCACTGAGCAGAATCCTGAAGATATAAGCAAGAAGGACACAAATTGTTTTCTAAAATCTTGTTTACTTCTGGTCAAGATAAGTGAGAAGAAATTGGGATATACACACCCAGCTCATCATTGACCTGAAAATATGTAGCAGCGAGGGGCAAAGGTACTGGGCTGTGTCAAAATAAACAACTGGATCACCATGAAGTCTTGGGCCCAAGCAGTCTGCTTGGCTGAGTCAGCTGTGTTTGTCTGTAGGTGAAGTGCCATTATATCACTTTGACTTTTACTATATTCTGTATTTCCAGTGATGGGTAAGCTCACTCTTTCCCCACAGGTTAATGATGCTGTAAACAAGAACATCGGAGGAATGGCCAGCTAACCAAAAGTCAAAATGCTGGTCCAAGTGAATTGTTCTAGAGAAGGATGAGACTTCAAGTTAAATCACAGGCCTGGCATAGGGCAGTGAGAAAGGGATTTGCATATAAAAGTTGTACAGCTGGTGCACGTGTAGGAAGAGAGAAACCTCAGTCAGCTCAGGCCAAGCACACAATCAAACCATCTCCTGGTGTGTGACTGAAGGCAAAATATTCAGGCACCTGAAGGAAAACTTACAGGTATTTGGGCAACAAAGGAAAAAAAAAACAAAAAAACAAAAAAACAAAAACAACAGTGGGTCAGTCAAAGTCCTTGCCATAGGACATTTGGACCATTCTGATGGTTATGATGTTTGATTTATGAAAACACCATGGGACTTTCCAAAGTGTTAAGAACTTAGTGAAACCCAGATGGCAAGATAGGGACTTTTTTCTATCTCTCTTTGTCAGCACTATACAGGGGTGTAAAAAGTTATATAGCCCCTAGATTTACTTCACATAGTCCTACCATAACTCATTTTTGTGTGGCTCTGACATGATGGCATGTCATCCTTAAAGTCACTGTGTGGAGGAGCATGCCTGGAGAAGTATATCCAGTTCTCCATGGTCTGAGGAGAGGTCTGCAGTTCTCACAGATGACAGTGTTTATCACTCTGCTTTTGGCACCTGGAAAAGCAGGACAGCAGGTGCCATCAGAGTTTTTTCATAAACTAATTGCTCTACCGTGTATTTCAAACAGCAACCATATTTTTAGTACATCTAAGGTCCATTAATAGCAACATGCTTAATGAAACCATTTCCATCATAATGTAACATTTGTTTTCTGTGTCATGGAAAGCAATATATTTGTGGTTTTTCATAGTGTTTTGGCCAAGGTCTCATCTGGTAACAATTGGCATCGTTTCATGGACTTCAGCAGAGCTTTGATGACTCACAGAGAATCTGGCCTCTAGTATGTGGATCTAACACTAGTGATAAATGCCTAATCCCATTTTTTGAGAGTTAACAAGTTTATTTATCCCCAGAACAAGAAAGACAACAGTCAGCAGATGAACAAAGTTCTTGAACATCAGTATTTCTCACAATATTTCTGCATTGCTGGACACAGATATGTCCCACCATGATTGAAGCTAGCTGGTTGGGAGCCATTCTGGTCAGCAAAGCAAACACAGATCTTAAGTGAACAACTGAAAAGCCTGGGGCATTAGCTCAAGCACAGCACCACACGTGTGCCATTTTTGAATGTCATGACAGATTCATGCTGAGGTTAATGTGCCATTCATTATAATTAAAGAATTCCTATTTATGCTTCTTACTTTGATTCTGGCTTTCAGTCATTAACGCTGTGGGTGACAGAAGTTCACTGCAGTTTCAGTGACTTCAGCTACTGTATCTTCATTGAAAGTGAAGGTGAAGAACTGTTGCTGAGGACAGTCTGACACTGCTCTTGTAGGACATATTAAAACAGTGCATAAAGACAACGATCAAGATCAATCTGGTTAGGTAAATCCACATAAACTTTCACTATATTTTATGGGCTCTGGAAAGTGTCCAGCCAGCTTCGACTGCAAGCAAAGGACGTCATATTTGTCTGTGTACCCTCAGTTATAAATGTCGAATGGAGGAAATTCAGTCACCACCTGCTTTCAAATTCTTGCCTTTCCAACAAAAAAAATCTGTCTGCTACACTGTGAAAGATAGCCTGAAGGCTGAAAGTCTCCAAACAGCAAAGTCCTGTTTTAAGAGCTGATGAGCACCTATCTTTGATAACTGTAGTTGTTCAGAAACTCTGAAAATCTGTTCTTGAGATGCTTGGGTATATCCTTATCCAAGAAATGAGAACTGCTTTGTTATCTTTGGTCCATTCTGTCCATGCCTCATCTGCAACCTACTGATGGAAGTCATGGGAGAAAAATGAATTGAAAGGCTATTTTCTGTCAATTCAGTAGGAAATATCACCACAGTAGGAAAATCACAGAATGGTTGAGGTGATTCTGTGATTTTCCTATTATGGTGATGCTCACCTGTAGGGTGAATATAGGATTTGAACATGCAGACCAGACTCCCACAAACCTTATATGCTTTTTCTTCAGGATGTGCTGTCCAGCCCAGTCTGTGACCACTGTTCCTTTCAGCTGCCATGCAGCAAGTCCCTGACCAGCCACTGTCTGACTTTATTTGAGGAGTTAATATCTGTGTTGAGAGATCTCCTTGAAAATCATCAGGATGCTAAAGATAGCCAACATCATGTAAATCAAACCTAAAGCAAATGTGCTGCTTCTCGCTGGCGAAGAGATGATCCACTGAGAAGATAGATCACCTTGCCTCCCTCTCTGAATTGTGAGACTACAGCAGCCATTTGTCCACCAGAAGGATGAAGACAGCAGGCTGCAGACCGACAGTGCTTAAAGACAGCAGTTTCACTATTTGACATGTTTGGCCATGGTAAGATTTATATCTCCAGTCAATGGGAATCTGAACCATGTGCAGCTACATCCTTCTTGCTGGTTTTCTAGGATGAGTCTGAGCATGAGGGCTTGGGGAAGCAAGGAGAGCAAACGGCCACAGGCTTTGAGTGAAAATAGCTGATTAGGACCATACAGGTAACATGTTCCTCAGAGGTAAAATGTGACCAATGCCACTGAAAAACTGCTGCTGTGTTGCAGAAAGCCTATTTTCACATATACAACTGAGGAGCAGAGAAGGTTGTAAAGTCTCAGGGGAATATGTTAAAACACATAAGTAACTCAGGTAACCTGCCAACTTCAGGGCAGCTTCAACTCTGACCTGACTCTTGTGCCAGGACTATGACTGAATCGCTTAGCATTGAAATGCATGCAACAGTAAATGGTATTTATGTAGGTGAAATGATCCTCCCAAGTCCGTGTTTGTCCCCTCTTTAAAGCAGAAGCTTCATCAGGTCATTATGGAAAGACAGAGGTGAGAAATGGAGGCCTCATCAGCTTCAGTTTGATCATCTGTGGGCACCTGAATTTGGATCCTTTATCCAGAGACAAACTAAAGCAACAGAGGATACGCAGTACAGGGCTTACATAGATGACCTTTTTCCCCAGCATGGCATAAAAGAGGAATACAGCTATTATAAAGATGTATGGACTGCTCAAAATCTTCAGGCTGACCACGAAGCTACTGACTGACCCCGTTGGCATGGTGTGGTTACATGAAGATGGTGACAGAGAACTCAGACTTGTTCTACCTCAATTTTGATACCTTTTAGAATTGCTTTGAAGCATTTGGACAAAAAGGAATAAACTACACTTAACAGTTTTTGATAAGCAACTCAGAGCTGAGCTGAGGGGCTTCTTACCCATGGATGTTGTAGATGTTTTCATGGGGTCAAGGAAGACTGATCAAATTCATGAAGGAATCTTACTAAGTACTTAGGGATCATGAGGCACGGATGGGTGGTGTGATATGCTTGACCTGTTTTTATACTTTTGGCTAAACAACTTCTCTTGCCATAGTTTGAGATAACATCCTGGTCTATATTGACTTTTGGTTCACTTCAGTGTGGTCATCCTTAATGCAGTTCCTCTCTGTTGTAAAAAACATACACATATGCTCTTTGCTAAGTGCTATACAGGGACAAGTGATTCTTTTCTATTCATGCAAGGCGATGAGATTGTTCTTGTTCCAGCTCCCAGAACATAAGGAAGGGCAAGCCCTTCCCTACCCATCCCTTGCTCCCACAGCTGCTTCTGTGGGTGGGAGAGGCAAACCACAGCTCCCTCTGGAAAAAGAGCACTGGAAACTCCCTGAATTGAAACTTTGCTTCCTTTCCCTGGCAACAAATTACTTGTGTACAGCCAAATCCCACACTTACCATTATAGGAACTTGGTATTTCATAAAGGCAAAAAAAAAGAGATTTCAAATGCTGCATCAGGACGACCTCTAGGCATGAGTTTGGTAGTTTTAGTTATGTTTATAAAAACAGTAACAATAGAAAGGATAAGAAAATGAACATCTTCATTTTCTCTTGTTTTTAATCCCAAACTCACCTTAAAGAAATATGTGATGCCATTGTGGCACCACATCAACCAGCTGTGATGTCACACAGTATGAAGGTTTCAGGCTTCATCTAGGGAATTCATAGGCAAGATGGCTTATGCCATCTGGACAAAGAAACCCATTTTTCCTGCAAAAATCCTTAGTGCTATACCAAAGCAAAGAGAATGTAGGTGTGCAAATTAATTATTTCTCTAGGGATTTTTTTTTTTTTTTATAAGGATTTTTTGTCATCAGACATCAAAAGCTCTTTCAGGGATGTTCAGGGGAGAAAAACTGAAGGTCCAAGAGCTTCAAGGGGCTCTGAGTTACATTTTTTGCAGAATGATTCAGTGCTATGCACAGGCATGCACAGTCAGTGAAATGCTGGATATTGCACCATTATTCCATTATCTTTTTTTGGGTGCACAGTAATAAGGACTTCAGACACGAATACGGTCATTTCAATGAAAATAGAAAGAACATGAGAAATCAAAGAGCATTTTAAAGTGTAAATATGCAGCCGTGGAATTATTAAAGGGATACAAATGCTGAAAAAAGAGAGAAGTTTATGAACTCCATGTTTAACGGGAGCGGGCTGGGAAAGAATTTAGCTGTCCTTCTAGAAAACAAAAATTAATTTGCTTTGGCCAAATTAAAATTAATTAAAATTATGCAATGTTGCCCTTGTGTTAATTTTAACGGTGAGGTTGTTGTGATTTAAGGCTACAATTAGTTCTAGTGTTTGAAAGAGAAGCACTGTAATCGAGACAGGACATTTTAATAATCCTGGTTATAAACATTTAATACATCATCTTTAGGGACTCACAAACACATTGTAATTAACTTTTACAACTGAAATAAATCAGATTGCATTAGCATATTGCAAAGGAAAAAAATCATTTGCATGATTGAAAACAGCTTCGGAAAATTATGTATAACAGGCTTCATGTAAACATCAATGCAGGCTAGTCTCAAACTTTTAGTAAGATTTTTTTTACGTTATTTTTAGAATAGTTAAAAAAGCACTCACATTTCTTTTTCCCCTGTTAAACCTCTCCCTGCATCACGAATGTCACTCACTCTACCTTGTACTTTTTCATACCAGTAATAAATGTGTACATGACCAAGGTCAACGAATAGCATAAAACACAAGATTAAGGTCCTGATCCTGCAACCACTTAAGACACGTGAGTAACTTTGCTCATGTAAAAGCTCCATTGACTGCATCGAGCCTGCTGATATGAATGAAGTTATGCTTAAGTGTCTTCAGCGTTATGGTCCTAATCATTCATCTCTACTTTTCACCAAAGAAAGCACAAACAAAATATACTGGGAAAAAAAAAAACCCAAAACAAAACAAAAAAACCCAAACAACATAAACAGGTTTTGAAATGCAAAATCACCAAAAGAAAAGGAGAAAAGATGAAAACATCCAAAGGCCAAGTAGGAAACTGGTTTCAGTTTATTTCATTTATTGCAGATGAAAAGGAAATGACTGACCTTTTGTCCAGACATCCAGATCCACCTGCTTCCAGGGAGCTTTGATACAGATTTGGGCTGTAATCATGTGAAAATTTGTGCTTGTAGTCATCATTCTAACCCTGGGTGTTAATCTGGACAAAACCTGTGTTAATCTGAGCTCAGAAGTTCCAACAGTAACAATAAAAATTTTGGGGAAGTTCTGTATGGTATTTCCCGATTTAAGATTGTTGTTAGATAATACAAGATCAAAGTAGCTTATTAAAACCCAAGTAAACAACAACAAAAAAGGAAAAACATCTCTTATAGAAGTCTGTAAATTTAAACCCCACTAGGTGAATTTGAATTTTCATTCTTGAGAGTGGTCTGTAATTTGATCTAAGCCTGTGATGACTGTTTAAGAGATATTTCAGATAGTCATGTCTGAACTTGAAAATGGGTATAAATGCATACTTCTTTGAAAATGTAGCCAGCTCTGGAGATAGTGGTGTAAAAGTGGGTGTTGGTCATTCTAACACTTGCCCATGAAGCAAGACTAGAGGCAGAGAAAAGAAGAAAGGGGAAATGGACAACTTCAGTTGAAAATTAAGATATGAGATTGAAAAAAAAGAGGTTAAAGGTGAGGAAGTTTGAAGTGAGAGAATAGGGGGAAGATGCTCCTGTGAGACAAGTTTCCGATTAATCCATAAAAAAAAAAAAATGTAGGGAGAGTTTAAAAAATTGAATAAGAAGAGATCTCAGGTTCTGAAGAACCTGGAAAGGTTTGTACTGACAAGGTCTTCAGGTTGGTCCACTGATAATGGAGTTCAGTCCTTACAGGTTTAACATTACTTTTGTCTTTCATTGAGAAAGTCCTGAATTTCATTTTCATTAGCTGAAGTATCTGGTGACCTCTTAACAGATTTCTCACTCTCTGTTTATTTTTTTTTTTTTGTTATGTGGAACTGAGAAGTTGTGGAATTATTTCAGGAATAAAGAGGGGAAATGAAATGAACAAAACTTTTTTTTTTTTTTTTTTTTTTTTTTTTTCCCCAAAGACCAGGGGGAGAAAGCTTTTTCTCCTGAGGTCACAGTGTATTGATTCAAAGGAGCAGTAAGTTAATTAACACGAGTAGTGAATCCTCCTGCATAATTAACAAGACATTTACCTAAAATCAATAATCTAATTGCCACACCTACCGTACATGGGGGACAGTGTTTATCCTATTGAGAAAGACTCATTTATATCTGTATGTTAACATGGTGATTCGTGGTTTGTTTAAGAGCCTAACCTGATCTGTAAAGTGATAATTTATTGAACGATCAATTAAACTTTTTAACCTTGCAAATATAAACAGGTAATGAATAGCCACAAACCTATTTCCATATGAAAGTTCACACATCACAGGGATTTTCATGCAGTTCAGATTATTTTTCATCATTCCACGTTGAGACTTAGTGGAGAAGAATGCAAGAGGAAAAATTTCTCTCTGAGAGGCATTCAGCAGCCTTCCTGGATTTTGGTCCTGTGTTTATATTCCTTAATTTCAGGCTGGTCTTGAAGTACTCTGCCAACTTCCCTGTCCCTGATGGCTGAAAAGAAGGAACTGGGGGATATGGAAGATTCTTTCCTGGGGAAAACAAATTGTGTCATCAAGGAAAGGTGACCTCCAAACCACCAGAAGACCTAGAGCTGGGCAGAGGTAGGAAACCCCAAAGCAGCTATAGAATTGCTCTTATGCACTGAAAGGACCTCCCAGAAGACCAGCACACTGTAGCTCCACCATCATGTGTTTTCAGTCTCACCACCTTGTGATAAGGAGCAGGAAGGGAGGCAACTGAGAGTAGGTGGATGGGAGGTTTACACTACCAGAGAATTGCTTTGCATTGAGGATGACAGCTGGCATCCCTATCTGAAAGGTTGGGTCCAGTGAAAGCTGTTAAAATCTGGAGCCTGAAATTGTTTAGACTCCTTTTAAAAGTCCTGTCTTTCATCTTGCAAGTGCAAAATTGGACTTGAAGATATCCCAAGAACTAATTTTCTTCTGCGTTTTCAAGTATACGTCCCAGCTTGTGTTAAAATGGCATGGGGCCCAGCACTGAGGTGTCAGATTGTTTGAAATGATATTTTTCATTTTGGCATGTTGATGTTTTCTAGTCTTACTCAGATTTTGATGGTGTGGAGAAATAGAAGACAAAATAAAAAAAGCGAACTTAATGGTTTTCAAATCTTATCTCCAGAATAGCAATGCTGCTTCTCCAGAAAGGGGTTCTGGATTTGGTTTGAAGCCATGTTTTTTCTAGACTATCTTGCAACATCCAAACCAGTTCTTTGATCTGTACCAAGAAATCACTGGGATAATTCAACACACCAGTAACATAAGTAATCAAAAATCCATAGCACCTAATAATTCCTGCTAAAATGCGTATAAGAATATATAAATTGAGCAATAAATCTATCTTTGAATTCTTGGATCCTCTTGGCGTTTACAGGCACTGCTGCGAAAGAGAGATTTGGACCTGTCAGTCACCACGAATTTTCCTATCCTAAGTAGTATCTTAAAGCCATGCACCATGGCTTAGCAGAAGTCTTGGAGGTACCAACTCTCGAAATCCGAGGTCATGTGTGAAAGCAAAAATTGAATAAATCTAGTTAAACTAAAATACCTTAAACTTCCCTGTCAGTAGCTAGGGTTTGGGAATGAATTTTTTTACTTCAATACATTTCAGTAAAATTGGGGCTGATTCAATTAAATTTGTCACAAGATTGAAAAGAGCAACTTGACTGTAGGTGCAGTAGACAGGGACCAAAATGCTGTGTGACTTTTCAGTTTGACAATGCCCCACTGCTGATGTCTTACCTGAACTGGAGAGTTTTGTGTGTTAATGAAATCATCTGGTGATTAGGTGAGGAAAAACAATGAGGGCTGGATGATTTAGTTACACATAACAATAGTTTTCATTATTAGTAGGCCTGCTACATAAACTCAGATAACAATGAAGTGTGAAATATAATGTTCTTAAAATTGATTTTTCGGTAAGATCGTCTCTGTCTTAAAAGCCACCACCTTTGCTGGAGCAACTCTTTGGTAATTTTTACATATTTCATTCCTTCTTTTTCATCTCTCTTAAATCCCTCAACTGTAGTTTTATGAATTGAGGAATTTAAAAATTTGGAATAACTTTCCTCTCCCTCCCCCCAGTTCTGGCTATTTTAACTCTCTTACTGCTATCAGGGACCTTGATTTATTGTCTGTTTTTTATGATGTACACTAAACAGAAAGTTCCTATGGTCTGTAGCCCATCTGCTCACTCAGTTGGCTTGCAGCTGAATGAGTGTCTTTGATAAAAAGTGACATTTTGGAATATCAGTAGAATGAAATGATACAGGTAGAAAAGACACAGCAATAGGTGAGTAGTCATGGTGAGTGGCTGAAGCACAAGACCACAGTCCAAGGTATTTTTCTGATAGATCAGCCTCAGGGGTTATGTGATTTCAGTCTCATTTTCAGACAGATTTTCTGGAGTATTCATGAATTTTTAATCCCTCAATTTGATGGAGTCCTACAAAGATTTCAGCAGAAACGTGCAAGTAAGCAAACAAAAATATGAATGCAGTAAAAAGCCTGTTATTCTTTTCCCTAATTTTGAAGTACCTCAGTTTCCCCACCTGTATGCTGGGAGATAGCAGTGCTGTTCATCTGTTATGTGTAACACGCAGTTACTTATGGACCAGATTTTTCAGAAGTGCTGTGAACTTTCCCTTCACACCCTTGTCACTGGGTTAAACGCATTTTGTTAGGTCAGCCCTTTCTTCTCAGGAGCTGTAAAGCTTTTTGGGGTTTTAGTATCTACGTATCATCAAGACGATATAGCAATTTTTAGACTGGAAAAGCATGGCTGTGATTAACCACCTTACATAACGGTGATTTTTGTGAATCACACCAGGGCTGGGATTCACCTGCGTTTTCATCAGAAGATTTACCCGAATTTGGTGAAGTCACATCATGAAAGGTGTAGCACTGGAAAACCTCAAAAGCGGCTTGATGTTGCCATAATTTCAGTGTAACTGCATGGACACTGCAAGACAACCATGCAAGGAAAAGATCTGGATTTTCTTATCTGGGGGGTAGGAGGGGCTCCTGCATAAGTGTCAAGTAATTATATGTGATTATATCCCTCCTTGTATTATCAATGATATATGCTCTTCCTAATGATCTACATATTATCAGCATTTCCTCTTAGCCCCCTCATATGTTTACTCCTTGTTTTATCTTTAACCCCTTGTGGATTCCTCTCCCTCTCCTGGCTTACTATCCTCACCCCACTGACCCCCATGACAAGAGTGGAGTTGGGTTAGTTGGACTTTGTATGTACACCAAAAAAAGGAAAAGAAATCCCAGCTAATGTTTTCAAATTAGCACAGCTCCAACTCTGGAGATTCTCATTAGTTGTTGGCTGAGATTTATCAGCTCTCATTTGCCTAATATGGAGCCTAACTTTAGGCGCCTGGCCCTTTCGGTAGGGGGTAAGAGAGAATAGGAAGGGGTCTTTTGTCATTGCCATGTGGGCTCACTAATTTGCTCTGCCTAATAAAATTACAAATGAACACAGCTTTGCTCATGTTGCCTTTATAGGTTATAATAACCTTGGTACCCCATAACCTCCCGCTAGCTGAATTAATCAGATCATATTAATATTTCTTCTTACTTTCTTTTAACTGGTTCTTCTCTTAATTAAAGGGGCCAAAGATGTAAACAGGGTAGGTGACTAGAAACATGGCGTCAGGTTATAAACAAGGCTCATTAAAAAGATGGATGTGCCAGCAGGCTGTGAAAATTGCTTACTCCGCAAGTGTACGTTTTGTAATTTCCTGACGACTAAAAGGACTAATACCAGATCCTGCTTTGCTTCCCTAGCCCCCACCCTTTTCTTTTTAAAGCATGTATAAAAGATGATAATTTTTGTAAGCTGGGGGAACACAGAAGAGTTCATTCATCAGCTGGGATAAAGGCCATTTGTATTGTAAGACTTTTTGCCCCTCCAAAAGATCAGGATGCAAAATGGGGTGTTATTATAACAACAATAAGTGAAAGAAATCAATCTGAAAACAAGATTTTGGAAGGGGTGGGGAATACTAGCCAGAAAACAGGTGTATTGTTAATATTAAATCTATTTTTATTATAATTAATATTAAAACTTTATTCAGGTGTTGTGAATTTCCAGAGCTGAAATCAAAAGTGAATATTTCTGTGCACAGCTTTGAGTTGGCAGGATCTGCACTAACAGAGACAAGCGATGTGTGCTGTTCATGCTTGCAACAGCCTCCCCAAGCACATGTATGCTTCTACTGTCTTCCAGACAGAAAGCTATGGTACCTGCTAGAGTTGGTAGGAGAATCCACTAATTGATATTTTTTAAGTTATATGTGAACTTCATATGAAAAGACTATCTAGTTATCTTACATAAATAATTTATGTTTTCACTCATTAGTAACTTCAGTCCCTTAATATTGAAACTTGGCCTTGTAATATGTGATATTAAATTCAGCTCCAGTACAATAACCACTGAATAAACCAATGCACAGTTTTCTCTCTTTCAGTGATTATTAGTAGGAGAGCCCAAACCCCTGATTTTTCTATCTCCCTTTATCCCTTCTTGAGAAGAAGGAAAGTCATTCTGACAGGATGATGCACAGCATGACCAGGAAAGACCTCTCTCCTTCATGAATAAATTAGAGATGAAAGTTTCACTGATCCCCTTGCATTTTTATGGAGGGACCTCATCCTAATTTACCTAAATGCTTTGAACAAAACGAAAGAAAAATGTAAGCGGTGAAGGTGAAAAGGTTAAAATCTGTGTTTAAATAGAAGGGCATTTTAACAAGAAGGCTATGTGGGCTACCTGCATGTGATTGGGGTATCTTATCTTATTTTTAAGTTTAAGCATTTGAGTGGATAAATCACAACACATTGTGATTCTTTTCTGCCCACTAATACTCAGTTTTTGCATTATAAAGCCTCTGTGACTGTGTTCATTCCACACCTACAAGTGCCTACTCTGAATTTGATTAATATCAGTGAATGTTTTATAGTATTAGGTGAAATATTATTACTATTATTATTGATAATAATAATAAAGAATAATAAAAATATGAAAAGTCTGTGATTCATTAGCTTCATTTGAACTATACAACAATAGATTTCAGACTTTAGGGTGTTTGTTATTTAAAATTCCTATAGATTTAGAAAGAAGGAATTGCCTTTTCTGTAGGTGATTTTAAAGTCTATGGAATTGTGTACATGTTTTTAATCCAAAGTGGAGAATTCTACAAGTTACTTAAACTAGATCTTTAGAAAAACATTCATTCCCTGAAGTTGTTCAGGTATACTTCCGGAGAAGTACTTTAAAATCCTGTGAAAGCTAACAGTTTCATCCCTATTATATTCTCCAGCAGTTTCCTTATAAGCTAATATATTTTTATGAGTATCACTTAGGAATAATTAAAATTTAAAAAAAAGACACTTTCATTTTCACATCAGTTGTTATAGTCTTACTCAGAAGTTTAATGTCTTTGGAAGATGTTCTTCCAAGCCCAGGTGTACTTTTTTCAGTTTAGTGTCTTCTTTGCCAGTGGAGCTTTAAGCTGGGTTCTAATTCCACAGGGCAGAGGAAGTTGGACATTTGTCTGGGAATTACAGGTTTTGTTGTGGTTCAAAGCCTTCTAGATGCTTATTAAAAAAAGAAAATAGTCACTTGGTATTTTTTCAGGGCTCCAAAGCCATTTTGTCTACCCTGTGTGTGAGAAAACCACCTGCACACAGATTCAGGGCACAAGTGAAGAATCTATTCTCCAAAATACTCCAGGATTTAAGAGATAGGACCAACACTGGACCACTTGTTGAGGATGTAAAATCTGTCAATTTAAATGGATCTATTTCTGTGTTGCTCTTGATGTTTTATCTCTTTAAGAACAAAAATTCCAATCTCAGCTAAGGTTTCCAAACAGTATAGGCAAATTGCAATTTTCCAGTGACCGCAGAGAGGGCTCCTGCCATGGTGGAGGCGGGTCATGGTCATACCCAGTCTGATGTGGGGACTTATGAGGTGTCTGATCATTGTCGTCCAGTTGTCCTGCTTGTCTCAAACTAAATGCCTAATACTTAGACAGCTACATCTGGGCCACAGGAGTTCTGGTCTACAAGCCAGATGCTGTAATTTATCCTGTCACTAAAACCAGCCCTGGATAAAGCCTGACGTGTTCAAGGTCCATCATAATTTCAAAAATTCCAAAACCACCTTAATTTGTAGAGTAGGTTCAGTTTCAGATTTCTAAGCCATCCTATGTTTCTAGAAAAGGAAGTCTGCATTTCAGATCACCTGAAAAGCCAGTTCAGCTCCCTCAAAACCTGTGGAAGGTTTATGTCTAAACTAAATTTCACAGTTTGAACTAAAATGATGGATATTATATTAAAACACAAAGCAAATCATGACGTAGGTTCAAACATTTTGGAAAGAAAAGGTACAGTTTAATGCAAAGTCACGGTTACATCTGTAGATGTGGCATTGCATTATGAATTAGAATGCAATTTTCCTCCCAGTTTGACCCATCAAATGTGTGTTAAGACCTCAAAAAGCCCATTAACCCTTTGTGTGCCTTGGTTTCCCTACCTGTAAACTCATGAAAGCACTGATTATTTGTCTTCGTATTACATTTGGACATCTATTTATGGCAAAAGTTGTTTATATATGGTGAGGGACTCTTGCCTTTTCTTTGCTTCCTCAGCTTTTCTCAGAGAAATACGTCTCAGTTTTGATTCTGCCAGCTTCAAAGAAAACATTGCAAAAATAATGAGAGGGGAGAGAGTGAGAAAAGTTCTTTGGTTTATTTTTTTGTTGTAAAAAGGATTGAGCAGTTCCAAAAGCTTCAACCCTTCAAGTGTCTTTTTTAATTGGGGTCACTGTTGATACAATGAGGCAGAAAACACATCCTGGTAAATACGGCCTGCAAGCCGAGCTGTAGTAACACACCCGTACGTGTACATCAATTAGATGTATGCATTTCTGTGAAAGATAAACACCCCCCTTCCCAAGGACGCTGGCCAGGCCACGTGTGTGCGTGTGTGTGTGCTTTTTGAAGGCTGACAAGGCACCTCTGCCATTTCCTCGTTTTGAGGCCTGCCCACGGACCCTCGCACCGCCCCCCCCCGCCGAAATGTTATTCTGTCGTGAGCCCTTCTTCGGTCAGGATGTTACTTCATTTCCACCTTTTGTCTCAGGTTGAATGTGAATGATGCTCTTTCAGCAATATACGGTCGCTCAAGCTCCCTGCTGCAGCCTTACATAAATATACAACACCCGTCTCAGCCTATAACTCACTTCAGGCCTGGAAAAATAGTGACTTCCTTTATTGGCCAGATTCTTTCACAATTCCCAACAGCTGTATGTTTTCACCTCCGAGGATCCTTATCTTCAAGTTTCCATTTGTCTCAGCACTATTCCAGTGGATTGCCAATAAAAATGATTCCCATTTTTATAACCCCTGAGAATGCAGGGAGCAGGCTTTCCAGAAAAACTTATTTTTTAGCAGGGAAAAAAAAAAAAAAAAAAAAAAAAAAGGCTCCCCGCAACTTACCAGAAGGCAGGATTTAGCCTTCACAGAAATATTTGAAAGTGTGAAACTTCCCGAGCAATCATCACGACTCTGCAGAGATGGGAACGGAGACTTCCAGCAATCTCTAACGCCGTTCAATCAAGGACTCTTAATTCTCCGTTTGAGCAAGAGGAACGGCTCCAAATGGAACATTTATTAACACATGCGCCTCACACACACAAAGAGAGCTATATTTACAAAGAATTAAACTTGAGAGCATGAAATAGCCTTGTAACCATATGACAAAGATACACTTAAAGAGATGTAAACACTAGGTGCAGGGAAATTTGCCAGGTTAGAGTCAGCTGTATCACTCTGTTTTATTACTATACAACTGTTTACTGAGAAAAGACAGATGATTGCTGATATACTCTGTGTGTTATCATAAGGGCTTGCTTGGGAGCTCTTTGTGACTGACAATTGCTACAGCCCTATGCAAAAACCTGGCCTGGGGAGTTGTTTTTCTTTTAATTCTTCTCTGTCCATCATTCCAAAGCATTAACAATTCTTTTAGAAAAGCAAACTGGCAAAGCATCCTGAGTGTTTTGTATCACTCCCGTGAGACAGTCACTAAAGAAGTTTAAATCATTCTTTCTTTTTCTTACAGGGTTATTGGGTTTGGTTCTTCCAAGGATAAATCTTTTAAAGCCTCTCCCTTGTTTGGGCTATGTAAGTCCCAGGTTCAGGCACCCCTTCCCTGCTCTAGTCTTGCAGAAAACACTGTAAAATATCTTTATAGTAGTTCTCAACTCCAATTCATCTGCCTAGAGCTCCTAGCAGTGGCTGCCGAGGGGAGATGGTATTCCTGGAGGTGTGTAAAACTGCCATCAGTTTGTGCTAGAATGGGTTTGAAGGAACCCGAAAGAGAAGCCAATGCAGCACATGTGCCTCTTTCATCTGTTTCATCTCCATGACTAAGAAAAGGAGTTCCAGGTACCTGAGAGGGCAGGTTTAGAGCATATTATGCTTTCTTTATCCTTGGTGAGGTCAGTGCCAGGACTGCATTGCGAGACAGCCTTCAGCAGTGTTCTTTTTTGCTTCCAGGAGCAGGTTCCTGAACCAGGGCTGGAGAGCGGGAGGGGGCAGGAGATGAGGAGGGAAGAGCTATGCAGGCAGGTATAGCCATCCCCCCACCTCCACCACTGCAGACATCTGCACAGCAGGGAATTCAAGCCCCAGTTCATCCCACTTCACTTCAGATACCTGAAGCACTTAAGTTATGAACCAAATCACTCTAGGCTTCCTCTGTGGTCAACGGAGAGCGTGAGAGGGATGTTCAGAAGGGCTGAATCATCCCTTAGGGTCTCTTCTAGCTGGGATGAATCCAGGCCCTGCTATCTGCTGTCACTGAACCAGAAACCCGCCATCACCTCCCCCTTTTTACCATCTCTTTTCTCTGGCTTGTGACAAAAATTTTGGCCTGCTCTTAGGTTCAAGTATTTTGCTGTGTCTCTCCCAGGGAGAGAAGGGGAAGGGTTCTTTCCTTATGGGTTCCTGATCTAAATGAATTATTGCAAGGCACTTTTTTTTTAAAGCCTTGGAAAGGGGATTTGAAGCTATTGTATTTATCTGACCGTTATGAGCACTGTAAAACATGCTGTTTCACATTGTAACATAAGCTCTTTTTTAAAGTATGCCCAGAGTATTTGTAATTGTTATCAGGCCCAGATGTATCCGAGTGTCAGCATGAAGCACTGAGAGTTGGCTCAGATGTACAGAATGTAATTAGCTCAAAGCCCTGTGCGCTTAGTTTGTAGTGGAAGCACAGACTGATAATAAAACCAAAAAAAATGAAAGTGGCAAAGGTTAAAATCTATTGTTCACAGTGCTAAAGCTGTTCTGGGGGAAGCCAGTGCCGGCTGCTGCAGTGCCGGAGTGCTCAGACTCCAAACGAGATCAGAAGTGAGCCAGTGACAAAGGTTAGTTCAAAATAGGTGATGATAGACTAACATTAAATTGACATTATTCTCACAATAGTGGCCCAGACATTTGGTCTATCCAGTCTAGTATCCTGCCTCTGACTTGAGCCAATCCCTCATGTGTCCAGAGGAAGAATAGCATATGATCCACACACCCACTTCCCACTGAGCTTCCAGTGACTTGTGAAATCCCAGATGTGGTGGGAGTGTAGTGATGGTACAAATGGTTCCTGAACTGCATGGGAACCATCTATTCACTTATGTACTCATCTACATGGCTGCCAACCTGCTTAGTTTGGGAGGTTTTTTTGTGTGTTGTTTTTATCCAGGACAAATCTGATTTTCTGATAGACACTGAGAACATATGAACATCCCTCATCTCCACCTACTGCTGCCCTCTACTGAGTGGGAGTAGAAACTCGTGTCCAGGTTTCCTGAGCCCATTGCTGCCTAAATTAAAGTCTTCTCTTGCTTGAGTGACTTTGAAGCAGGTGGATTTGATCTCTATCCCTACAGCCACTATGACATTTCCAAATGCTGCTGTGTGTGCTGTGGTGACAAGCATGACTTCCAAGGTGGCTACCAGCTCATTAAAATACAGACACTTTCTGGGTTGATTGTTGTTAAGGAGACAAATCTTAGCACTTGCAAAAAGCTCTGATAGTTACAGTGGTCTGAACTGATATAATGCATAGAGATGTGGGTGTATTTAAATTTAGATGTGTACACTTGCATCACATTCACAAATGCAATAAACAATATCTAATAACATTAATAAGGCACAGGCACATACTAGTTCACAACAGGAAATTCAAATCTGAGGGTGACACGCTGATCTCAACACCCTCTGTTTAGAAAAAATAAGTCAGAACAGCTTGAGTGAAGGACAGAGTGTCACAGCCTTAACTTGAACATTTCCTGGCTTTTGTTGGTTTGTTTCACAGCCTTCACATTCCTTAAACATAGGTTTGTTTGATTTTAATTTCCTTTTCTTGGTTAAAAGAATGAAGAAACATGTTTGAGGGGTGCCCTGAGTGTGATTTCTTTTCACAGCCACAGCTGAAATTTCCTATGTTTGTTTTTTCTTTTACGATGTTTAGTGTTAAAGACGAACTTCTGGGGAGGTGATGCAGCCAGCGACAAAGCGTGTGTTTTGAGACAAGAAGGACTGTCTCAGGGCTATGCTGGTCATCCAGCATGTGATGGATTTTGGTTCAAGTTGTTTGGTGCCTTGGTCAAGCTGTTGCATCTTAGGCTTTGCGTGTGGTTTGTGCTGTTACAGTGTCTAATTTTGAAGCATTTGTTTTGCGTGTGGTTAATAAAAATAACAACACAGGTAAACCCATCTGTTTGAGCCACATGAGAGAAGGGTCGGCTTGACTTGGTCAGCTTGAAAGCAAGTCCAGTTACCTGCATTTCTTTTACAATTTTCACAATGAAGTGCACAAGTGCAGCTGTCTTTTCTGGAGCTTGACAACCTTAGACCTCGCTTCACAATTCAGATCCACCATCCACAGCCCTTTCCCATTCTCATATCATATGATAATATCGCACAAATAAAAATTCTGCTAAGTGAGATCCTTTTTTTTTCACTTTCAAATTGCTGTTATCACCCCACTTTATCACTCCTACTTACATATTTTCTCTAAAAGGATTCCTACAGAGGTACAAGAGGCCTGGCCATTGTCCTCTTCGTATTTTCTCATGTAGAGCTACCTCTTGCAACTTCATTTCAAGGATTCATCTTACCTCCATGATGCTGTTTTTGTTGTGACTCCTCTAATCCAATTGCAGAGGGATCGTTCACTCAGTTTCTCTGGATTATAAAAAGAGACCCAGAAAGCTAAGAAAGGATTGCAGAGCCATCAAGATATGGGCATGATATAAAGGAGGGAGAGAAGTGGAGGGAAATTTCCAGTGGCATTGCCTCCTCTCATTGGTGCTCATGAGGGGCATAGTTTCTGAAAGACTCTTAGTCCAGAGCCTGGATGCAAAGCCCAGTGAAGGTTATAAAACTGCATTAATGGGTGCAGTAAAATAGGTCTACAGGATGCTCCAAATGGGTTATCTGTAACAGTGAAATAGCACAAGGGCAGAGATGAGGGGAAAATGGCAGCTTTGAAATGACTTCAAGAGCTTCTCAGAAAGGGAATTCTTCCCACCCAGTCTGTTCCCTCTCTCCTGGGATTTTTGCAGGCTCACACCTCCAATTACTCATTAATTTTTTCCCCTCTAGCCTCAGTTCTGCAAAGTCAACATGGCTTATGAAAATCAAGTTGTATTCTGTATACTTAATACATCATCTCTACGAATAATCATTTTGGAATCTGAACTTGTTTCTGTTATCTGGCTCAGCTTGACAATGATTTATGAAGCAGAAAACAAGACAGCTTCATTTTCATAAAGCAGCCTGAACCTTCTGGACAAGGAAGAGCTCTGAAAGTTGTTTTGACTAGTAAACTGAAACAAACATGACACAAAAGTCAATACAACTGCAACATCAGCCTCTCATTTTACAAAGTAACTTTCCTCGGCTAGAGCAATCTGACAGTCAAAATGTTGTGATATTCGATAACATTCTGCATCTTCACTAATTACAACTGCAGGGTACTTGCCGTGATGGACATTTTAGATGCAAACGAAATACATGGCAGCCATTCACAAAGCATGGCTGGTTAGCTGTTAAAAGGACACTGTCATCGCATTTGGTTTATATTTTATTCCTGTGGATAGACATAATACATATTATATTTGAACATTAATCTGGATTTATATTAGCTCTCTGAAAATATAAACTGAGTTATGTGAATCTGTGCATGTTTATTTAGCAATGTGTGTGTTGAAATACATGTGATTGATTCTTTGGAATTTCATTCTATATTCACTGCCGTTATGCAATACTGAGAAACTTGAAGATGCAATGCCCATGAAGATCTTAGAAAAAGTCCTAGAATTTTAGTTCAAGTGGACTCTCCATCCGTCACTAGCAATTTAAAACATATGTCACACACTAGAGACAATGTAGGTATATATATGTGTGTATATATATATACTGCTTAGCTTATTGCATCTCCTTTTAATGTGTAATAAGTAATATAGATAGTACAAATGTTTCCATATTAGATTAAATTTTTTTGAGCCTTTTCTTAATGATTTATAAAACAAACCAACAAAGTAAGCATGCTGGAAAACATTATGAAATGAGGCAAACTGAAAATTTTTGAGTTATTTAAAGTGTCAGTAGAAAAGATTTATTTTATATTATGTCTATACAGACACCTAGAAAGTAAAGATGGTCTATCCACTAATATTATGCAGACCTAGTTTAAATATTTTGAAGTATATTTTGGAGCAGGTTTTGTTAAACTGATGTTAACTGCCTAGATTGTTATTATTGGTATAGGTAATGCTTTAGATAAAGATATTATAGTTTTTATTTGATGGTATCCAAAGTTTGCCTCTCATCTAAGTGAAACTGGGGCTAAACTGATCTAAATTTTATAACAATATATTTATAAATCAGAACCATTATTGTTGAGGAAAATCTATTAAAGAATATGGTCAATCAATTTTATGCCAAAAGCATTTGTTTCAGCTTTTTTTGAAATCAACTGTCAGTGGACCCCTAAACAGAGCTTAGAAGATACTGCTGCATATTGCAACCCTTGAGAAAGAGTGCAACAACAAGGAGTTGCTTATTTATTAATCTACTTGCTTTATCATGAGAAAGGCTTCCAAGAAAGCAAAGCTGAGCTGTGCAAGGCCTTTTCTCTGTTCTCACCAGAGCAATCAAGAGTAGCCCCACTTTAAATCCATATGCCTGCATGGTCAGAAACAAGTCCAGAATTGCTCTTTGCCCTATCCATCTGTTTCCCTAGAGAACTTCTTACTCGTATTCTCTAGCTGTGAGCTTGCACGTAGCTGTACTGATTTTTACAACGCATGGTTCATGGTGCAATCTCAGGTACGGGGACCTGTGTACTCACAAGCACTGCAATAGTTGTGCGAGCTGGCAGAGGACACGTGCATAACTCTGACGAGCTGGCAGGGCACTGTCTCTGCTGTGTTCCTGGGGTATATCTTCACTTCCCTTCCTCCCTCCCAAATGTGATTTTTTTCCTGCCCCTTCTTTCTTCAGATCAGTAAAACCAAGAGCATGGGACACCTGGAGAATATTTGCTTTCTGAAGCTTTACAGTTAAGTCAGTCAAATGTGGGCTAAAAAGCACTGATGGTTTGGTCCCCACATCAGTACGGAAGTAGATTGTGTACTTGACTTTAACAGTCTTCCAAGATATAAAGCCATTTGACTGAGGTCATACTTAAGATAATAAAACTCTCTTTGATGAGGTTCATTTACATATTTGTTTTCCTTGCCTGAGCCCATTTTTTTGTATAGATTTAGTGCAGTTGTTTACAATGCTGGAATTTTTATGATTAAGGTCATACATGAGAATATTTACAACGTCAGGAATAAACACGGCTCCTATTTAAGAAGCATATCCTGTTCCCAAATGAGATCCAAGCCCTGCTTATAATGTCATGCATTTGCAGAGCACTTAATAAATGTTTATTTTCAAATACAATTATAAACAATTCTTGCATTGTTGTGGTAGGACGTGGACTTTACATCTCTTGACATTAGCACAGTAGATATCCATTAGGCAATATATGCCTCTTTTAGAGGTAGTTTGACCTCCAACCCTGTCTGCAGAGGGCAACCCCTTGCTTTGTGACACCCTGGCCTGCAAACGATGCTTTAACTCATATCTCTAAGGGTCCAAGGAAACGCTCTAAATAAATAAATGCATGCATACATTTCTTGGATATTTAAAATAAATTAAAGTTAGCATACAAGCTTCAGGCCACCATTACCTGCCGAGAATGATGAATTTTGGGGTGATGGGGCATGCGGTCAGTTGAAACAGCAGCAGCATCACAAATATTTTCAGAAAAGTAACGAAGAGCTTGGGTTTGTTTTGTTTTTCTTTCCGGCTCATGGCCCTTGCCCCTTTGTATGAAATCCACAGACATTCTGGCAACAGACCTCTCTTGTTGGAGGGGCAGAGAAGAAAAAAAGAACCACCAGAAAAAACAATGAGGAGATGTAACATGTGCACTGTAATTAGATGAGGAAGCCATTAATTATGTTGTTTCCAATATCCTCTAAAAGGGTTGCCCACCCCTAACTACATATTTATACATATTTACTTGTTAATCAATAAAGGAAAATGGCTACATTATTTTGATTAAAACATCAACCAAATGTGTGGCAATAAAATCAAATTTCAGGGGGGAAGGTAAAAAAAGAAAGAAAGAGAGAGAGAATGAGAGAGATAGCTATGTATGCCTTCCTCCAGACCATGATATATGATATTTTCAGGCTGCTAGGAGAGCAGACACATTAAGAAAATAGTGCTAATGATATTAAAGTACTTTACAAGGCTTGTTACTAAGCGCTGACAAACCTGTCAAGTGTATAATGTAGGAGGCTATTGTAGCGTTCTCAGAAAACCATACCTCTGCCCCATTTCAGTGCAATCTCCTAATAATGGAGCTGCTATAAATTCTAGCCAGCAATGGGACAGACTCCTGGCTTCTCACCCCAATGTGAAGACATGATAAATATAAAAGAAAATGGCTGTCAGTTTTGGCGCCCGAACCTTATTACAAAGTCTTAATCTTACTGGCCTCAGCACCTTTTATCACCGCCTTGTTATGAGCTGATGGCTTTTTTATTTGCTGGGAGATGGAGGATGTGTCATTTGATGTCCTTTTATGTAGCCACTGCTCTGTCCTCTTGTGGAAAAAAAAATTCTTTTTTTATATGTTTATTACAGAAACCGATTAAATGCAAAGGCTCATGCTGTGTTTGGTGCAAGCATCTTCCTGGCTGATTTTTGCAGAAGCTTGGATTAGATAGTCATATGCAGCGTTATTAAGAATATGGGCACAATGGAGTGTTATTTTTATTTTCTGACTCCTGGAGTGTTGGCAGTGTTGGTGGTGTTATTATTTATTATTATTTATTGTTTTGTTTTCCGTATGGATTTTTCCCTCTTGCCAAGGTCAGAAAGAAACCGTAAGTCCTGGCTCATTCTCTTTCACTCTTCCCCCCCCACCGCCTTTCCTCTTTGCAAGTGTCAGCCACAAAGATGATGGGCCCGTAAACAAAGTTTGACTCAAAACTCAGCTCAGGTTCAATCAGTTTGAACTTTAAGATGAGATATCTCACAATTATCTAAATATTATTCCTAAACCTCACAGCTGACTTCCTGTCTTCTTCGTTTATGGCAAACAAAAGACTGAACTCCACTTGAAACAATGACCCTGTCAGAGCCCTTATCCCCCCAAGAACTGCAGCAAAGTGCCAGCATCAGGTACTTAACTCAAGATGACATTGATGGGTTGCTTTCAAGCTGTGGCCGGAGACTCCATCACTTGTTCTTATCCTCAATTTGAAGACGGAGCGGCCTACTTTGTTGCTGCAGAGGAGTCCCCTCCCTCTGATTTTGTCTGCCAGATGGTGACCAGGCTCTGAGCAGGACTGGACCCACTAGCCGAGCTCCCCATCTAGTGGCTGCCAGCATGAGGGGTCTGGGGGGGCTGGCAGGCAGGAGCTGAAGCAGGACCTGTCGCTCTCCAAAGACCAAAGCTAAACCAGGGAAGAGGGCAAAAAGATAATAATAATAACAATAATAATAAATAATAAATAATAAATAATAATAATAATAATAATAATAATAATAATAATAATAATAATAATAATAATAATAATAATAATAATAAACAATGGTGATGATGATGAAAATTTTAAAAATATTATATTTTCCAACCAAGTATCTGTGAGGGGAAGTTTGTCTCCTGTGAGACTCAGTCTGGGCTCCTCTGTACTGTATATTGACTTTCCCAAGACCCTGACACCAGCTGTAGGTGCTCACAGCTCATGAGGATATAGAATGCATGTTCACACAGATGCACACAAACATCCCATGCTCCATAACAGAGAAATGCCCAACAAAAATATGCACAGTCTCCTCTGTCTACTTCTGTTTCGTATACAGGCTCCAATAAGCAATGGCCGTATTTAACTGATCATCATGCAGGCACATTGTCAAGGAAGCTCCTTGCAAAATGTAATTTGCAATCTAAATGGATTTAGGAGACAATGCAGCAGGAACAAGAAATATAAAGATGTTTAAAGACATCTCTAACTTGCCTCAGCAAATCAGTGGCAGAGCTAGGAATAAAACATTCCTGAGTTTGGGACTCGCCTGAGCCAAACTGGCTGTTCTCCTTCTACATATAATAAAGAAATGTCATGTAGATACTGATATATATGATGTGAGGTTAATTTTTAGCCTACAAATCACAAGCAATTATGTTCCTATGAGTTGCATGGAGCTAGGCAGTTGGGTAAAGGATGGAGACCCTACGGATACTGATTATGGGAAAAGTCTGAGCCTGAGCTCTCCCGTTATAAGACATCAGAAAATGTGCAGGGGATCACATGCCTCTCACCCTCACCCTTGCTCAGTACTGCCCCAGCTCTGGAAGAAATTTCAATATGAGCTCTTACCATCCTGGGGATCACACTCAATCATCCATAAGAAGTTTGATCAGTTCTGCTGCGTAATGAGCTGTTGTACAGCCCAGGGATGAACACAGCTGGAAGGTTGAGAGGTAAAACCTAGAGTGAAAGGATCTTTTTCTTCCTTACCAGTTACTGGGCATGTGCTGTATTGGTGTTGCTGAAACAGAAGGGTAGGAGAGTCACAGCTTCTTAAGCTTGTTTCCATTAAGAAGTATTTGGTGATAGACATATTAGAATAAGGACTGCAAAAGAGGAATGAATGGTTTGATAAGGCATATGCAGGGATATACACAAAGTTTCCTACAATGGCATCTATCACACATAATTCAACTCTGAATCTCCTTATATTCTGGGGAAAAGCTATCTCAATATCACTTATTCTGGGTATCATTCTGTTGTTAATATGCAGCTGAAATAAAACAAAATGGTCCTTAATACATCCTGGAGTATTAGCTTGTTGCATATCTTTGGAGGTGTGTTTGCACTTTAAAAGCAACCTTCAGGGTGAGAGAGCACAGGAACAGTGTGATACTTACTGTAATAAGGCACTTGTGGTTTGCTACAGCACAAGGGGAAGAAAAACAATTGATGAAAAACTCAATAGGATGGGAAAGGCAAATTGCTTGGCTGGAGATTTAATTAAAAAGGAAACAGCCCTCCCCATTTAAAGGTCGGTTTGCACCCCTTAAATTACAAAAAGAACTCGGGGCTGAAATCAACACACGATGCATGTTAATAAGAGGGCAGCAGGCTGTGGGACTGATCCAGCTCTTCTCAGGCAGGGCTAGCAGGCTGCAAGGTATGGCCAGTACAGGCCAGCTATCACTGGGCCCTGACTTCTAGTAAAAGCTGTGCACTGGATACTACAAAACTAGCTTCACCAGATATGATGCTAACCTGGATCATGTCAAACATGCAGAATGAAAAATAAAGTGGTTTAAGTCTCTGTTTGCCATTTTCCTCCTCCTATCTCCCACCCCTCCTCAACAGCGCTTTATATATTACTGTTGGCTTTTTGCAGCACTTTCACTGCCATGAATGCCTCTCTCCCATGGGAGAACTTGATGAAGGTTATCCATTGTCACCCAGTGTTATACTGGGATGTCAGGACACCTTGAATAAACGGTTTACATGAGATGTTGCCTCTAAGTGCATCCTCGGAAAAACTGCCATTGCCCTTTGCGGAGAAAGTTAACATCATAAAGTGAAGGCTGCCTCCGACCAAATGGGAATGACATTGCAGATTAAGGGCTCTTTAAATTATGCATTTAGTTCAGACTCCCGGGGAGACAGTATATGAGATAAAGCTAGCAGACTTACTCTGCAGTGTGGCTCTGGAACCAAAGACATTTTTAAAACATTTTTCCAAAGAAACTTCTGTAGAGGTAAAAAACCCTGCCCAACAACAAAAAAAAGGAAAAAAAAAAAAAAACAAAACCAAAACAACAAAAGAACTTGGTCATATCTTTAAAGGAACATAATATTCAAATGAGAAAAAAAGAAAGAAGTGAAGAAAGGGGGAAGAAAATTTCTGAGGGAGTTAACAGGATGGTGACTATCCCAGTTTTAATGATAAGATTTTGATTTTTGTTGAAATTCTTGTTAGCGGCACAAGGATTATGTTACCCAAACATTTATTAGATTGAAAATGTTCTCATTTGCTTTGCAGGCTGATCACCCCCATACACTCAATGTCCCTGGCAACACTGAAGTATTCAGGGCATCCTCACAGTTTGTACCTGCTGAGACAGATATGAGCAAAAAAACACTTGGTTCCCCTGTTTGCATGCAGCTCTGTAACCTGTAACTTCCTGCCTTCATTTAGCAGAGTTTAAATTGCAAATTCATGTTTCTTAAAAATGCTGTAACATCATAAGTGGGACAGTTTTATGACAGCTCTGAATTACCAGACAATACTGACACATGCCGCGTGCACTTACTTTGCCTACCAGTTATGGCTGTATTTATCTGCCCATATGTCACTCTGTGTCTAACGCATCTATTTACCACGTTGAGATGGATATTCCACAATTGAGGGCTCTTAGTGCATCCTTTAGAATTAAAGAAAAAAAAAAAATCTCATTCCTTAGATAATTTATTTTATAAGCGATAGTTCTGCCTTTTTTAGGGATTTTGCATACATCTTTCTGCAGTTCCTTTATTCCCAGATGACACTGATTTGGAACTGTTCCCTGACAGGCAAAATGGGCTGGGTCTTCATTTTATTGATGGTAAAACACAGAAACAGCACTTACAGGCATCTGTAGGTGAATCTGGGTTGGCTTATGCAGAAGATATACTCCCTTAGCTGGTGAATCGACATAAGAATTCAAAATAAACCTTCACTAAAGATTTGTCACTCTTCCTCACCCTCCTTCCCCCCTCCACAGACTTACACACACAACCCAAAATGTTGTGAGCCATCCTGCCCTGCTTTCGTGTAGCCAACTGGCACCAATTGGCCACGTTTCTGGTGCAATAGAGAAATTCCCAGCACAACAGCGTTGGTGACCAGGAGGGACAGGCAGCTGGGAGAGAAATGTTCAGTCTGCAGTTCCACGTGGCCATTGCAGCCAAAGCAGTTTTAACAAGGTCTGAGGTTCCTCCTGGTTACTTTGACCAAACTGCAAAAAATTGACAATTGGCTGGTAGCACTTCTCTACCCGAGGTGACAAAACCTGGGTGCAAAGAGGTGCTTTTGTCTTTTATTTTATGTTAGGATTTTAATGTGAGTTTGTAGCTTTAGCTGTATTGCTAAAAAGCAGGCAGTAAAAGTTCCAAAAAACTTATAAGATTGTCAAATTTGCAGAAGATAAATATATAGTTGTAAGCATGCACACATATATGGAGAGCAAGAAAAAGAGACACAGAGAGAAAGAGAAAGAAGCATATGTATATTTAGATATATGCATAATATGCATATATATAAATGTGCATGTTTTTCAGGACCTTTACTCAGATGTGTGATCGGCTTTGACCAATATTCATGGGCATACTTTGCATTTTACTCTTAATTGCTTTGAGCCAGAATTAGGGTGATCTTTATTCATCCAAAAGAAACAGAAATGTTCTGTCCAAATACACCGACAGATGCAGCTCCCTATGATTCAAATCCTGCATGAGTTTTGCCTGAGCTGGAGTTGCCTATACTCTAACGGAATAGTTTCCACCATCACAGAAGTGCTGCCATTTTGTGCTGAAACACAGCAACTGTGTAATGAAGCACAGGAACATTTTACAGTAAGCCAGGCCCAGGTCTGAAATGTAATATGTCCAACAGGGATCACCAGGGAGAATTTTGGTCAGTGGATTATTTAGACTTAGTCTGAAGTTTTTCCCTTTGAATCTTTATCTTACACAAAGTTCCATAGATCATTAACACCTACAAGCTGGTTTACCTCATGGTCAAAAGTTATCTGATCTTACCACACAGAGCCATTAAAATTGTTCTTTTGGTACAATTCAGTGATTCTGAGGACTGTCACTCCTTCAATCTGCTACCACTTTCTTGCAGCATTTGAAGCTTGAACACCTGCATCCCATTGGAGAAGGTCTGAAGTCAGGTATTGGCCAGATCTGACTGCTCACAAGAGCTCAAAGATGAGGCAACCTTCTTCTTCCACAGATAAGGAGAAATCCAGCTTTTTTTACTCCACTTACTAGACAGACAGGAAAATTACTCCTTCAAGGTAGAGCAAGAGCAATTGCACTATCCCCTTAATCAGTACTTGCAGCATACCAAGCTCATCATCTTGATGGTAATAGCTGTTTGACAAGTCGGGATAAAAGTGATAGTCTTCTGAAAATGAGATAACAATCCAGTTTAAAAAAGGAAACAAAAGAAAAGAAAGAAAAGGGGGGGGGGAGGGGGGAAAGAGAGAGAAAGAGATATGACCCAGTGTGAGATGTCTTTTAATTTAATTTCATCCAAGGATAACAGTTTGCCCAAAAATGTCTTCTGTGAGTCACGTATGGTATTTCAATCTGTCATCTTGTATTGACCTGGCTAACATGGAAATATACTGTACTGAGCTTTTGTCAAGCTTACCAGCCTGGTCTAAAATTTGATGATTTCTTTTTTAGACCATAACTGTGCTGAGCTATCTGCTTCCACTTCCTTCTCTCACATGCAGAGAGCTCAAAACGGAAAATTCATCCAAATGCAAAAAGAAACAGCATGATCTGGCTCACAACTCCTCAGAAGTATAGGCAAAATCGAATTTTACTGTTTTCTTAAAAGTGAAGGCCCACAGTCATGCCAATGCTATCATGGAAAAGGGGAAGGGAAATGGCTGCAGCAGAAAAGGAATGAACAGACCCAGGCAGAGCAGGCAAGTGTGCTAGTCCTACTGTTATCACAATCCTGACGTTGTTTAATTTTAGCAACAGTTAAGTTTTAAAAATTATTTACAAAGTTTCACAACAGTCAACTGCAGGAAACTACAAGTTTGTTGTATGTATTGCTAGATTGCAATATAATTTTTTTTCACGTTGTTCTGTGATCAGCTGAATCAGTAGCAGCAATGAGTTCAGTGTTGACTTGGTTAATTCTGAGAAGAGGTACCAGTTGGGCTGGTTGCTGGTCTTTAGCTGCTGAAGTGTCTCTGAGAATTTAGCTTCCAATTCAAATATTTATAACACCAGAATTAGTTTTCTGGGAATCTTCTCTACTCTTTTCCTTAAGGTAACTAAAATAATAAATTAAAATACCCACGCCGGTCTGTGAGTATTCCTGACAGTGAACTTGTTTCCTGGAAGCAGAAGGAGAGAAAATACAATCAAAGCAAATATATTTTAAACTAAATAAATCTTTATACGGATTCGTTTGAACATTTTGTCTTCTCTGGTATTTGCTCTGCTCTGGTTGTTTCTTCCCATGCTTCAGTGATCAGTCTCTCTATGCTGTTAAAACTGTGCCATCAGAACACTATCCCAGAACACAGCAAATTCTAAGAAATTCAGTGTTCGTGTATTCCAGAATCAGGAGTAGTGATTTCTTACTGAAGCCCCCCCTCCAAAAGTCTCTACCCTGCCCTCCCCCCCCCCCCCCCCCAAAGAAAACCAACAAAAAACAGACAACTGAAACCAACTCAGAACAATGGTCTGTTTTTAAGCTGGAAAAGGAGTATTTCATGGAAGCCATGCTATACAATCCACAATCTTAGAAGTTGTGCCAAATGGACATAAGAACGGGAAGTGGAGAATGACCAGGCATGTGTTCTTACAGTGTGTTCAGCAGATTAAAGGCTTACCTGAGATTTATCAGAAAAGCAATCCTAAAAAAATGAAGCTGGGAATTTCACAAACATAACCTTCCTTGCAAGATTTCCTGCATTTTCAAAATCTACACGGAATTGGGTCCTTTTAAACCTGTTCTTGAAATCTGCGGTGTCACCAAGGTAGTTTATACCTTCTACTTTTTCCACACATCATCTTAATCTAGAAATGCCTTTTATCATCAGCTCTTCGCAGTACTGGGCCTTCACATCCTAGCCAAAGTCCTACAAAAACATAAGACTACATTTGCTGTTGAGGGGACCTTGCAGTCTGAACAGATCAGACAAGGTAAGAAGAGAAATGGAATCACATTAAGGGATAATGATTTGTTCATGCTCTTAAAGAACTCCTTGACATCAAAGTAAGCCCAGAACTCTGCCTGAGGCCTCACTGTCAGCTAGCCAAACAGATATGGAAAGACTAATAAAAATCGGTCAATATTTAGGTGGTGCCATAGTATCTTATTATTTAATGAAACTGAGTATGAAAGTAGGAAAGTAGATGCAATGCATCTAAAGATCTGTATTTCAGCAGAATCCTTCCTTTATGAAGATTGAGAGGGAGACACTGCAACAAGGAACATTTTTTTCACTGTCTGATAACACTTAAGCCAAATTGTTTTGAACAACACTAATTGCCCCTCGGATTTCTACACTGCTTTATGACAGAGCAAATATTGCCACAGATATTTCATTTCTTCCTGGAAGAATATTTTACACCAACCACCTGTTGATCCCATTTTTCTATTTTATTTTTATGTCCTCTGGTTCATTTCACTTTTCAGCAGCATATTGCAAGTTCCTTAGCCTGATCAATAGTCCCGATACAGTGAGGTGGGAGTTTTTACCAGCATGACAGCCTGTCTCTCTCCAACACAACAGCAGACCCTTAGCAGGATCTCTGTTCAGCGTAAAGAGGTTATCTCTGAATACAGGTAACTGGCTGCTGAAAGCCATTTAGAAGATTTTTGGAGAAGAGGTGGTCACAGGCAGATGAGGTCTCTAACCCACGTTCCACCCCCGTAACACAAGAAACTCTGTAACTTATATCATTCTGAGTAATGTTCTCCATCACACGCAATTCACCTTCCTTTCTTTTTTTTTTTTTTTTTTTTTTTTTTTCTCCCCTTTTTCAGCTGGCTTTGTTGTTTGTGTGGTGTCAGTAGGAATGTGCTTGGAGCAGAGTTATATGGCATCATTTGGAGAAACATTGCGTTAATAACCAGAGTTCAAGGGCAAAGGATATAAACGGAGCAAATTACAAGTCTGAGCAGATATATGGCTTTTGCTAAAAGGGACACAGGCTGCTACTTTTATTTACTGGGTGCTGGAGCACTTGTAAAAAGGTGCAAGAAAACATGAATACATTTTTAAATGCTACTTCATACTTTAGAAAAGCAATGCAGATTTTCAATCTAGAGAGAAGGACTGTTTGAGGAGGAACAAAAAAAAAAAAAAAAAAAAAGAAATTGCATACCCTTGTAGTGACTTTGTATTTTTTAAATCTACAATACCCAAGCGCTAGCATCATTCAGATGTTAGCGACCCAACTTTGCCCTGACTGAAATTTGGAGGTATTAAAGCAGACATTAACAATAAAACAATGGCAGGTTCAGAGCAACCATTCATCTAACCTCAGCTGTAATTAAGTTTCTGCTTTGAATGGCTCAATCCACACCCTTGATCCTCTGGGTTCAGCCACCACCTCTCAGTTATCTCCGGATTAGGTGGCGAACCTCCTGTCTCCATGACTCAGCAAAAACCCCAAACCCCAGTCCCTGGAGGGATCAAAGTCTGCTAAAAGGCTGGGGAGTTTCAGGCAAATTCTGCCAGTTTGTCACAGGGTGGGATTATTTCATTTCACAGCCTGTAATACAATTTCATGTACTGCTATTGAGTGTGGCAATAACTAACTGGAACATTTTGTTTATCTGATTTTCTGAGGCTGCAGATTCATCACTAGTTTTATTTCATTTTTCTTAAGTGTTTCATAATTTATTTTTTCTAAAATACAAGATACTACTGAAATTCATTTTTCTACTATTGCTAGACATACATTACTGTTGATTACCAGGCAAGATATATAATACAGCCTATAAATAATAATCTCCTCTGGTGAAAGGATATTCAAAATAAAATCTTTCCTATTTCAAATTCTTTGACTCTCTTTTTTTTTTAAATCAGCTCATTCTTCAAGCATTGTTTTTACAGCTTGTTCTACAAGTGTGCAAAGAGGAAAAAAAAACACCAAAAAACAGTTTAAAAAATGAATTTTCTGAAAACATCTGGTCTCCCTCCTTTGTCACAGTGCCACAGAAAATATTTCATCTAGAAAATTGCAGGTGATTTTTAAACATACAAAAGTTACAAAAATATTAAGCAAGATTTAGTCCCATCGAATAAATGTTTTATGATGCAAAAATGAATGCAAAAATGCACATGTATAGCCTTAAAAAAAATTTAAAAAACATCGTAATCTTTGTTGGGGAAGACGTGTGCTAGAGGAATGTTACATTTCACATTATTCACCAAAAAGACCAAACTTTTCTTCTTTTTCCTGCTTGCAGTTTATGGGACTCTTCCTTGCTTGCTGGGTTCGGAGCCTACATTTTTACACAAAGCAGGGTCTATTATGATTTTAATGCCATACAATATAACAACAGATGTGCACATTTGAATCAGATATAAGTAAGAAAAGCAGAAACCGACTATTTAAGTATGCAATTGAATTCTGAAGGTTTTATTTTTTTTTTTTTTTTTTAATATGCTGTGCACTGCTCACAGCAGAGATCCCAATTTAACTCACAGGTCGGTGGAGTTACATTTTATAACCAGTGTAAGCACCTGGGTTTTTGGGGGTCTGTGAGCCGATTCCAGCAGTAGCACAAGCCGAGCCGCTCTCGGGAAGCGGGCTCTCTCACTTCTCTGCAACACGAAGCCTATCCAGTTTCCCATATGACATATTCTTTTCTCCCACTGGGACATAATAGAAACTAATCTTCAACATCTAAACATTCAGAGTCGAGTCCTTTTGTTAAGTCTTTTTATTCATTTCATTCGGTGCCGGTACAGCGCTGAGCCCACGTGTATTTACATACACGAAGAACCCTGCTGCTCCGAACTCTCTGCTCAGAAGACAGGGCAATTAATCATCCCCAAATCCTCCCGCCGCGCGCGCGGCGGCTCCGACAGCAAGCATAACCAATCAGCCAGGGCAGGTGGGACGCGGGCCGGCAGGAAAGCCTTGCACCCTGACCTGGCACCAGTGTGCTCTCTTCCTTTCCCCCTTTCATTGCTGAGTAAGAATAACACCATTAACAGTGTCCTTGTAATCAGCTGAACATATTAAAGTCAGGAGCGGACAGGTATTGCTTTTGTGATTTTGGGAGGTCGTGGTTTCTCTCTTTCCGTCGTTGTTTCTGGGATAGGAGTGTGAGGCACAGATGAAACCCAGCCCATAATGTGGAAAAACTAGGTGATTTTGTGCTACGGTTTTCTGTTGGTGAATTGAATTTGCGTCGGTGGTCATTTGTTGCCTTTAGTAACCCAAAACCATCTGAGAGCCAGCGAGATGCTTTGGTGACAAAATGATTACCAAGGAATGACCTGGTTAATTGTATCTACCAGCTAAAATGGGAAGATCCACATGACTGGCAGCTACGCCAAGAGTCTTTATCCGAGGACCTTCCCTCCGGCCATAGGCAGTATACACATGGCCATGAAAACACTCACTACTTCTCTCCCCCTGCTTTTCTTGCCCCTACTTAATATTTGCATTCTTACTGATCTTCCCTGCTGTGTTTTCATATTTTATCACTGATTTTTTTTCAATCTCTAGATTTAAATTCCTGTCTCGCTTAAGTGCTGTCATTTTCTTTTAGTGTCTGTCTGTCCATTTAGCCCACGTATAGTGGGACACCATCACTGACACAGTGGTTTCCCCCTGTAATAGCCACACTTGCGGTCAGGTAGACAGTGAAGTCAGTGGAAAGACACCCATTGAAACAACTGAGCTCGGGGTTAAGCTCATAAATTTGCTACTGAAGTTGTCTCATTCCCCTTTGTAAATTATAGGGACCATTGAAAATAGCTCAATAAAGGCAGCAAAAGTCAATTGTTAATGATATCCAGAATATTAATTCTCCACAAGTATAACTTCTTGGTTGGGCTTTCCTGAAGAGTCTTGTCTTTTCCTCCTAAACCTGACAGATTTTTTTTTTTTTATGAGATTTTTTTTAAAGTTTCTATTTACAGCTCCTGATGAGGTTTGCCCTTCAGCTGCGTCGTACTAAGAGCATCTGTGATTTTGTCATTAAATGTTCTGAAGATTATGATGTGCCAGGACAGGACACAGTTGAGTTTGGAGTTGAATTAAAGTTCTGCACAATCTTAGCTGGTTTTAATTAATACAGTGGCAAAATGAGCTATTTTATGTATATGTAAATTGTAAATTACTTTTTAAAAAAAATAATTATTACACTAGAAATGTATTTGTTACATGGTATATTGTAATTTTTCAAGGCATTTTGAAGAAAAAAAATCACTAACTAAAATATATGCTGCCAGTAGATTCATAATTAGTTTCCTAATGAAACTTCAAAAATATATACCCTTAATATTCATCTGCTGAATAACTTAACAGTTCACAAAACTTTCTAAGTCTTTTTGAGAAAGAACATACACAACCATGAGATGGAACTGAGGTTTCTGGTTCCACTGTTTTTGTATTTTGGGGCCAAAAATACTCTGAAACCAAGAAAACATCTCGGAGATAGGAGAAAAATATGTCTTGAATACAGATAAACCCCATTGTTCTGCACCTTCCTTTCCAGAAATGACAGCCAACTGTCTTCCTTATCTCTAGACATACCCAAGACGTGGCTGTTCTCCTAGGAAGAAATTAGACAGTGTACAGAAAACTGGAGAAAACCAGGTTTTTGAGGAAGTGGAGAAGGGGGAAAGCACGAAGCATTCCTTGTCTGCCCAAAATTATGACATTTGTGTTTCTGCAGAGGACCTACTCATTTTGGTGAACACCAGCTTACCTAAGGTACCCTATTAATTTTTAATCAATACTAGCTTCAAGACCAAAGAAGGTCTAGGCAATGATCTCCAGGACTGGGTTGTACAGGCACTCTGGGCCAAAATCATTACTGATATAAATCCAGAGAGTTGGGCCCAGCAACTCTTCACCACCTGTGCCCATGCAAAAGCAAAAGGGAAACAGCACCAATAAGCAGCAGAGGTCTCGCTAATGATTATCTTCACTCCCTATAGCAATGACAGTCTGCTTCTTAAAAAAAAAAAAAAAAAAAAAAAAAAAAAAAGGGAGAGAAAAAAAAAAAAAGCCCTTTTTTGGCATGGAAATTGCTTATCTCTAGAGTGCAAATCATAAATCATTCACAAAGATAGTAGTGACTCCAGCCTTTGAGTGTTACTTTGTTAACAGCACAAACTGGTACAAACCAAAAGGAAGAGAAATTAACATTTGAACCATATTGTTTCTGAAGGGCTGGGAGAGCCCTTGCGAGCCTTGGCTCTGCCTTCGTGATGTAACTCCTGGCGCGGGATGAGTTACTTGTGAACTCTGGTCCCCCAAGTTCAATCTCAGAGCCTTGCTTGGAGGATGATACTATGCAATCTGTCTGCTTTTAAACCAAAATTGGGAATGAAAAACATTCTTCTGTCTCTCTCTCTCAGCACTTCTTTCAATTAGCATTTTTTTCTTCTTTAGTATGGATCCCTTGAGTTTAGCATCCTTGTGCTCTACATTTTGATTGTCTATGCATTTCTTTATTAAAAAGGGGAAGGGGCTTTCGATGCTAGTCTTCCACTAATTATTACTTGCTTCCCAGATAAATAAATATTTGATCAATTTATCTGGTGGTCTGATTATAAATTGTCTTTCAGACCCTACCTGAAAATACTAGAATATTATTTAATACTAATTTCTAAGGGACACTGCCAGCTTGAAATCTAGTAATTTTTAACACATTAAGAGTACCATACATAAAACACCAGATCACAAAGCCTCACTCTGTTATTCAAAAATTTGTATTTTCATTACGCCATTAAGAAAATAATGTTTTGTGCTGGTGGTCTTGTGTTTGTTTGGTTTCGCTCCTGTTTTGTTTTGTTTTGTTTTGTTTTTATTTTTTTAAATTTCTCTATGCTGTGAATTGAGACTCAGAGAAGTAAGGGAAAGTGGTGAACTAAATTACTGAAACAGAAACAGTAGAACGATCTATACAAGGAACAAGGGAACCAAACTTGGAAAACAGAAGAAAATACACTTTTCCTCCTAATTATTTCAAATTACAATAACTTTACTTATACTTTAATAAGATTTATATAAAATCAAGCTGATTTTTAAGCTGACATGCCTTAAAATCTATACATATGGCAGAAGAGAGAGAGAAAATCTAAAGTCTCCATCATGGCACAGAGACAACATTTAGGTTTTGATCCTTCTGCCAATGAAATCAGTTGCAAAACCGCCGCCAGATTCCCACGTGGGAATCGGCTCCTTTAGAAGTAACAGCAGCAACAAGCCTCGTCGCAATCTGTACCCACCACAACACTCCTCCCTGCCAGACCCCCAAACATTTAAAAAGGTGTGGCTTTCTGTGGGGTTTTGAGGTGGGGTGGTGAGTTTCTGACTCTTTGTGCTCTTTTTATTAGAGATAGATAGTCTGTTCTTTGCTGAGACAACCTGGCCTTTTACAGGCATTGATCACCCATCTCCAGGCCAGCCAAGGTGGACACCTTTGCTTCTGAAATGATGCCCTGCCTCAGGCACCAGAGGAAAATTCAATTTTTAACTCCAAGTATATAAGACAGCAGAACTCCACAATTAGGATGATGGTTGTTATTATTTTACTTTTATTAAGCAAGCTCCAGCCTCTGCTTTCCAGTCTCAGCTTTTACTTACAGTAATCAATTTTTCAGTATAACTGGCTGTAATTGTTAGCCAGATATTGAGCCTTCATGGTGCTTAGACATAGCATGTTACTGCGAAGCGTCTTGCCCATACTTCTCAGACAGATGGGTAATAATACTATACATTAATACCTCCACATTGGTTTATGTGTGTTTGACCACAGCGCTAGCATAATTATTTTTCCTCAGTAAAAGCTATTAGAGATCTATTTGGTAGGTTTTACGATCAATAGCTCCTGTGATATTTGTGTAGCAGGCCCAGAATAATCAATTGAAGGTCATATAAAGTAAATTACCATCCTCCTATAATGATTCTTTTTTCTAGATGAGAATGGGTTTTATTATTTCATCAGGAAAGCCCTCTCAATGTGTGCTTCTATTTTTTTCTTTCCTGAGAGAGAGAAATAAATGTTGTGGGTGTATTTTGAAACATGGTATTAATGTCTATTATCTAAATTTATATTACTAGATTATTGAATTAGTGGATGCCAACATGTGGAATAATTTTATATGCTTGGTGACACGAGAAATAGCCAGTTATGAGGATATCCTGGCCGATATGTTGTTGCAGGTGACTTAGCTAAAGCCATTTCTCAGTAGATTGAACACTGGTCAAGGCACTGCTCTGGGTGCAGAGGTTCACTGCTTGGTCACAGACCTATGGTACTGAGTCTTGGAGGGGCAATTTCCCCCATGTTGCTCTGCCAAGGTGTTTTCTCCATCCCCTAACACAGCCACCACTGCACATAAAAACACAGCCCAGTCTCCGTACTTCTCTCAGTCCCGTGCCTCTTTATTTGAGTCGCAATGTGCTGGAAGTGGGGGAGGTAAATTTAGCAATGTAGGAGATCCCTGAGATCCATCACCTCCTTCCCCACCAGCCAGAAAGAGACGTTTGTGGATACTCTTGACCTTGGCCGCCCAACAAGGCTAAGGCTGTTTTGGAGATGGAAGCACAATTGCACAAACATACTTTTCCTTTCCAGTGGACTATGTGTGTGGTCACAGTCAGTTGGACGAATTTTAATTTCCAACTGACTCCCATCACACAAGAGATAAGCTGGAGCTCGGAAATGTAGCAATCATACAATTTATCCTCCTATTTAGCACTGAAAGGTGGCTATGGAACTTACTTGTCCGAAAAGCTCTGCATTCTTAAATTTAGTCCTGGAAGGCTACTGCCTTCCTTTTGAACAAAATTGGTTCTACTATTTTTAGGAAGGCACCAGTTTCCCTGAAAAAGAGCTATCTACCCTCATGTGACCCTCATCACCATGATATTTGAGCAACTCATTGTGATTAATTGAATCACTTCTCCTAAAAAAAATGCATGAAATAGAGAAGCATTGTAGAGTGCTCAAAAGAGGTGGGAGAAGGATGTTTAAACAAACAATTTCCACTGAGAAATGTTGATTCATCACAACCATTTATTTAAAAAGGCAATCAAGAGTAATTAGAGCTGGGGAAACTGAGGCACAAGGGAGTTAAAATAAATTTATTGATTTTATATGGAATGTTTGTGGTTGAAACAGTCACTGAACAAAAAGTTTTACAGCCTCCAGCTGGGTATTTCATTCACTGGACCAGCCCTCCTTTCCAGGAAAAGGAAGTCACATTTCAAAGTAATTATAGTGAAAAGACCCCCAAGTCCCTCAGTGTTGCAAAAGGCTGACCAGAAGTTATTAATGTGAAACATTTTAATCTTTTTTTTTGCTAGACCTGATTGGTAAATGTTAATACACAAAAAACCATAATTGGACAAAAGGAGAGAAGATAAAAAGAAACAACTGGTGAAAGGACAGAGCTCAAGGAACAGATGCCAGTCCTCAGGCTGAGCAGGTTTGAATATCCACTCATCTGCACTACCTGCCATCATTTACAAGCCCATGTACTTGCACGATTATGTAGTCCTTGCAATGTGGGGCCTTTACCCTTGCACGTCAGCAGGAGCTCCCACAACCCTTGTCCTTGGATATTGAACTCTTCTACTCAGTGTCTCTGCTTCAGCAGGGCTTTGCAAGGTTATGATGGTAGGAAAAAAGGGACATTTATTCTCAGTGACATGAATTAATAGTGATTCTTTTTGGCTGAAGCATACAGACCTCTCAGGAGATTGGTTTTTTTTATAGGCTGAGGTGGAGTATTGGTAGGTGGATGCTGATGTGGGTGGCATCCGGACAGTAAGGTGCCTTGCTTTGCAGGAGGGTCTTTGTGCTAAGTGACATCAGAGGCTCAGACCAGCCACGGGAGCTTTGCAAAGAGCAGGGCTGTCCAGCTGGATGCCACTGTAGCAAGGTGATAGGGCAAAACTGTGGAAATACACCTTCTGTTCCTCAGCCAGGTAGGAATAAGTGGGTCAGTCTCACACTAATATGTAAGACTTAATGGAGCGGATTAAGATGGGGGATGAGAAACTTGTAGCAACTTGTCCTGCCGCAGGTATTCTGTCTGACCAGGACAGCTCAAGATACCACTCTGTGCCTCAGTTTCCCCAGCTGTAGAAGGAGTGTTAAAATACCCTGAGGAAAAAAAAAAAGCCTTCATGCCTTCAAAGAGTGCAGTGTCAGCATCCATCTGGCCCCATTTGGAAACACAGCTTCTCAGAAAGAACAATGGAAATCCCGAGCAGTTGAGCTCCAGGGTCCTCCAGTTGCACAGCGAAACTCATTACAATATCCCTGTGTTTATTTCCAGCTGCATGGCCAAGTGGACCCAAGGGCAACCTAACAGAGAGGAAAAAGGCCTAACATAACATCAAAGCAGCTAAAAACCCGGGTGGATTGCCATTTCATCAGTACTATATGACATCACTTTCCACATGACATCAGTCAATGACCCTCTTCCCCTCCACCCCCACATCCAATTTCTTTTTAAAAAGATGATGGAGCTGCTTGAAGTTGAGCAGAAGTTGGGGGGGAAACAAAAACACACTCTATATCCCTTCAGCTGAATGCAACCCAATGTGCTACACAAACAATATTAACCAAAACAAAGCTAGCAGGAAACGTTTGCACACAGCATCTGTTATGATCACATAACCACCAGACAGATGTTTAATCCCAACTGCTAACATAAGATCATTTGTATGTTTGAAGAGGGAGAGATCCCATTTGGGTTCTTTCCCTTTTATTTATTTCTTTCCTAAAGGGGAAAAAATAATAAAGGGAGGGTGATTTTCTCAGCTGTGGGAAGCAATTTTGTTTTGTTATTGTTCTCTTTCTCCCCACTTTCACCATCAGCTGCTGAAAGTAAAGGAGTGGTTGCAGCCTCTCGCAAAGAAGAGAGCCTGGAAACTGTGTGGTCTGGTAGTCGAGTGCCGCACGATCCTTTTCCAGCTTAAGGGACCAGAGCTTGGTTTCTCAGAAGGCTCATTAAATAATTCTGGTCCAATGAGGCAAAAGGGGAGGCCACACATGAAACAAGTTTGGTGGTCTCAGCCAAGTTCCCGGGGAGTTGCACCGTGGTTTCCCAGCACCACCCCGGATTCCCTCCGCCCCTGGAAATTTCATCTACAAAAGTGAAAACAAACTCATTAGCTCTACGTAGCTCTGTGAAGGTCACAAAAAGATGTCAGCGTTTTGTGTGGCCTTTTTTTCCATTTAGCAAACAGCCAGACACCTACAAAGGGAAAAGAAGGTTTGAGCTCTTCAACTGTGCTGAGGGATTATTTTACTTTTAATGATACCGGGAGGATTCAATGGAGATTTATGCAGATAGGAGAGATTATTAATAACACATTGAACTTCTATAGCACCTTCCATTCAGGGTTTCTCAAAGAACTTTCCAATCTGGAATGAATTGGTCTTTACACGCCCCTGGTGAGTGGAGTAACTGTCATTAGATTAGGAGGTAACTACTGCGGTAATGAAAAATCAACTGGGGTATAAAATGTAAGCGGGATACCAGACAGAGCTGATCGCAGGGCCTTGCTCTTCCACAGATTTCCTATATGGCTGTACAGAAACCACTGAGCTTCTCACAGTTTTAGTCTCCAGAGAGTAAAACGAGGCTTTTTTTCCCTAATCACAAATGGGGATTGTGGTTTTGGAGTTTGTTTGGGGGGGGGGGTGTCTGTGACATAAAATGGCTATTTTAGTACGTAGCACTTGAAGAGGTGATACAAGGAAACTGAGGCACAAATATGAGAGACAACATATCTCTACTTCCATTCACTATTTCAGCAGGAAAGAAACACCTTAATTCTGACTCCTGGTCCTTGTTTAGGCACAAAACTCACTTTCTCCCACCTTGCAAATGTGGAAGACCTGTGAATGATAATAAGGAAAGTGCATCTCTTCCAGCTCCTTAATATTCTTCTGCTGTCGCTGAGTATCAACTATAGGATTATAAGAGAAAATAAAAGCCAAAGTTTCCCAAGGCTGGAAAATAATAGATTTTCTGAGCATTATTAAGGTAAATAGCAGTAGGCCAGAGAAGTAGTAGATTCTTGCAAGCTGAATGAAAAAAGAGAGAAAGAGAATGGAAAAGAAAAAGAGCATAGGCAGTTAAAATAACAAGGGGTTAACAATTTTCAGCCCTTTCTGCTGTGTATGTGTGTTCGCACTGTGCACAGCAGAAATGCATTCACCTATGACATCCTTTGGCAAAAAAAAAAGGAAAAAAAAGAGAGAGAAAAAAAAAAAAAAGCTACATCCCACAGTGAGGACAGTTGTCCCTACAGATTAGGAATATCCATCTTAATGTGCAACTTCCCCTGCACGGGTCAAAATTGCCAACAGCTTTAATGGGAGAAAATGCTCTGTTGACTGATTCATTTCCACGTTTTGTTCCTGCTGCTAGACGGGATATCCTGTAAGGTGGCGAAAAGGGAGGGAAAGCCGGCACTATATCAGTTTATGATTGACCATTATTATTATTGTTGTTGTTGGGATTTTTTTTTTATGCTGTTTTAAAGTTTGGTATTACATTTGTCTACCGCAATTCTCTTTTTTTTTTTTTTTTTTTTTTTCTTGGAGAGGTAACAAATCATATATCTCTGGGCTTGAACAGAGACACCCCAGCTTTGGCAGACAATAATAGTGATATATTAAGAAACTCTGCCTTGGATCTCTCTGCAATCTTCTTCCTGCTTTTCCCATAGCTATTTTACAGTCTCAACAGTGTCTTCAGATATTCAGGTAGCTGCATGCTCCATGGTAGGGTAGCTGCTGTCCAAGTGCTTTATACAGTCCTCCTGTGCTGGGTCACAGGTACAGAAGGGTTATGTCCAGGCATTGCAATAATGAGGATAAAAGTCCAAGCAAGCTCCAGTCCACAGAGCAGCACGTCTGCATTAGCTCAGTACCCACCTGGGAGATCATACCCCCTCCAGAATCTGCTGGGGCATCGCTGGGGCAGGTGAGGGAGGGGAATTCGTCCTTCACTTCATGTTTGCAGCTATTCCTGCAGGGTCACAAGCCCCAGCCACAGCCCCGGTGAGGGTCATATAAAGATGTTACGGTACATGTAATTTTACATACTGGAAAAGCTGCTCTGCCATCAAGGCTGTCTCACAAGCGCTGTTTGTCCATTACATGCTTGTTGTTGCGCTGTCCCTGTCTGGTGGATAACACTGCTGTGCTTATATATACATAAAGTCCAGCTGACCTTGCCAGTTGCATATGTAGGGGTGGAAGTGACACTTTGGATCATACATCCAGAGTGTCCTACTGTGTGATTTACACTTCTGAGCATTTTCTTTTCCTACTGAGGCCTGAGTAGGATCCTGCCATTACCAGACAGATAGGACTAATCACCACCAAATGCTGTCAACTAGTGGAAAGTCTAAAAGAGACTAATAGCTCATTTAATGCAGTAATGTGATTCTGAAAGTGAATTTTTCTACATACTGTGACCCAAGGAAAGAAGAAGAATACTTTAGTAAGTAGGTATGGCTGTGTCATAAGGAGAAATAAATAATGTTGAGTAAAAAGCAACAAAAGCTTATGAGAAAGCACTGGAAGAGGACCTTGTCTAGGGAAAGCATCTTCAAACACATAGAAGACAACTGTAAAGAGG